>NC_073227.2:172920227-173224659 GCF_029281585.2 Gorilla gorilla gorilla | reverse complement strand
CCCTGGTGATGTGGGGGAGAAACCTCCCCCTCCCCAACTTGGGACTCAGCATTTCCCTGCCAAATTGGGCTTTGGCACAGCTATGGACGCCTTGGCAAACTTTTTCGTTTCCCAAGAGCAACTTCCTGGTTCTTAATTAGGCCTTTTATTCCTAGATGTCTATATTTAACTGTGCTCCGTAAACGCTAACCCCTTTTGGATACTGCCAAGAACTTCAGGGAGGAGGCAGTGGAGTCTAGACGGGGCAATTATTCAGATAACTAAGCCCCCAAATCTTATTCTTAAAGACCCTACAAGGAAATCTTCAGTTATGGAGTGATGCCTTCCTGAATTAATTAAGTAACTACTCCACGCCTTCTCTCATTTTGCCCAGGGAGACAGAGAGCAAACACTTAACCCATGGGAGGATACGGGCCAGCGCTGTAAGGGTTTCCCCCACGAACTTGGTGGGAAAGAGGATGGAGGGGAAACAATGGACTGAAAAAGAGGCCTAGAGAAAGGCCCTCGACTGTGCACAAGGAAACTGCAAGACTGTTCATTCTGCCCGTTTGTAAAAAAGAACTGAAAACAACCGAAATGCTCTCACAGGAGAAATGGATCAATAAATTGTGGTACATTCCTACAATGGAATACAATTTAGCAGTGAGAAAGTGAACGAGTTGCTTATATCGATGAGGATAAATCTTAAAAACATATTGCTGAGCTTAAGGAAGCAAGTTTCACAGGATACCTGTAATATGAAAACATTCGTAAAAATATAGCGTAAGGATTTAAAAATTCATGGCAATTAAAAAACTCAACATATCATCTTCTTTTTCTTTTTAAAGGAAAGAAAGAAAATGCATGCTCAGGCCATACCCTAAGTTCAGGGGAATGGTTACCTCTTAGGAGGGAAGCAAGGGAGTGAATCTGAGGAGGCCTGACTGTGTTGGGCTAACTGTAATGTTTAATTTTTTAACTGTAATGTTTAATTTTTACTCATGCTATTGTCAGAGATCCTTTTAGTATACCTGAAATAGTTCATTAAAAAGTGAAAGGGGGCTAGAGGAGAGCTGGGCTGCTGTTTTTTCCATGGGATCAGTTGACCCTTTCAGGGAAGCAAGAATGTTTATGGGACAGCATTGATGGAGAGTTCAAGAAAACAAGACTCCAGAACCAGTTCTGCATCTCTCAGGATCCAAGTGATCATCAGTGAGCCATTCCCTTTCCTGGGTCTCAGGTCCCTGGTCTGTAATGGCAGGGCTTCCCGGCTCTCTCCTGGAGTCCAGCTGCCTTTGTTTCTGGAAGTCGTCCTAGGAAGGCAGCCTTGCTGGGGAGTTGGCCCCTGCTGTTGGCAGCACCGTGGTGATGGTGAGTTAGCCAAACAGCAGACCCTACTGCTCACGGGGCAGCATGGAGGAGGGGGACTTATAATTACTGAGCTGGGTTAAAAATTTGCTTATGTGACCCTTGGAGCCTTGCAAAATGAGCCTGGGAAATAATTACATGGATCAAGAGAGCTTCTTATCTTAAAACTTTCATTATGGAAAACTTTGAACATACATAAAATTAGATACTATTACTCCTATTTTAAAAAATATCCTTCATCCAGCTCCAACAGCCATTAACCCATGGTCAGTTGTGCCCCATCTATTTGCCAATTCACTCCCCCGATTTCTCTTATTTTGAAGCAAGTGTCAGACAAAAGACCATATTTTAGTCAAGGGTTCTCTGGAGAAACAGAACTCTCTCTCTCTCTATCTATCTATCTATCTATCTATCTATCTATCTATCTATCTATCTATCTATATCTATCTGGATTTATTTTGAGGAATTGGATTATGCCAGTTGTAGAGGCCAGTAATTTGGTTAAGAGTTTTCATTGCTGTCTTGAATCTGAATTCCACAGGTTGGAAACTTGGGTGGAGTTTCTATGTTGCAGTCTTAAGGCAGAATTGCTTCTTCTAGAAACCACAGCCTTTGGTCTTAAGGCCTTGAACTGATTGGATGAGGCCTGTCTACATTATGAAGGGTATATACTTTAGTCAAAGTCTACTTAGTTAAATGTTCATTTTCATGCTGCTGATAAGGCTGTACCTGAGACTGGGAATATAAAGAGGTTTAATTGGACTTACAGTTCTACATGGCTGGGGATGCCTCAGAGTTATGGCAGGAGGGGAAAGGCATTTCTAACATGGTGGTGGCAAGAGAAAATAAGAAAGAAGCAAAAGTGGAAGCCCCTGATAAGCCCATGAGATCTCATGAGACTTATTTACTACCACAAAGACAGTATGGGGGAAACTGCCCCCATGATTTAAATTATCTTCCACCACGTCCCTCCAACAACACATGGGAATTATGGGAATACAATTCAAAATGAGATTTAAGTGGGGCCACAGAGCCAAACCACATCATAATCACATCTAAAAAAATACCTTCACAGCAACATGTAGACTGGTGTTTGACTAAACAACTGGGCACCACGGCCTTGCCAAGTTGACACATAAAATTAACCATCCCAGACCATGTTATCAGTAAATATTTCAGTATGTGTATCTAAATAGGACTCTTTTTTAAAAACAACTATAATATTATCACACTTACAAAATTAACAATTATACTTAATATCACCAGATGTCAAATTAAACTAATGCTGAACTCCAATTTGTCTCATAAATGTCATAACTTTCATTTAATAATTTGTTTAATGTTATTTAGGTTCCAACTAAGGTCCATAGCTTGTGATTAAATTTGTGTTCTATACCTCTTAATCTGCAGGTTCTCCTAACATCTCTCTTGCTTGAAATTGATTTTTAAAAATATTATTTGTTCTATAGAAGCACTCACAGTCTAGGTTTTGCATGGGAAAAACTCAGAAAAAAATGGGGGAAAAATGCTTGTTGCATTCCCTTAGTGTCATTTATCAAGTTCCTCTGTCCTCTGTGTTTTCTCTAAACTGATAGTTAAATTTAGAGGCTCACCCAGGCATTTAAGAGATACTTATTTGCGTGATTTTAAAGGCTCACTGAAGGATTCCTTATTATCCCATCCTGCAAACAAACAAACAAAAGCAATATGCCTCCCTTACTAGATTGCTGAGGACTAAAATTGCTCTGCTAGAATAATTTTGTTTTAATCCCCAGTTCACATGCAAATAGTCCTAGAAAAGGAAAAATTTATTAGATATTCTTGAATATAAATGTTTTGTAGGGGAGAAGAAATCATATCTTTTCCTCAACAATTGCAAATCTCATGGCTGACACCCCTATAATAATAGGCAGAGTAACAAGAGAAAAGCATAACAAGTTTATTTAACTAAAGTTTTACATGACAGGAAGCCTTTGGAAATGAAGACTCAAAGACCCAGGGAAAATGTGTATTTTTTATGCTAAGTCTGTGGAAAGAAGTAGATAGTTGTGGGGAAATAGTTGATTGGACAAAAAGGGTGTGATCTGACAGTAATGAGCAGCAGGTAGAGCTCAGTAGGGCCTGTTTGTTGTGATTCTTTTTTGTGTCTCTGTAAGATATCCGTTTTCCTGGGAACAGGACAGAACACCTATTGTGTGAGGGTCTTATGACCTACACTGAGGAGGGGTAGGACAGAGAATTCTTCTATGGACAGCTGTCCCACAGAAAGGCAGGAGAAGGTCAGAGAGTGACCTCCAAGGTGCTATATATTGGGGTAGCATGTCCTGCACCCTGTCGGCCTCTATGAAATTCCTTTCTGAGTCCCTCTCTGAAAGTGGTGGAAGAGAGATAAATGGTGGCGAGGGAGAAGAGTGCACGGGCAGTGGGTGTCTGCTTCGTGGGAAGGGAGAGATAGGGTCACTACAGAAAGAACAGAGTCAGCTGAGATGGAACTCATCCTGAAAGCCCCGGTAGCCACGGAGCATCTGCTAGGCTCTGGACACTGTATTCGGTGATTTCAAGCAATTATTTCATTGCAATCTTATAACAACCCTGGGAAGTGAGTATAATTTGCAGCCATTTTAAAGATTAAAACACTGAGGTTCAACCAGGCCTGGTAACTGGTTAACGGACATGTGGTTAGTAAGTGGCAGCTCCAAGGTTCCCCCCCCCCCCCATCTCTCGCTCCTGTGTTCCTCTCTTTCCATTAACCCATGGCTGCTATGCTAATCCACCTCCCTCTATTACTCCCAGCTTTGGTGGGGCTTGACCCGAAGACTCTACCACATGGGTGGTTTCCAGACTCCAGGCTAGCCTGTTCCTGATCACATTCTGGGCTTATACCCAGAATCAGACCATCTCAGGGATTTGCCCAGTGGCCTCTGAGTAATGTCTTTTTTGTTTTCTTTTTAAATTTTTCCTTGCCCTTTTCCGGGGAAGAAGATGGTAATACTATGTCTGGAAATTCAGTCTGCTGATTAGACAGAAAAAATGTTTCTGACTTCTTTGGTGCTACCATGAGTCAGTAGCATTTTTAAAAGAAATTTTATTCATTTATTGCACAGATGAAAATGGAAGACTAACAGAAATTTTAAAAAACAAACAAAAAGCAAAGAACTAAAGAAGAACGAGCCATCTCCCAGAAATTCCACCATCCCAACAAAATCGGCTGTTTCCATTATTTGGTGTCCTCATCAGCCTCTTGCTGGACGCCTACGCAATCGCTCCGGTTCCATTCGGTTCGTCTCGGTGCCTACGGAACAGTCCGAGGAAGCTGGGAGAGACGCAGATCTTTCTCTGCTCTCCTCGGATTCACAGCCATTTTGAAGTTGCTCAATTGGAAGCATTAACCTGCAAGACTGCATCCTGGGAGCCAAAGAGAGGGGCCAGCAGAGCCTTATTAACTTATACTTTCATCATTTTCTTCTGCTGGTCTTTTTGAGAGCACAGCCATGAACCTTGGTAGGGTAGGTCTTTCTTTTAACACCAGAAGGGGAGGATCAAAACTAGCAAAGGTAATTGAGAAAGAAGAAGGAGAAAGAAACCAGCTGTAACGTATAAGCAGTTCTGATCTTTCTTAGTATTGAGATCATACGCAGCTGCAATCCTTTCTCCTTCCTACCCCTGGGTGACTCAAACCTCATTGTTTAGAAAAATGTATTTTGTAGGCAATTTCAACAGCTAGGACAAGTTCTAAGACAAAGGAAGTATGTGAAACTAGTTGAACCATGGACGATTGTGCCCTGTTTATTCGTATCTGTTCAATGCATGCCTGAGTTGGGCCACAGCTTACCTTAAGCAGTCTTGTCAGTGTTTAGAGAGTTAAGTTATATGAAGCATAATCGCTTGCTTTTGCCTGCTAAGAGGAAGGTGAAGTGCATTTACTATCGTTATCTGTTTGCAATAAAACCTTTGAGACATTCTTAAAGAAAAATGCAACATGAGAAAAAGTTAAGTTCTTTAGAAAGAAGTCATTTGTCTTTAGCCAAATTCATCTGGGTACGATATGGGTTGCTGCAGACATAAAACTGTCTGGAGTCTGGCTTCAGGGCTTAGAATTATAAAATATTCATGGCATATAATTTTGCATAATTTGTTTAGCTACCAAGACATAATTTAGTTATTTGGTGCATGAATCCTTCAGAAGGTCTAAAGAAGAGAAAAACGGACTTTAAAAAGCTAAATCCAGTTTCATGCAAGATGAACAAATCCTATAGGGCCCTGTGTACTCAAAACACACAAACACATGGTGATAAACACAGACATCTATCTGCATATAACTAATTCTTCCTACTCATCCTCTGCACTGTTTTACCGGGGCACTTTATGTATATTAGTTACCTATTTTTGCTTTGCATGTGATTACATATAAGCCCAAAGGAAAAAGCTAGAGAAAGAGCCTTTGATTTCAGCAAGATGCATTTAGATTATAAAACTCCTTGATGGTAAGGTCGTTGAGATAACAAACATGATAATTTATTTATTCAAAGCACAGCAATAGCTTATTTCCGTGTCCAGTACTGTGCCCAGGACTAATGGGTATATGTTAAAAGTGGTTCCTGGCCGGGCATGGTGGCTCACGCCTGTAATTGCAAAGTCCGAGGCGGGTGGATCACTTGAGGTCAGGAGTTCGCGACCAGCCTGGCCAACATAGTGAAACCCCGTATCTACTAAAAATACAAAAATTAGCCGGGTGTGGTGATGCGTGCCTATAATCCCAGCTACTCAGGAGGCTGAGGCACGAGAATCACTTGAACCTGGGAGGCAGAGGTTGCAATGAGCCGAGATTGCGCCACTGCACTCCAGCCTGGGCGACAGAGCAAGACTCTGTCTTAAAAAATAAATAAATAAATAAATGAAAGTGGTTCTTATCCTGGGGGAGCTTACAGTCCAGTTGAGACAGGATGAATAAACAGAAACAGCTAAATAACAAGCTTGAAGGCATTATTTAAGCAAGTACAAGCCAGCATGGCAGAGCCCTCAAACCAAAACACAGAGGAAGTGCAAATAAGGGAAGGTGATTACTCTCCCCACCCTCACTGCCACTGCGCAGGTCAAGCTCCTGTCCTCCGTCTCTGCATCACAGCGACACTCAACGACCTGTCTCCACGGCTGCGGTCTTGTCCCTCCTAACCCATTCTCCATATTAAAACAGTAGAGGATCTCTCTCAAAGCATATCTCACTATAGCGTTTACTTCTTAAAATCCTTAAAATTCAATGGCTTCCCATTGGCCTTAAGAAAAAGCCCAACCCCTTAGCCTGGTATTAATGCAAAGTCCACCCCTGAGTGCCAGGCAGCTTGACTGTTTCCTCTGCAAGCGGCCTTGCTTCTCTCAACCTCACCATTGATCTCTCCACCTGAAACGTTCTCACCTCCTTGTTTGCTTACCTCCAGTTCTTCAGTGTCACCTTCGGCTTCCTCCCTTCTGGGAAGTTCTCTAACTCTCCGAGACTAGGCTGGTATTCCCCATGTGGGCCTCATTGCTCCAGAACTTTTCTTAGCCAGTACTCAGAGAGCACTCTCAGTGTCCGTAATTGGGAATCAACACAGTGAAGCTCTGAGTCAGACCTTCTGGATCTAAACCCAAGACCCACCACTGACTGGTTTTGTGACCTTCCGGTAAATTACTTACCATCCTTGTCACCATTTTCTCATCCATTAAATGGGAATAGTGATGGAACCTACAGCACAGGACTGTTGTGAGGAATGCATGAGATTTTATATTAGAAGTACTTAGACTACAGCATGGCACATACTCGGTCGTCAGTAATGTTAGCTGCCATTAGGATAAAGTTTGCTGGTTAAAATAATCAGAAAAAATTATTTTAATCAGAACATTAAACCCATAGACATATAAATGCAACGTGTGTGTGTGTGTGTGTATATATATATATACACACACACACACAATAAAGTATGTGGTATAATAATGCTAACTATCACTGTGATAATTACTGGTTAGTATCCTTCCAATGCTAAGAACTGCTAGCTCCCCAACCTTCCCCAGGTCATGGCCCCAAAGCAAATGTTGAGATTTGACAACACACTGGGGATAAACTGAGCGAGCTGCTGCAGCCAGTCCCCAGGGCTGGTGGGTCACTCCGCAGCTTTGCCTGTCACCCTCCACAGCACACTGGCTGGGAGATCTGTTCTCAACTGGGGAAGGGCAGTGGCTGGGCCTAGCTTAGGGTTGTGTCTCCAGCCCCGGCAAGCACAGCACTTGGTGTGGAGACAACGCTCCGGAACTATTTTGTGAATGAATAAATGAATGAGTGAACAACTGACATGTGTCAGCTTTCTAACAGGAATAGAATTTTAGACAGAGGATAGGAGGAAATGCAGGCTTGCCTTTGCCAGGGGTGAGTGGGGAAGCCAGTCCCGGCTGAGGGAACAGCAGGAAGGGGCCAGCGGCCCAGTGAGCACAGGGGCAGGGACAGGCACCTGCTTCTCTCGTTGTGCACCTTTTGTGTGGTTTGGATTGTTTCCTGTGTGTGCATGTCACTCAAACCCTGCACACAGAATGCCTGGCTGGAGGGGACAGCTGGCCATCAGAGCATTAAAAGCAGGGCAGTAAAAATAGAGATGGGGAAAAGCATAAAGGAAGAACAGTAAAAACAAGAATTCCACATGTAAGCAAAATAGATTTGATTGCAAAATGACTTCCATAAAACCATAGTTTCATATGAATTTTAAAACTAACCTTTTACCGATTATAACAGTAATACATATTCATTGCAGAGAATTTAAGATATGCAGAAAAGCAGACAAAAAATAAAAATCACCCATAATCCCACCACCCAAAATAACCACACTGATGTAGTTTTGCGTCTAGTTTTTTGCTTGTGCACATGTACATTATCGAATATACAATTTTACATCTTTATCCTTTGATTGTCAGGGATAGCCTAGTCCCAGCCCTTGTCCTATATTTAGTTTTATGGCCTGGGGGCCTGGGATTCCAGACAGGTCATTACAACAGGGACCAGAGATGGGGGAGAGGAAGGGAACTGTCCACTCCTTGCTATATGCCTTTAAAGGCGGGAGACTTGCATCTCCGTTCTGGGGCTATCTGAGGGCTGACTATAAGCCAGAAGCCGCTGATCACTGTGAGCCTCAGAACTATTTCTAGGCAGCCACTGGCTGGCTGCCTGCTGCTGATCCCAGGATGACACGACTTCTACTGCCTGGGCTCACTGGACTCAGATTGCTTTGGCTGTGTCCCTCAGGTCTGGCTTTCTGGCCACTGGGCTCAACAGTTTAACTTGAATTCAGTACAAGTACAGTATGGGTGGGCTTGTGGACCCTTCTCAAGATTCTGGTGAACCAGGGCCTGAACTGAATCACTTGCGAGGTGCATTTGGTGTGTGTGTGTGGGGTGTGTGTGTGTGTGTGTGTGTGTGTGAAAGAGAGAGTGTGTTTATGACTGTGTGTGTGTACAAGTGCACATGGAGACTCAGTTTTAGTTCTTGACCGTCTCTGGCCTACAGCCTGGGGTGAATGGAAAGTTATCTGCCCTCCCCTGTTCCTGCACAGGCTTCCTGTACAGAAGATCTGGTAGAAATGAGACTAGGATTCCAAGCCCAAGACCAGGGTTCACAAAGGTGACTTGATTTCAGAAACGAGAGCACCCAGGTGTCACAACTGGGCCCTAAAGTCTATCTTGGCTCAGCAGCTCTGCTGCTTAACTTCTCATCCCAGAGTGTTGAGTTCCAGCTCCCCAAATCCCACTTGTCTGAGGTCATCATTAGTCCTAGAGCCTGGGCCAGGACTCAGCTCAGGGTGGGAGCCTCAGCGAGAGTCAAGTGATTGCAGGATGATTGAAAGGACAAAGGGTTCTGGGACAGAGAGGAAGGCTGTTCTTAGCAAGAAGAGGTTTTAGAAATTATAATCCATTTTCCCACTCAGTGCAAGAATCCCTTCTGTAAATCTCCTGGCAGAAGATCATGTAGTATATACTTGGAGACCCCGTGACAAGGGGCACATGCACTCATTCACCATTGGAGCTCTCGGAATGATAGGAAAGTCTTCCATATTTAGCTGAAATGCACTTCTTGGGAGCATCATCCTGGCAGTAGCCCAGAGCAGACCCATGCTGGTGCCCTATGGACAGCTGTGCACATAGTGCAACGAGCTGCCATCTTCTTTTAGGTCAAGAGCAAGTTTTCCATCTGCTGCTGAGTGGCCCCCTGGCAGAGAGATGGAAGCAGAGTAGTGAGGCCACGATAGATCTGACTCACAGTCTCCTCTTCCTGGAAGCCCAGGGATGGTGTGTTGCCAACTCTGGCCACAGTGGAATTGAGGGGTTTGCTTTATGGAAAGCAGAGGCAGATGTGGGATAAAGCCTTGACTTAGGAGCCAGGCAGGCCCAGAGAGACCGAACACATTCACCCCTCTGGGCTCTCTGCAGCTCTAGTGATTAGGCTCCTGCAAAAACCAGGAGTGACTTCCTTCTCTGAGTCAGGTCTAGTAGTTGGTTCTTTTTCTAATAAGCCATAATTAAGGAATTTCAGGACCTGGAGGTCTGTACGGACCAGGCTTTCTGCCTCTTTATTCTCTAAAGGGGCAGATATCTAAATGGTGAAATTATCTGGAGATTCTTGCTTCTGCCTTCTGCTTATGAGTTAATCTTTTTTTTTAGGAGTCTCAGCAAATTTTAACCACTCTCTCTTTTGGGGGAAGGTAAACACACAGGTTTTGGTCATAGTGGGACATCAGCTTCAAGGCATCTGAACCCCATTTCACCTTTAAGGCAAAAATAACTGTGAGATGTGGCATTCAGTTAAAACCCATTAGCTCAATTAAAGGTTTTCTGGGCCGATCGCTTTCTGTGGTTTTGTACCAACATTAAACAGCAAACGATTTAGAACTGCAATTTCTCATATCAACTTCAAAAGCACTATATATGCCATTTATTGTAAAAACATAAAATTTAGCCTTCAGCGATAGGTGCCTACAAATTTTGATGTGACTTCCGAACAATCGTTAAAAGTTTCAGTTGGTTATTTCCATCACCTTCCATCATCTCCCAAGAAAGAATTGAAACATGCAGTGTCAAGGGAGTTTCAGGACCACACAGAGTAATTTCACTAAAGACCTCCTGGAACTCTACCAAAATCTGACTGTGGATGGGATCATGTTAGAAACCATCATGCCAGCATAAGAAAAGATAATTCTCAGCTAAGAGAAGAAAGAGGCAATGATATTAAAGCTTGGGTGGGTTCATTTTAATGAGAAGAGCCATCAGGAAGACTTGTAGGCCTTTAATAAAAATGCAAAATGCCCAACTTGGCAGTTAAGGAAGATCTACTTGAAGAACTATCGGGGGTTAGAGGCAGAAAGATCATTTGGGAGTTATACTAGTTAAGGTACAGGTGAAGCAGTTATAACAAAGAAATCCCAACAGACAATGGCTTAGGTAACATAGATGCAGTGTTTTATATCTTGTTTGGTGTGATGGTTGTAAAACTGTAAGGTGTATACCCGTCAAAGCGCAGTGAAGGGGACATCAAGCTCTGTGCAGTTTTTGAGTGTTAATTACGCCTCAATTAAAAAAACCGCACACACGGGCATTTCTTTCTTTCTCACATACTAGTTCAAAGATGGTGGGTAGGTAGCAGTTCTGTCTTGTGACTGGTCAGCTCTGCTGTCCTTAACATGTAACTCCATTGCTGCTGCTTAATAAAGGGGTGAGGGAGGAGGAAGTCCAGGGCAAGTGGCTTGTCTTTAGGTTGAGGCTAACTTGGAACTGGACGCATCCTTCCGTTCATGTACCACAGGCCCAGAGTGAATCACAAAGCCACAGAGAAGATTGAGAAATACAGACTCAAGCTGAGAAGCCACGTGGCCAGCCAACACTCCAGAGGGCCTGGGTCTCCTAGGGGAGGGACTCATGGAAGAATGAGGCTGGAGAGGGTAGGGAGGTCTCCACCCTCTGAGGTGATCCTAGCAGCCCACCATCCATGACAGCCACGGAAGAGAGAGGCCGATCCGCAGAGTTATTCAGGGACAGAATGGACACGGTCGTGTTACTGTTTGCACCTAGGGACAGAGTTAAAGTGAATTACAAGGTTGGAGCATGGTGGCTTGGGAAATGGTGAGATCATGAAGGAAAGGGGGAAATCAGGAGGGACAGCTGGTGTGCTGGGGTGGGGCAGAGGGAAGAGATGGCCAAGGAAGACTCAGAGGTTCTATCCTACGAGATGTTTAATAATAGAGGAGGCAGCTGTCCCTGCTGTTGAGGGTGTGGCTTTGTCTGAAACCAGGGAGCTAAAAGGAACAGTTTGTCTTAAACAGAAGATTGAATGTTTTGAAGGTAAAATGAAGCAGGAGTTGGTGTCTGAGAGGCAATGGCTGGAATCTCTCTTACCATCCACATTTCAGACAAGATTCTCCCATCTCCACTCTCTCCACTGGCCAGTGACATCTGCAGTGCCCACCGTGGGCTATCACCACCTCCTCTTTACCACAACCGACACTTTCCCCATTTCTAGATCTGAGCTGCTCAACCTGTTACTGCCTTTTATCCTGTATTTGAAAACAAGGTTCCATGCAGAATGAAAGATCAGGAACATGGGTTCAACTCTTAGGCACCGCAGTGAGTTGAGGGAGTTTGGGGTGGGGAGAGCTGAGGGGTCCCAGTGTTTGCCAAAGTGATCAGAGGAAAACACACATCAAATGCGTGTTGCTTTCTGTGCATAGGCAACAATCCCTCTGTGGTTTCAACTGGGGGCAGTAAGCTGCTTCCTTGTGGAGATTAGAAGCTCCTTAAAGGTAGTGGCCACGCCTCCTACTTCCGTGCTTCCCCAGCTGTTCCTAGTGGTGCTGGAGAGGTAGGTATTTGTTAAATTAATAACCACCTGGACCTAACACAGTGTCAAAGGGTTACATATGGATTCCTCCAGCAAAGGGTGACTTTCTTTAACCAACTCCTTAAACCTCCCCATATATACCCACTGCTAGATGCAGGACTCCTTTCTCTAAGTCAAGAATCCATAAGGTTTCTGCCAAGTATAGGAAAGTATGATGCAGCAAGGTATGGGACCTTGTACAAGTCTTTTAATTTTTCTGGCCTCAGTTTTCTCATCTGAAAATGACAGTGGGGGCTGGATTAGGTGATATCTAACAACATTTTGCAGCACTGGTATTCTAGATTCTCTCTTAGATCAAGCTGCTTGTTTTCCAGGTATTTTTGAGACATTTGAGTTTGCAACTTCCCTCCTCCACTTTTTTCTTTTTCTTTTTTTGGAAGTAGAGTGCCTTAGTCCATTCAGGCTGCTATAACAAAATACCATAAAGGGGGTGGCTTATAAACAACAGAAGTTTATTTCTCAGTTCTAGAGACTGGGAAGTTCAAGATCAAGGCACCAGCACATTTGGTGTTTGGCAAAAGCCTGATTTCTGGTTCATAGACGGTTCCCTCTTGCTGTGTCCTCGCATGGTAAAAGTGGCCAACAAGCTCCCTTGGCCTCTTTATAAGGATACTAATCCCATTCCTGGGGACTGCCCTCGTGACCTAATCACCTTCCCAAACCCTTCCTCCTAATACCGTCACCTTGGGGGTTAGGATTCCAACACAGGAATTTGGGAGGGACACAAACATTCATATACAACATAGAATATTCTCTACAGCGTGTTTTCTGGTCTTAGGTGAAAGCCATTCACATGATTCTGGTTGTGTGGAGATATGAGTACAGGTATGAAGGCAAATGATCAAATAGATAGCTATTGTATTGTATGCAGTATTCAATTGCTGCATAATAAATTGCCACAAAGATAGTGTCTTGCAACAACACAAATTTATTGTCTCCCAGTTGTTGTGGGTTAGGAGTCCAGGACAGACTAGCTGGGCCCTCTGCTCAGGGTCTCACCAGACTGAAGTCCAGATGTTGGCTGGAGCTGTGATCTCATTTGCTATGTCCTGAATGTTTGTGGCCCCCCAATTTCGTACATTGAAACTTAATGTGGTCATATTAAGAGGTGGGGCCTTTGGGAGGTACTTAGATCAGGAGGGCTCTGCCCTCATGAATGGGATTAGTGCCCTTATACAAGGCCCAAAGGAACTTTTTGGCCCCTTCCACCCTGTAAGGATGCATAGAAGGCGCCTTCTTTGAAGTGGAGAGTGAGCCCTAACCAGACGCTGAATCTGCTGGTGACTTGGTCTTGGACTTCACAGCTTCCACAGCTGTGAGCAATAAATTTCTGTTGTTTACAGATTACCCAGTCTAAGATGTTAAAATTTATGGGAGGCTATTGTTTCAGACTGAACTCCTGCACTAGGACCCAGTGGACCAGACAAAAGCAGAATGGAGGCACTCATGTTAAGTGCCACATAGTCGAACTTAAACTTCAAAAAATAGGGGAAATCCCCAAGCAGGCAAGTTAAAAAAAAGAAAAAAAAAAAAAAAAGGGATTCACAGCAACCAATCAAAAGGGACTGAGTCAAGCTGAGCCAGCATGATAAGGAAGTTCTGTCTACTTCAATCCACACAAGAAAGGTAACTTTGAAATGACCAATGTGCTCTTTGTCCTTTCTTTTTGCTTTCCTCAGCATTTTGCTGCCTGTAAAGCCCACCCCCTCTGCTCAGCTCAGTGGAGCTCCTTTTATTTCATAGACAGGATGTTGCCCAATTCATGAATCACTAATAAAAGCCAATTAGATCTTTAAAACTCAATTTGCTGAAATTTTGTTCTTTGACAATGGCATTTTGTTACAGCAGCAGGAATGGACTGAGACATCATCAGAAGCTTGGCTCCTCCTCTAAATTCATTCAGGTGGTTGGCGGGATTCAGTTCCCCGTGATTAGAAGACTGTGGGCCAGGCCCGGTGGCTCACACCTGTAATCCCAGCACTTTGGGAGGCCGAGGCGGGCAGATCACGAGGTTAGGAGATGGAGACCATCCTGGCTATCATGGTGAAACCCCATCTCTACTAAAACTACAAAAAGAAATTAGCTGAGCATGGTGGCAGGTGCCTATAGTCCCAGCTACTAGGGAGGCTGAGGCAGGAGAATGGCGTGAACCCAGGAAGTGGAGTTTGCAGTGAGTCGAGACCACACCACTGCACTCCAGCCTGAGTGACAGAGACAGACTCCATCTCAAAAAAAAAAGAAGACTGTGGTCTCCATTTACTTGCTGGATCTCTGCTGGGATCACACTCCTGGGGTTTGGCCTCAGGTCCTAGCCTTTGTCCCTTTCATAGCATGGCAGGTCACTTCTTCAAGGCCAGCAGGAGAGCATCTGCAGCTGCTTCTGGTCTCCTTTAAGGGCTTACCTGCTTAGGTCAGGCTCACCTGGAATCATCTTCCTTTTAATAACCTCAAAGTCAACTGATTACAGACCTTGATTACATCTTCAGAATCCCTTTGCCATATATCAGAGAGGGATATTCCACTGCGTTCATGGGTCACAGCCACACTCAAGGGAAGGAGATTCTACATGGTATGTATACCAGGTAGAGGGGATTTGGGGAGCCAGGGCTTCCCAAAGGCAGCCAGAGCTGCCTTCCTGATCCACTAACAGGGGAGGCCTAGATGATTCCAAGATGTCCTGGCCAAGGTCCTTTGCTGACAGAGAAGGAAATTCACCAAAACTAGTTTGAGGAAAAAGATAAATTAAAGGGAGGGACAGAGGTGATTTCATAGTCTCTGCCCGCCACAGCTATGAAAGCAGAGGCCATAGTCTCAACGTCTACAAAGATAGACAGGCATGATGACTCAGTAAAGACCCCAGAGTTGGCCAGGCACAGTGGCTCATGCCTGTAGTCCCAGCACTTTGGGAGGCCGAGCTGGGCGGATCATGAGGTCAGGAGTTTGAGACCAGCCTGGCCAACATGGTGAAAACCCATCTGTACTAAAAATACAAAAAGTTAGCCGGGCATGTTGGCGGGTGCCTGTAATTCCAGCTGCTCAGGAGGCTGAGGCGGAGAATTGTTTGAGCCCGGGATGTGGAGGTTGCAGTGAATTGAGATCGCGCCACTGCACTCCAGGCTGGGCAATAGGGCAAGACTCTGTCTTAAAAAACAAACAGGCTCCAGAGTCTAGTCAGTAGGGAGTAATGAGGTCTGTGGTGAATTGGGTAGGACCTGACTTCCCTAGCAGGGACAGCCTAGACTTAGTGCCATAGTGTGGCCAAGCTTCGGAATTGCCAAGACAATCCAGAAGTCCCGATTTTCATGTGAAAACTCCTGAGTTTTAAAGTTGGACAACCATTTAAAAAATGATTTTAAATTTTCAAAATAAAATTGAGAACAGAGGATTTGGGAGGCATTAAAACCACTCTGAATGATACTCTGATAGTTAGATATATGTCACTAGACATGTGTCCAAACCCATGGAATGTATAGCACGAAGAGTGAACCCAGTGTAAACTATGGACTTTGGGTGATAATGATGTGTCAATTTAGGTTCATCCGTTGTAACAAATGTACCACTCCAGTGGGGGTAGTAGTAGAGGCTGGGGGGTGGGGGAGGTGCTGATAAGGGGGGAGGCTTTGCATGTGTGGGTGCAGGGGGTATATGGGGACTCTCTGCACCTTTACTAGGTCTTGCTGTGAACCTAAAACTGTTCTAAAAATAGTCTGTTATAGTTAGAATTTAAATTTTTAAAAATCATTTAAAACCCCACAGTTGTGGGTCAGAGATGACCTATTGACCACCAGTGCATGATTTCTGTGTTAGAGAAAGCCATATCCAGTTGAAGGAAGTGACAAACTTGACCTAGCCAGGGAGAAATCCAACTCTAAGGACAAAATAGCTTCAGGAAGAATGTGATCTCATGTCAGCCAGGGCCCTGTATGTGGCAACACATCTTGGGCACCAGAAGCTGGATTTGTAAGTCAGATCCCTGAGGTGAAGTGAGGCCGACTGAGGGAGAGAAGGCGGGAGGTGTGAGTCCCACTGGGATCACTGGGCTAAAACAGTGTTTACTAAGAAAAAAGGCTCTCAGCCTTGTAATGTGGTTTCATGAACAGAGTGGCACATCACCTCACACTTGGAATGCAACACCTTCAATGGTTTGCTAGAAAATTGCTCCCCAAATTATACTTCTGCAAAGAGTCCATGATAATAATGCACCACAAGGGCAGAGAAAAATGGATTGCAATTGGATACATTGAATAATGGAATGTTTCAACAATACTAGAAAGAACGTCCTATTATTAAAATACCACAGCAGTTTTTAAAAGCAGCATTAAAATCACCATGAGCAGGCATTAAGATCTGAGAATAACAAATATTGAGTTTTTCTCTGACCTATGGTGGGGCAAAAATCCCTCAATCTGCTTAAACTTTCAGAGAATATCCAGGCATTTACAGGAAAGGATAACTAGGGTGAAAAAGAAATTGCTCTGACTCTCATTCAATATGGGAGTGGCAAAATTATGGAGGTTTTAACATCTCTTTAAGCAAACCACACAGGTATAGTGAGGCGGGGAGCTGTGCAATTATCCAGGGAATGTGATTAACACTGAAAGCCCAGTCTAGAGAATTCAGGCTCTAAAATGCCTACCTTTTCTGGAATTGTCAGGCTGTGAGGGAAAACTGAAGGTGCTTTCAGTTCCCTTAATGATGGTCATTTCCTGTTGTAGCCCCAACTGGTATCCAGGTGTGTTATGAATTACAGAAAGTTTAACCTGAGTGCTGTCTCTGAACCTCACGTGGTCTCTTCCTCCCATGGACCCCCTCACTCCAGATCCCTTCTCTCTGGCTTCCAATTTCTCCCTGGGCCTTAGGCTACCTTACTTTCTTGTAAGTCTACCTGTATCTTATGCTTATTTAAGGTGTCAGCTAATCAATTTGCTGTCTTCTTGATCCACTAACAGGGGAGGCCTAGATGATTCCAAGATGTCCTGGCCAAGGTCCTTTGCTGACAGAGAAGGAAACTCACCAAAACTAGTTTGAGGAAAGAGAGAAATTAAATGGCAGGACAGAGGTGATTTCATAGTCTCTGTGAGCAAAAGCATAGGCAGGCCTCATGGGACCCTGGAACCAGAACAGAAATACCTGCAAATGAAGTTCCACTCTCATTCTCTTACCAGGGGCCATTCCTGCATTGCACCCACAGACGTTGCTGCTAGTCTGCAAGAAATTTGTGGGGTTCTAACATCTGCCTTACCATGTGTCTGCTTCAGTTTCTTCTTTCTGCCAAGGTGGAAAGTGGCCATCCCAACTGTACCTTTGCAGGACCCAACACTGACCATTGAGAGAGTCTGGGTCAACTCCAAGCTGGAATGAGAAAGAGTTGAGTCGACCTATCCTCAAGCCCAACCAGAATCCCTCCATTCAGGTTTTCCTTCCCTGTTAATCTCTCTCTTATTCATTAATCTTTTCATTGCTTCAGTATGGTAACCCAAACTGGTGGAAAGGGGACAGAAAATGGCACAATCAGAAACTGAAGCCACAAAGACCTAACATCCCATGGATGAGATTATCCATCTGCTGGAGAGATGACTTGAAGTGTACAGCAGATAAGCTTAGAGGGCCTCTCCAGACCCATCGCAAAGACGCCATCTGAATGCAATTTAAGATAAATAGTAATCATGGAAACACTATCATATTAATCACAGAAATAAATGCAGTCCATGGGCTCTACGTTTGTGGATTCAACCAACTGAGAATTGAAAATATCCAGAAAAGAAAAATGGATAGTTCTGTCTGGACTGAACGTGTACAGACTTTTTTTTTTCTTGTCATGATTCCCTAAACAGTGCAGTATAACAACTATTTACATAGCATTTACATTGTATTAGGTATTATATATAAGTAGCCTAGAGATGATTTAACATATTTGGGAGGATGTGCGTAGGTTATATGCAAATACTACCCTACTTTATATCAGGACTTGAGCATCCATGGATTTTGGTATCTGCAGGGGGTCCTGGAACCAATCCCCAATCGATACTGAGTGATGACTGTAGTTGCTCTGCTTGGGATATTAAAAATAAAAATAACAAATGAATTGAAGAGTTACCATTTCTCTCTGGCCCTGTCCAGTGGAGCTGGGTACCTTGCCCAGCTCCAGGGGTCTGCTGGCTCATTTGGTAGTTGCCACTTTATTAGAGCAGAGGATTGTTATAGCTTGATGACACCAACCATTAAAAATCTTCCCACGCCCTGCTCTATGACCTTGCCTTGAATTAGTAATTCAGTTTTTCAAAAATACTTTTCATTTTAGAAAAAAATTTGCTCAGCAGCTGCCAGTGAGTCTCATGAGTTTGATTAGCCTGAACCAATCATCCAGAACTTCAATGAATTCACAGAATTGAGCTCCTGAACCCTCAGATCTGAAGACCTTGGTGACCTTGTCAAGGTGCCAGCCAACCAGCTCCTTCCTGACTTGAATTATGCCAAAGAAAAGTCCTTGTAGTGTAGCCTAAGAGAAGCACAATAAGAAGTCCTATAACAAGGAAGAGGGTCACTCATCCTGGGGCCTTTCTTTCTCCACAGCTATCAGCAAGTTCAATGGAGAGAATTCTGAGCCGGGTGGGGAGGGGGGGCAAGACAGCAGAGACACAGGGAGCAGGTGGGCCTCTCAGAGCTCTGTAAGTCACCCCATAAAGGCAGCCGTTTCCTCTGCCTGTAACAGTGGCAGGTCTTGCCCGAAGGTGTATTTCAGGAAGACGGGGGATGAGCTGAACTATGCCTTCTCCAGAGCAGGCTAGACGTGTGGGTGAGTGCTGACTACTGGGTTTCCTCTACTTCTACTGCTTCCGTCTTAGTCTGCTGGGCTGCCATACCAAAATACCATAGACTGAGTGACTTCAACAACAGAAATTCATTTCCTCACAGTTCTGTGGGCTGGGAGGTCCAAGTTCAAGGTGCCAGCAGATTCAATTCCTGGTGAGGACCCTCTTCTGGGCTTGTAGACAGCTTTCTTCTCAGTGTGTCTTCACAGTGGAGGGAGAGTGTGCTAGCTCTGTGGTGTCTCTTCTCATAACGGCACTGATCCCCTCAGACCAGGGTCCTGTCCTCATGACCTAAGGACCTCCCAAACCCATTTCCAAACACCATCACACTGGGGGCTAGGGCTTCAATATCTGACTTCAGGGGTGTCCCAGGGCAGGGCACACAAACATTCAGTCAACACGTTCCCTTCCTCCTCCTCCTTATTACTGGCTCCTACCCAGGGACAAGAGTCCATTGCTGGGGCCCCAGGAGCTGGGGAGGAGCAGAGCTGGGGGAATTGCCAAGTGAAGGCCCCGAGTCCTTTTAGAGAAGATGCACTGGGAAAGAAGGGTGGTTCATGTGGCTTGACTGGGGGGAGTTGGTCCCTGTTCTTATGAACATGCCTAAAATGAAGGTGCTACAGCTCAGGGACCAGTCTAAGATGGTGCAAAGGGGTGTGTGGAGAAGTGGCTTCAGCTGATTTGACCATGCACAATCTTAGGTCCCTGTTGGTAGATGATAATGGATCTGAGGTCCCTGTTGGTAGATGATAATGGATCTGAGGTCCCTGTTGGTAGATGATAATGGATCTGAGGGGGTGGGGTTCACAGTATGCACAGCCTCACTGCATTTATCACCAACTGGGTGTAAAACAGACCATACAACTTTTTTTCTGAGAACTAAATGACATTTGAAGAATTGTCCCCTTAAGTGCTTCAACCTACACTACACCTTTGATGATAATTCATTTGAATGGATGTGACAGTCACCTGGAAGCAGGATGCTATCATTTCCATCACTGGCTCAGACAACCCCTCAATGGCAGTCATGGGCTATTTAGGTACCCCGCCTTGGGTGTCACCTCCAGGATTACGGCCACAGATCTCACTGGATTTTTATACCCTTTTCACACAAGGGCGAGGAATGACTCTCAAATATTTTGACCAATCAGCATGCTTCTCTGGCTTTGGCACTCAGGCCTTTCTCTCTGATTGGATTTAACATTCAGCCTTGGGTTTTACATAGTTGCTGCCACATTTGAGAGTCTCTTACTGCCCAGCCCAGTTCCTTAACATTCAAACTAGCCCAGCCAATTGTGCCAATTTTCCCTGCCCTGAAATGAGGTGAAGAGATGCCTTGGGCAGGGCACAGTGGCTCATGCCTGTCATCCCAGCGCTTTGAGAGGCAAGGCGAGATGATTGCTTGAGGTCAGGGGTTAGAGGCCAGCCTGGGCAACATAGCAAGACCCCATCTTTACCGTAAAACAAATTAGCTGGGTGCGGTGGTGCAAACCTGTACTCCAAGCTACTCAGGAGGCTGAGGTGGGAGGATGGCTTGGGCCCAGAAGTTTGAGCCTGCAGTGAGTTATAATTGCATCACTGTGCTCCAGCCTAGGTGACAGAGAGAGAGCAAGACCCTGTCTCTAAAGGCTAAAAAAAGAAAGAGAAAGGAAAGAAAGAAAGAAAGAAAGAAAGAAAGAAAGAAAGAAAGAAAGAAAGAAAGAAAGAAAAAAAAAGAAAAAAGGAAAAGAAAAGAAAGGCAGGCATTGGATAATGATCAAACAGATGTAAGAGGCAAGAGTAACATGAACATGATTTTGAATGTGGGACTTGAATCCTGATAGACCTGTGCTCAAATTCCAGCTCCACACTACTTGCTATGTGACTTAGGACAAGGCACTTTTCTGAGCCTGTTTTCTCAATTCTCCAATTGTATGAAGATGAACAGTAATTTTGCAAAATTCTGAAACATAGAAATAAACACTGACTATTATTATTGTTGTACTCAATAGGTGAGCAAAATGTAGTGGTGGGGACCCCGTGACTGGGCAGGCACACAGTCATTTTTAGGGAAACTGGTCATCTGGAAGCCAGATCTCAGCTCCTGGACTAAGTTCAGATGGGATGTCAGTCTCAGAAAGAGGGGTGTGCAGAGCCAGAGCAGAAGACCCTATTTTGTGATGAAAAATGATAAACTGGGCAGGCAGCTAGTAAGAATCTAAGAAATATTAGACACAGGCAGAAATCCATTTAAAAACTGGGACTCCAAGGCTCTGGGTCTCAGCACAGCAGAAGCCCAGTGACTTACATGGAAGGCACCGCCAGGCCCTACTGGTAGCAAAGGTGAACCTGAACCCTGCAGTGTGCATTTACCCTTTATGGTCAGGATTGATCCTGGGGAGCAAGAATGTGGAGGAGCTTGAGATGAATTCTAACCAGATTCTCTTAGTATGAAAAGCCTGAAGGGTGGGGTGGGTTGTGTCTGGGTTGAATTTCCCTTGGCCAAATGCTGAGCAAACACCCTTGGCTCTGTCCCTGAGAAAAAATTCTAACTAAAATCCAAATTGCTTGTTTATTAGCAAATGTGAATAATGTACAAATTAAACCACCTGCTCCTGGTGAATTAATTTAGGTTATACTGCAGCTGGGATGGAGTGGCTGATGGTTAGTTAACACAATCATGCAAATTAACACACGCCTGACTTCTAGGCAGATCCCCACCGTCCACAGTAGGGGCCCTAAGGGAAATCAGGCAACAGACCTTAAAGAAAGCAATAATCTCCGCTTTATCTGTTCTGACAGTTTTCAGCTACTTTCTACAAGAGTCTTTTGGGGAGAATATTCAGTATCTTTTTTCTTAGCCCAATGATGCAGGAAGCAGTATATAAAATGTGGAGACTGGGTGCGGTGGCTCACGCCTGTAATCCCAGTACTTTGGGAGGCCAAGGTGGGCAGCTCACCTGAGGTCAGGAGTTTGAGACCAGCCTGATCAACATGGTGAAACCCCATCTCTACTAAAAATACAAAATTAGCCGGGTGTGGTGGCACATGCCTGTAATTCCAGCTACTCCGGAGGCTGAGGCAGGAGAATCGCTTGAACCCAGGAGGCAGAAGTTGCAGTGAGCTGAGATCGTGCCATTGCACTCCAGCCTGGGCAACAAGAGCGAAAACTCTATCTCAAAAAAAAAAAAAAAAAGTGGAAAGAATGGTTTAACAGTGGGTTTCTGGGACCTGGGTCCCTCATGTGAGCTGGTGATGTTATTCTTGTGTGTCTCACTTTTCTCTTCGGGCTCCTGGGACTTTCCTCTAAGTGACTGGAATCATACTCGATCCATTGGGTTATTTAAGATTGCTAAGGAAAGACTGACCCAGACCTACAAGAGTCTTTTGGGGAGAATATTCAGTACCTTTTTTCTTAGCCCAGTGATGCAGGAAGCAGAATATAAAATGTGGAAAGGGCTGGGGATGTAATTACAAGTGTAATTTATATTACAATTATATTACACTTGTAATCCCAGCACTTTGGGAGGCTGAGGCAGGTGGATCACCTGAGGTCAGGAGTTCGAGACCAGCCTGGCCAACACGGCTAAACCCCCGTCTCTACTGAAAATACAAAAAAATTTAGCCGGGCATGGTGGCAGACACCCGTAATCCCAGCTAGTCGGGAGACTGAGGCAGGGAGAATTGCTTAAGCTCGGGTGGTGGAGGTTGCAGTGAGCTGAGAGCACACCACTGCCCTCCAGCCTGGGTGACAGAGTTAGACTCTGTCTCAAAATAAATAAAATAAAATAAAATAAAATAAAATAAAATAAAATAAAATAAAATAAAATAAGGAAAGAATAGTTTAACTGTGGGTTTCTGGGACCTGGGTCCCTCATGTGAGCTGGTGATGTTATCCTTGTGTGTGTCACTTTTCTCTTTGGGCTCCTGGGACTTCCCTCTAAGTAAGACTCATACTTGATCTGTTGGGCTATTTAAGATTGCTAAGGAAAGACTGACCCAGACCTCCTTTGGTGATGGGCCTTACTTCTAGGACACAAGGGAAAGGGGCAGCATTAGGACATCTTTCTTCATTAGCCACAGACACTGGGTCTCGGCACAGTCAGGACTGGTGAATGGAGAACCCGAGTCATTTGCCTGAGCCCATACGCATGTTCACATGTGCCAGGTGAGACATCTGATGGGGTCAGCTTGTCACTCTGCAATATAGAGCACCTCTATTGGGGTGAGTTGGTGCCAAGCCACCTCAGAGGTGGTTGGTCACTCTGGTGAGCAGCTTGCATTGGTTGGGGCACTAGTCCTGGGTATCATCAGTTGTGGCCCAGGTGGCATGAATGGTCCACTAAATAAAAGTATTAATACAAAGCTGGAGACAGAGAATGCTGTGCTTTAGAAAAGTGTTCCTCTAAAGCGGGTAGAGGGTGTGGCAGGTCCTTACCACATCATGGATTCTGCTCTAGAATACTCCTCTGTAGGGTAGGTGAGCTTTGGGCAAGACACATAATTGCAAACTCCAGATGGCCTAGGCAGGTGGAAAGGATGGCAGAGGATGCAGAGAAGGAAGTTCATCTCAGCTGTTACCACCTTTGCCTTTTTGTTCCTACCTCTGGGTTCTGGAGGCCCCCTCCTCACTCTAAATCCCTGAGCCCTGGCCCCACCTCATTCATAAGGAGGTTGGTGACCAGATGAGGCAGGAGCACACTTGGGGACTATTTTCATAGTGGGCAAGCCCTGGACTCTGCAGGTTGCCATTGCAGTCTCACCCTGTGTGTCCTGGTAGGAATATCCATCCACCTTTGCAGGCTTGTCTCAGGCAGGAGAAGCACCGCTATCAACAGCACCAATGAAGGGAAGCCCAGGAGGGCAACTTTGCAGAGAAGCACCTTTTTAACATTCTTTTGTGAGGAGTTGGCTTTAGCTTGTGATAAATCCTGGTGGAAGGAGTAGAGCATCTGGAGACATTGGGAAAGACTGCTGGAAGCCCAGGTTTAAATTTTTGCTTGGCTCTCTCTTGACTGGCTGTGAAAGTGTTGGAAAATCACTTTACTCTTTTCTGTTTTTTGTTTCTTTTCTTTTTTTTCTTTTTTTTTTTTTTTTTTGAGACAATGTCTTACTCTGTGGCCCAGGCTGGAATGCAGTGGCACTATCTCGGTTCACCGCAACCTCCACCTCCCAGGTTCAAGTGATCCTCCTGCCTCAGCCTCCCAAGTAGTTGGAATTAGAGACACACACCACCACGCCTGGCTACTTTTTGTATTTTTAATAGAGACAGGGTTTTACCATGTTGGCCAGGCTGGTCCCGAACTCTTGACCTCAAGTGATCCACCTGCCTCAGCCTCCCAAAGTGCTAGGATTATCGGAGTGAGCTACTGTGCCCGGCCCGCTTTACCTTTCTGATACTTAGTTTCCCCATCTTTGAAACAGGAATAATAACCTAATCTTTAAAAAATGTGGTAAACATGAAATGAAAATTTGTCAGGAAAGCATTTTGTAATCCTAAAATGCCATCCTCATGTTTTGTTTCCATTTGTCACTTTAATCATGTTGCTTTTGCTCAATATGGCAGAAAGGTTTTTTTTTTAAATGCAATATTGCAATGCCTCCAGGAAAAATAGGAAAAAAGATAAAGGCTAGAATATCTATTACAGATACAAGCTAACATATCAAGATAACTATCTGGATAATATTAATCCCTCCTCTTAACTAGATATTTGAATCTCCATTTGGTAGTTAATTCCCCCAGGAATCCCATCAAACAGAAAATAATCGAATTAGAACTTCATTTTGTTTTAAAGTTTGCATCACATTCTCTGTGGGTTGTTGCATGTTACTGTGAACATATGGGAGGTTGCATGTAGCCTTAGTTAATTTTTGTTAAACACCTTGAAGAGAAGCAACTATGTGAACAGTTGCTAAATCCATATATCATACATGTGTATGACTCTACTCAATGTGTATAAATAAACAAACCGATCTAATTTAGAGTTGACATATAAAAATTGGTAAGGGATGTCACAGCCTAACATCAGTGGAGGCAACATGATTTTTTAAACACTCTTTTAAAACGTTCTGCCCTTTCTCATGGGTAATTTGTCTGTCACTTCCTGATGTTCCAGTTGTCCCATTGGCTCTGTAAGCAGCATCAAAGGCTGAATTTCCCTGCAGGCGAAGGCACGGAACAATAATCCTCTGTGCAAACAGCTGCTTTGTTATGCTTGAGGTAAAAATTGTGATGATGGCAATGTAAACTCAAAAAATCTCCAGCTTGATTTGAAAAATCTTGACAGGCTGTGTTGCAGAGGTCTCTGGTTTGCTGTATGGAGAATCTGCATGCTGGGTCTCTCAGTTTGTTGGGGCTGCCATAATAAAGTGCCACAAGCTGGGTGGTTTGAACCACAGAATTTTTTTTTCTCACAGTTCTGGCAAATAGCTGTCCAAGGTCTGAGTGTCAGCAAGGTTGGTTTCTTCTAAGGCCTCTCCTTGGCTTATAGAAGGCTGTTGTATTAGTCAATTCTCATGCTGCTAATAAAGACATACCCAAGACTGGGTAATTTATAAAGGAAAGAGGTTTAATGGACTTACAGTTCCACATGGCTGGGGAGGCCTTACAATCATGGCAGAAGGCAAATGAGAAGCAAAGTCACATCTTACATGGCAGCAGGCAGAAGAGCTTGTGCAGGCGAGCTCCTATTTATAAAGCCATCAGATCTCATGAGATTTATTCACTACAACGAGAACGGTATGGGGGAAACTGCCCCCATGATTCAATTATCTCCATCTGGCCTGCCCTTGCCATGTGGGGGTTATTACAATTCAAAGTGAGATCTGGGTGAGGACACAGCCAAACCATATCAGCTATCATGTCCCTGTGTCTTCACATGGTCTTTTCTCTGCGTATATCTGCATCCTAATCTTCTCTTCTTATAAACGTACTAGTCATGTTAGATTAGGGGCCACCATAATGGCCCCAATTTACTTTAATTACCTCTTTACAGATCCTGTCTCCAAATACAGTCCCATTTTGAGGTACTGGAGGGTAGGTCTTCAATATGTGTATTTGGGGTGAGGGATACACAATTCCACCCATCGCAGTGGGTGAATTTGTTCTTGGTCCAGGGTATCTATTCATCCTGATAAAAGTTTTTTTCCCCCAGTTTCCCAAATACTTGCTTTGTCCTACAGCTTATATTTTTAAATTTCCAAAACCACTTCCAAATTTTTTCTGGGGCTGATTCTGATAGGATGGAAGAGGGTTTCTCTGTCATCTAAACACTGTAAAGAAGTTATGTTTTGCCTCAGTGCAAACGGGCGAAAGAAGATCTGAAAAACGAGGACACTTGGGAGTTGATGGGAAATGACTTCAGCCTGAACTGAACTCTCAGGCCCCTATAATCACTACCAAGTCCCTACAGCTGAATGGCTACTTGAATGGCTACCCAGCAACATCCAACAGAACATCGTGCAATAGTGTGAATGTTCTATATCCGTGCTGTCCAATACAGTAGCCACTCACCACATGTGACTACTAAGCACTGCAAATGTGATTAGTGCACCTGAAGAACTGAATTTTAAATTTTACCTGATTTTAAGTAATCTAAATCTAAATGGCTACATGTGGATAGTTGCTGCCATATTGGACAGCATAGTCCTAGACCACAGATAAATAAGAGAAGCTCTGATATTTGTGAGATGCAGTAGGATTGGTGCACCATACCACTCTCCCACCTACCACACACACTCCACACGCTCTGCTATCAATTTGAACTGACCTTCGGAGAAGGAAGCTATTGCGAAGGTTGGCTTGGGGATTCACTCCCTGACGCTAGCTTCAAGTTGGGGGCCCCATAAAAGCGAGCCTGGTTTATTGCTTTGCATACAAAAGTATCCAAGAGACCAGATGAGCACAGATAGGAATGTTCCTTAGACACAGTGGAACAGTTTCT
This sequence comes from Gorilla gorilla gorilla, assembly GCF_029281585.2. NCBI lineage: Eukaryota > Metazoa > Chordata > Mammalia > Primates > Hominidae > Gorilla > Gorilla gorilla. Next base: position 173,197,669 of record NC_073227.2, on the reverse strand, counting down.
TACTAAGAAATATAACTCTCTGGAAATATTATACTGGCAGATCAATTGAAAGCAATTTGTGTCCACTGTGACTTCCTTTGCAAATGCTGCTCTGAGAACTCCAGCTAAGGGGCTCGGTCAGAATAGGGCTTTGGTCAAAATAGGAAGTATCCATAATGCCTGCTATTTTATAGCATGGGCTAGTCATATCCCATACTGTAAGCAGTTCAAATGTTTGGAAAATTAAGTTGCTTTTGCTCACTCTTATCATGCCTCTGACTCTGCAGAGCGTAGGTAAGTACCAATTTGGAGCCCTACCATTTTTATTTGTTATTTCACTGAGGTAAGCAGGGTGGGAGCTGCCCAAGACAATGAAGGTAGTCATTACCCTTCATTGGGCTAAGTATATAATTTCCCCAGTGATGCGCTGGGTAATAACAAAAACTTATGTGAGGTACATGTAGTGTTATATTCCCTGGGGCTTAATATGGCTCTCAGTAAAATTGATTTTCTTAAATCTTGCAATATACCTCATCAAACTAAATGAAACCTGCACTGGTTTTATAAGAAGTGATTGGATTCCATGTGATAAATTAACCCTCACCGTCAGAGAGGTGCTGGGTAATAGGCTGGTTCATTTCAGCCCCTACAGCTGCCATCCAGGATTTAAATTTCGCCCCAGATCCTTATCTAATCCCCTCTGGGACCCGGAGGAGCTTCCACCCAACTGAGAGCCTTGGAGGGCTTAGCTGGTCTGGCTGAAAATCATTTCCCCCAAGATGGAGATTTATCCCTGTCTCCACGGGAAGGGAGATTGCTGGTGATAGTGGGAGGGCCTTGGAGGTCAGAGAGCAAAGGCAAAGGCACACGGGAGTGCTGGAGCTCTGGGACAATGGGTTTTGTGAATGGTCAGAATGGGGCTGTGTGTGAGAGGAAGACCACCTCTGCTCCTCTGCGATTCTCCCTTTAGCAGCATCAGTGGGTTATGTTAGGAGGTGTGAGGGCCCCTCCTGACCTGCATTTTTACCTTTACATCTTGTGTGTATGTTTATAACACTCAGGTGGCTGAAATTAGCTTTGCCTCTCCAAGAGAAAACAGAGCCTTCTCCCGTAAATAAACATGTGAATCAGGCCTCAGCAACCTAAAGGGGGCATCTTCCTTTGGAAGGGAAAGTAAGTATGACTGGGCTTTGATTCAGCTCATCCCTGGGAGACCGGTTCCTAAGGTAATAATAGCTTGAGGGAAATTACTCCCCGCAAATCCTAGGGGAGAAAGTTGGTTTCCTCTGTAAGGGTAACCAACATCCATTAGGCGGGGATACCTACACAAGCATTTCCAAAAGACACAGAGTTTCACAACGATATTGAAATCCAGCTAACAGTATGCACCAAGTGCCTGGGGGAATCAATGGCAAGATTGCTTACCTTGCAGAAAGATACCCTAGTTGCGAGCATTGTATTGCTAGAAATCCAACTCTGTTTAGCATGGTTAACTTGGCAAGAGTAGGCAGAGCCCCTGAGAGGTGAAAATAGCAGGAGTTTAAACGAACAAGTGCTAGGTCCCCTTTCTACCCACCACAGCTCAGAGTAGATTAATTCTTGGCCCCACTCCCTTCTTCCTTTTCCTAAGGTCCTGCCCAAATTAATAAGTCTTGGGAAAAGCAAAGAACTGACAAGTTCCCCCCAAGTGGCCTGTGCAGTGTCTTGTTTCACTGGAGGGTAATCTTTTCAGGGAGGAAAACCAAAGTCCAAGAGAGAGCTTTGGGGTTTATGAACCATTTGCAGGGAGGGGATAAGAAAAATGGGAGAGATGTTTTCTGTTTAGGAGTATGATGAAGACCAATGTTCCCCAGCCCGAAAGCACAAACTATTTCAGAGCATCTAGGTGTCACAGAGGACAATTTTTCAACGGCAAAAAAAATGGGTCACATTTTACTTTCAATAATTAACATCACCACACGATATGAGGTTTTTTGTTTGTTTGTTTGTTTTTTGAGTCAGAGTCTTGCTCTGTTGCCCAGGCTGGAGTGCAATGGCACAATCTCAGCTCACTGCAACTTCCGCCTCCCAGGTTCCAGCATTTCTCCTGCCTCAGCCTCCCAAGTAGCTGGGATTACAGGTATGTGCTACCACTCCTGGATAATTTTTGTATTTTTAGTAGAGACAGGGTTTCACCATGTTGGCCAGGCTGGTCTCGAACTCCTGACCTCAGGTGATCTGCCTGCCTCAGCCTCCCAAAGTGCTGGGATTACAGGCGTGAGCCACCATGCCCGGCCATGATATGAGTTTTGTTTGTAAAAAATGTTTTTAGTTTTGCTATTCAAGTTTATGTTTTCCATATTAAAAAAATAAAAAGATAGTGGCATGCCGTTGCTCCTGTCTGACTCCTTTCCTATGTAGCTGCGTTCTGATTTATTGCTGTAACCTGGGTGCTGTGCAGATGTCCTGGTGTATAATAAAAGCTCTGTGACTGTTGGTTGAAAGAATATGATGCCAGGATTGCAGAGCTCTTCACTGTGATGTTGTCCAAGAAGCAAATGGTAACCCTGGGCGGGTTCAGGTGGAAGTCTGTACTCAGCCAGTGGGGGAAGCCCCTGGACCAGGTTGCTGGACTGCTTGCTGTTAGTGCCTCTTCCTCCCTTTAGTGTCTCCAAATGAGCAATGCTACTGTGCAATGACTACTTGCTGTTTGGCTTTGTCTCACCCTGTCAAGACCTAGAACGTGACCCTTGGCACCTGGATGCCTTGTTAGGTTTGATGCAGGTTTTAGACTTACTTGAACTTCTCCATCTTTCATTTCACTTTAAAAATGGAGACAATTCACGTAAGAATCTGGGGTTAGCTAGGACCTGCTATCCCTTTATCTTTCTCTTTGACGTCAGTATTCTAAATATACTGAGGTATATGGTTGAGTGTGTGTGAGTGTGTGTGTCTATGCGAGAGAGACAGAGAGAGAGAGAGAAAATCAGGAAAAGAATAAATAATCTCTCCATGCTGTAACCTCTTTCTGTTTGCAAAGGACACCTTCAAAAGGAGCCCTAGCTCTTTGATAGCATGCTAAAATGTTCATTTTTAATTAGTTTCTACTTTCTTCATTTGCAGCAATTAATCCTGGTTCCTAACTTTCATTTCTATAAATAAAGGTATTTAAGAATTGTGAGGTATTTATATCCTCTGTACCTTATGTTCTATCTTGCAAAAGCACATTATTCTAGATGTGTGTGCTCTGACCTTAATCCAGAAGGTGCAAAAAGAAGCAAGTTTTCTACTACTTATGGCTTCTTGAGAGTTGAATCTCTAGCTTCAAGACACTGGTGGGCCCAGAATTGGACAGAAGGGTTGTTTGTCTGGTTCTTATGCCTAGACTGAGCTTCTTTCAAAGGCCATGATGATCTCAGAGACACACTAAGGTGGTGCAGAGCCAGCCCAGCCGTGGGAGAACCAAGGAGAGCTTGTAAGTTTTATTGTGGCTGTAGGGCTCGGACAAGGGTACTCAGCCACCTGTTTTCCCAAGTCTGCAATTGCCATCTTCAGGTCTAAGGCCACTGGGGAGACTTACCCAAGGAAGTAGTGAAGAAACACTGAGTTTTACTGGTCCCATTCCTCAACATGTATTTATTGAGTGGTAAAAAGTAGACATTGGTGGAAAAAGCACTGCTTCTTATATGGTAAGTAAGCCCTATTTTGGTTTCTAATTTGAACAATATGGTCCACACTCCTCTGCTCATAGATGTGATGTGGCTAAAATGTTAGGGAGTGGGCAAAGAAAGGGAGCTGGGAGCAGGGGCTAAGCCCGCACGTGGGCTACTGTCCTTGGTCCTGAACACAAACGTCATCGCATGTTATGACATAGTCACATGTCATAACCCAGAGACACTAATGTCTCCTGTTCAGCCTCTTGGAGAAATCCTGAGTGAGGTAAAGGAAAAGGCAGTGGTAGCAGAGAATGCAGGAGGGTGTCAAAGAGATACAGCTACCGATGGGAAAGAATATTTTTATTTATAAGGATTAAAAGAGATTTTATTTGGGCAAAAGTGCTCATAGTTTCTCTTTTTAAAAATTATCTTTAAGGGGACAAAATGCAGTTTCTGTCCTGCTATTGAAGAAATGTGGCTGTACCTTATGCTTTACGAAGTGGTTTATGTTGTAAAACGTCTGGCTGGCTTCTTGTAAATTTGACAGTTACAAATAGTTTCTCTTCTGGGGTGTGTGTGTGAGGGTGCCACAGGCCCCTGTGCCCCACCACTCCCCGCCCTGTTCCCCCAGGATTCATCAGCCTGACACAGTCACAATAGAGTAACTCCCTTGCTGGGGTGTGCTCTGCTATGATCACTGTTCATTGCCCACCATCGATTCTTAGTTTATATTAAGGATTCATGTAAAAGCCCAGCCGTGCTGTCGGCCTCCTCTCAGATATGTGTTCTCTGCTCTCCTGTACACTTTTCTCCTAAGCTCTCAGAAGAATCTTTCATCTTACCACAATTCATCCCACAATTTCTTGGCCTTGGAAAGGGTTCAGCACAGAGAAGAGAAACCAAGAATAGCTTTTGGAAGTCTCATGCCATGGCTGACAACGTGAGTAGGTTTCTAAGGACTGTGTCTTTTCAGATGGAAACCAAACTCAAGATGTTTTCAATTCCTTGGCAGTCAATCTTCCACCTTGACTTCCACATGTAAGGAGGTGTTTAAAAGTCTATTTACAACTCTTGTATAATGTAAGGGCAAATTATTTTGTTGCTATGTTCGTTCCTGGTTGAGAAAATCATTCCGTTTAGCCAAGAGTAAAACCTCTGAGATTTTTCTTCTCATTTCTCTGCATGTCTGGGGAAACAGGCAGCAGTAAACAATCATGCCCTATTTTATTCCTAGTTAAGTGAATTATCATAATACTAATTACTAGTAAAAACATCTGGTTTTGGCACAGCTCGACACAGGGATTCCTCAGTGCAAGATTTGATATTTGCCCTGAAATCTTAACCTTTGCTGGGCTTCCCAGCTCCTTAGGCTGACCCCTCTAATATTTGAGCTCAAGACCTTCCAAAGCTGATAGTACTTTCAAATTTAGATGAGTTATCCCATAAGAGACTTTTTCTGGTTACTGATATACACAATACCTTTTTGTATGTCTTTATTGCTTGTTTAATTTTCCATGGAAACCATTTGCATGAAAACAAAGTTTGGTTCCTTACATCAGTTCCTGTTGCTTCTCCCAGTGTGACCACCTGAGATGATTATCCAGTCACTGTGGAATTTAGCAGGATGCTACTGTGAGAGTAAGACACCATCTGCAGGATAATGCTCTGAATCTGGGGGCTGGTGGTGGTGGTGGCTAAAACTCTTGTCAGACTGAAAGCTTGTTTAAAAGCATGCAGTTCCTGAAGTCTGAGCCAACTTTAGTTCTTCCATGGGAAGGTTTTAATGACAAAGAAAAATTAAAGCCATGTATCTCAAAGTGTGGTCTGGGGACCATTTCATCATAGCCCCATTATTAAATCATTATTTAAATACAGATCTATTTAAATAAATAAATATTTATTATTTGGATCATTATTAAAATGCAGATTCCTGGGTTATGCCCTAGACCTACTGAATCAGAATTTCTGGCATTTATATTTTTATCAAATCCCCCCAGTAATCATAAAGGGGATACTAAAGTTGAAGAACCACTGGATCTGAATATATGGATATTTTATCCAGGCAAATAACCCCAAGGTTGTTGGTCCAATATCTGGAAATATGCCTAAGAATTCTGGGCGTTGAAGAGATCTGCTTCATGTACTGATGCTGATGTGTCTCAGCACACAAGCCTGCTCCTGGTGGTGAAAGCTGCAGAACTGGTTAGGCATTAAAGCTGTTCTGGGACCCAACTTGTCACACAAAACAAAGTCCGTATGACCAACAGTGTGATGCAGGCAAAGTTTGTGGACCACAAATCAGGAGATTTGGGCTCCAGACCTGGATATGCCACTATAAAATGCTCAACCTTGGCCATGACGATGGTTCCCATTTGGGCCTTGATTTCCAAATCTGTAAAATGAAAGAATTGAAATACGTTTGTGGTTTTGTTCTGTTTTTTGTTTTGTTTTTGTTTTTGTTTTTTCACAGCCCTAAGGTCTCAGGAAATTCAAGGGGGCAATGAGGAGGCTGAATGGGCAGTTCATGCCTACTTCAAGCAGAGAAGATCAAATCCTCTTCTATATCAAACTTCCACAAAAAATTAATTTTGAAAAGAGAGATCTGTTGCTAAAAAAGGAAAAAAGAAAAGAGAGAAAGAAATAAAAAGAAAGGGAAGGAAGGAAGAGAAGGAAAGAAGAAAGAAAAGAAAGAAAGAAAAAGAAAGAAAGAAAACTACTAAATGATTCATTAGAGGTCTTCTAGCATTATGATTTTGAGATAATTTTTTAGTGGGTTCTAGTTGGTTTACCTGGGAAAATACATTATTCCTCTCTTTAAAACACAGGATTATGAAATACTACACCAACTATTTTGCATGCCGTCTTACAAGATGTTAATTTAACATTTCAATTTAAAAATAAATCAAGGATATAAAAGTTCCTTTTCTCCCCTAAGAATACATATACACTTTAGAACATTTCTACCAAAGAGAAGTTGGGGCTTTCCCAACTGCATGATATTTTATGGATAGTTAAAGGTAATAGATAAATTCATAACACTGCTAGGCTTTTCCTCAAAGGAAAACAGCAGGGGTTGATGAAGTCTGAAGTGTTTGAGCAGGTTGACATTAATGGCTAATACTGGGGTTTGGAATGTATGTGGATTTTAATTTTCTATGCAGGCTCTGTTCCACATTAATAATGGATAATCAAGAGTTGATTGTTCTTTGAAAATATGTGCTTAATACTGGTTTTCCCACCCTATCAGTCAGGCTGGAGAACAGAGCTATGGTGAGCAGAGAAGGGAGAGGGTCGGGCTAAATCCCATCCATCCAGGGCTGAGCTAAGAGATGCCGGCAAAGTTCGCCAATCTTTTCCTGCTTCATTTTTATCCACTTGAAAAGTAAAGAAAAGATCTGTAGCCAAGTAGATTTTCCATGTTAGAAACTATTCTGAAAGTTCATGGGTGGCTGGGCGCAGTGGCTCATGCCTGTAATCCCAGCATTTTGGGAAGCTGAGGTGGGCAGATCACCTGAGGTCAGGAGTTTGAGACCAGCCTGACCAACATGGTAAAACCTGATTCTACTAAAAATACAAAAAATTAGCTGGGGATGGTGGTGTGCACCTGTAGTCCCAGCTACTCTGGAGGCTGAGGCAGGAAGGCAGAATTGTTTGAGGCCGGGAGGAGGAGGTTGCGGTGAGCCGAGATTGTGCCACTGCACTCTAGCCTGGGAGACAGAGTGAGACTCTGTCTCAAAAAAAAAAAAAAAAAAAAAAGTTCATGGGCATATTAGTTTGTTAGTGTTGCCATAGCAAAGTGCCACTCAGTCATAGGTAACACTGAGTAGCTTACACAACAGCTCACAATTTTAGAGTCAAGAACAAGATTAAGGCATAGACATGGTTGCTTCCTTTTAAGACCTTTCTCCTGGGCTTGCAGATGGCTGTCTTCTGATGATCTGGTGTCTTCACATAGTGCCTCTGTGTGTGTGCCCGTCTGGTCTCTTCCTCTCCCTCTCCTCCCCGCCCCTTCTCTCTTTCCCTCCCCTTTCCCCTTTCTCCTCTTCCTTATCCTCTATTCCCTCTCCCTCTCCCTCTATCCTTATAAATGACATCAGTCAGATTGCATTAGGGTACACCCTAACAGCCTCATTTTAACTTAATTACCTCTTTGAAGACCCTATCTCCAAATGCAGCCACATTCTGAGGAACTGGCTGTTAGGGTTTTCACATATGAATTTGGTAGTGGGGGATGGGGAACAATTTAGCTCTTAACAACGGATTAATATGAACAGGGAATTTTGAGCTGTACTGAATAATTACTAAGTATTATTACTATTATTACTAAGTTGACATTACTTAGGATGCATTTTGCCCTAAATGATTAATTTTGAATCAGCTCATCTGGAATGCTGGTCTCTAAGTTACTGCACAGAACAGGCCAATTCTGGCCACAGCCTGGTATGAAGAGTGGCTCAGTGCCTGCCTTCTAAAGAGCACCTAGATGACGGGGATGTGGCTGACCTGGCCTTTTAAGTTGCTGTTTTTATAAATTGTCCACATATTGATGTCATTTACTTTTGTCCATCCAGCATAAGGTATTTAATGATGAGATTATTTAATTTTGAGATGAGGGTTCAAGCCATAAAATTTTTTTGAAAGATACCAAACAAATAAATAATAATGGTTTTGCCAGAATAAGGATTTTAACAGTGGGACAGTAAGTCATACTCTGATTCATACGGGAAGGATAAAAATAGCCTGACAACAATGGGGAATTATGAAAAGTGCCTATTGAGCAGTCACTGAAAACCCAGTAGGGCTATAAAGGGAAATGAATGCATATCTAGCAGGTACCTTCCATACTCATTTGCAAGTGCATCTCTTTCTTGGACAGGCATCTACTTGTGCTCAATAAATACTGAGTGATTGATTAACAGAAAAAAAGATAAGCTGAATATGGGGCTGCAATCTCAGACTTCTGCTTTTAACACTTAAAGAAGTCTGAATTTAAGCCTTCTTGTGTCATAATAGCTTAACTTTGGAGCACAGAAGAGAAGCTGTCTGCTGCTACTCAGAGATGCCTGTGGTTTCAGTGTAAATGACAATCAAGGCTGGTCTGTGTGTCCAGTTCTAGGAGGACTTAGGCATGTGTCCAGGACAATTAAATGCTCGCTAGCACCCTTTGGACTCTAATTTTGAAATTATTTTCTTGGGCACATATACTGGAGAATGAATGCTGGCTGTATCATCTAATGGCTGCTTTTCTAGGGCCCAGGTTGTCATGGAGGGGGTGGGGATTCACAAGCCTTTTCACTGTCATGACACACATAGAAAATGATGTTTTTACGGCACACTGAGATGACTAGATACATCAATCAGAGTCCAGTTCAGGACATCAGAAACCACTCTAGATACAGTAACAGACCGAGCTGAATATGGGGAATTGGTTGAACAAGCATTAGGACTGAGAAAGTAGAGAAGACAGAAGTAATCCAAATGGAGGAATTGCAGCTGCCTCCTCTAGGCTGGGGAAAAGAGGCTAGAAGTTTGGATTATCAGACCTTGGAGCTTGGAAGAGGGACCTAGGGAGCTAGGACCAGTTCTCTGAGCAGGGGTTGCTGCTCGGGGACCGCTGGTACCTTAGGAGCTTGGAGGATGGAGCCCAGGGACCCGGGAACCTGCTTCTGGGGAGGGGCACTGCCTGGATGCTGCTGGTACCTCTGAGGGGCATAATAAGGCTGGTTCTGGGAGGGTAGGGAAAAGCTGGAAACTGGAACCCACTGCTGCTGTGGGGCTAAAGAGCCAATGCCAGGTCACCACTGCCAGGAACAGCCAGCATGTGGGAAGGAGCAAGTCTTCTCTGCCGCCTCCTGCCTCCCAGTCTCCCTTCAATGCCTCACTTGAGGACCATCTGGGGAGTTATCTGTAAAAGGAGAAATGTATTTGCAGCCCCCCAGCCCCAGCGTCACAGACCCAAGTACAGAGGGTAGGTTTGGAGCTGGGAGGCAGTAGCTTAATGGTTGGCACCCAGGACTACCAGCCCAAGATGTGGCCATCCCAGGTCCTACACTCCTGCTCCTCGGATTGGTAGGGGAGCGTCAAATCTCAGCCTACCAGTAGCCTATTAGGTAAGTGCTGGTTTAGAGACCTAACTGTCAGCAAAAACAGATGGGATCGCGTTGTGGGAAGAGGACGCTGCATGAGTATGTAGTGAATGTAACAAGATGGGGGGAACCTCAATGGGCCTGATGCAGGGATGGAAAGAGCCAATGGCTAAGCGTGGGCTCTGGAGACTGAATGCAGAGCGCAACACCGGTTCTATCCCTGACCTGGGGCAAGCTGCTTAACCTTCTTGAGCTTCATGGAGCTGCTGTGAGGATTAAATGAGATAATCCAGGTAAAGTGCTTAGCCTGGCACTTGTCACAGGGGGAGCATTCAGCAAGCGTTAGTCCCTATTACCGAAAAATTTGTGGAACTTGTTCACCCACTTCTCTGTGACGGTGATTACTGTGCATGCACACGGTGACTCATTTTCTCATCCTGACAGGTCTGTGCTACCCGAGTCCTGCATGGAACACAATGTGATCTGTACTGGCCAATTAGATCATCCATCTTCCATTGCAAATCTGCTAGGGAGAATGGGTCTGTATTGTGTCATTTCACACCAAGACGGTCATTTCTTACCCTCATTAGCAGAGTCAGCTCCCATGTGATCTGGAATCTTAATTTCTCTATCCTTCGAGTTAGTACCATAGCCCCTTAGTTATGAATGCTGACATTAGAGCAGGCCTTACTCTTAGTTCCTTATTACTGTTCTTGGCGACTGTGAGCATTTAACCAAATGCATGATTATTTACAAGGCTGGCTTTCTGGTATGCTTTGGGAAGTACCAGTCTGTAAGGCCATGTGGTGTCTTTAAGACACCCCCATGCCAGAGAGGCCACTTATGGGACTGGTGCAATAAAACCCACTTCAGTCTGAGCTTATCTCAAGCTCTTGTCCCATGCTTGTTCCTGTCCCCCAATGCCTAGCAGCTGTCCTTGGGCTTCAGGTTTTAGCCTTGGCCTGAATAGTCAGCACCTCTCTGATGTTACTTTTGGTTGGCATGCAGATATGCTCTTATCCCGGATCTGGGCCTTTCCTGGATTCTACATCTATCCAGTGGCCCTGCCCGGGTCAATTAAGGGGGTTGGGAGAGGAGGTGACACCCAGATGGGGATGATACTCCTGTTTTTTTGAAGGTACCTAAAATCTCATTGTTAAAGATACATTGCTTTAGGCTTTAGGCTGAGGTGCAGAATTTGGGATGTTAATAGTTTTTACTTGGAGATGGGAAAGCGTTTTGTGATGGAAGCATTTGAGAAACAAGGGGTTAAACAAAGTTGAAAAGGCTTTTTTAACCCAAGTCTTATCCCAGCTGTTAAAGTGTTAATGTTAATTGGTGAACCTCTAAGAAAGACAGTATGCGGCAGTTTTCCAAAATTTATGCAATGCTCAACTCATGTTTTGAAGGAGTAGTGCTTGGGACTGGAAAGTATTGCTTTTAGGCTAGGCATTGACTTTCTCTTATGATCTCTTTCTCTTTCTTAGTGTCTTCCTTCTAAATAAAAGTACTTCTGGAAGGAAATATCTACGAAGTCACTATCACTTTAGCGAGAATTAGCCTGACTAGTTTCCAGGCACTTTGGATTCTTCCTTTACAGAGACTCTCACATTAGCTCTTCCTTTCCATCTCATCCCCACTGTCTGCTCAGGCTTGGCCTGGCAGGTTGTGTAAAAGAGGTGGATTGGAAGGGACTGATGTGGGACACTTGACTCTTCATTTTGTTTTGGATGCAAGGATGAGTTCCTTGGACTTCCACCTGATCTCCTGTTCCTTATCCCTTTCCTTCTCAGGTCAGTTTAGTGTCTTGGATTTAAACCATCTAAAGCACTTGCTTGGCTTAGGTTAAGATGACAAACTGTTAGTGCTGAGGGACTCTTCAGTAGAAAGGATGGAAGGTTAAATGCCAGCGGCTCCTGCCTCCCAAGCCAGGTCTCCTCTGCCCTGCACTGAGCTGCCCCATGGTGCTTCCATGTCCTTGATCCCACAGAACCGCCTGTACTTTCGAAGGATACAGAGGTCTCCTGGGTTTGGCAGATGAAGGTCCTGAGGAAGGCTCTGGTGGAGGCTGACAGTTTCCATCTTTGGAGATGGGCTCCTGAGGTGGCCTTCAGCACTCTCAAGCCCGAGGGACCTCTCTTTCTTGGGTCCAACACGGACAAAGCCCAAATACCTTTCCCTGTTCCCCATCACACAACCCAGACACATGGAATTTTCAAAGGGAAATGCACCGTGAAAACAAAAAACAAACCCACAACATATATGTATACACGAACAACAACAAAAGCAGTGAAAAAAAAAGAAGAAGAACAGAGAAAAAGGAGAAACCGAAGAACAGTTGACTTCAAAGCTCTGGGCTGCAGGCACCCTGGCCAAGCTCCGGTGAGCTTCTTTGAGTCTGTGAGAGATGAACTGTTTCTTGGTGACAGTAAAACCTCCCCTTCCACAAGGACCTCATGCTCCAGCCCTCCTCCTCTGCATTATTGATTTAAAAAAACACACACCAAAAACCCCAGCCTCATTATGGGGTCCATCTGGCAGTAACTTCTTCTTTGGACTGAGTTCAAGACAAGCCAATGCTGCACTCAGATATTTCTCTGGAATAAATCTATTTCCATCCAGTGTGCATCCTGACTTAGTTCTCTGTGGTCCCCAGACCCCAGAGTCCTTCAGGCTTCATCTGCCTGCAGCTGCTCCCCCTGTTCCCAGCTCCCTGCAAACAACAAATAAACAAAAAAAAGCTGCACCTTTAATTTATGGAGGACTTAGGGTGGCGCCAGGCACCACATTCAAATCTTCACAGCAGCTTTCAGAGAATGATTCCATCATTATAATCTGAATTTTAAGAAGTGAGGAAGCTGAGGCTCAGAAAAACTAAGATGAATGACATAAGACAGCTAATAAGCCAAGGGGGCTGGGGCACACCCCTGTCATTCTGACTCTGTAGTCAGAGCTCACAACTACCCCCTCACACCTTGGGGTGGAGATAGATGGGCTTGCTTCTTGCTGAACTCACTAGACTTCTGCCTGCGGTCACTTGGGAGGTCACACAACAGAGCACGAGGACTGAGCTGAGAATGGAGCCCAGCCATAGATCTCTTGTAGCTGTCTGTGCACTGTGGCATTTCACCCCTGGCTTCACTGAATTGAGATCTTTCTCATTCACATATGACACACTGCAGTTCAAAGTTCATATTTATAAGATCAAGCTTATAAAATTGGCACATCGTGAAGACACTAATTAAAGCCAAGCATGTCAACATTACTTAATAAAATACCTCTTCAAACCCAGGGGTTGGTAGAGTTAGGCCCCTGTGGGAGACATACACCCAACTCCCCAGTCACTGTCAGAACAATGGGAGGCCTGTGTTTCTGGCCTCTTGGCAGTGAGCCGTCCTGGGCACCCCAGAAAGAACAACAGATCATGAATCTTGAAGGCACCCCTCAGAGATGAGTAGTACCCCAGCATCCACATCAGGCATCCTGAACTGATCAGAGCCTAAATCACAGTCCGTTCAGCAACATGTGGCTCCCAGGAGCCATTTGCGCATGGCTGTGAAGTGTGCATGTGGGCAGGAGGTGGCAGAATTGATGCAAAGGGTTAGGATGAAAATAATGACAGTTCTACTGAGAAAGGCAAAGGGCTGGGACAAACCCAAAGAGCTTAATTTTTGGCTTTCTCTGGTGGGCTGCCCTATGACCAAAGACTTTTAAGTGGCTACAAGGGCAAAAACTCTAAAACTCAGTTACTATTTAAAGCGCCTATGTACCACATTGCAGGCAAGAGGGAAGGGTTGGGGAAAGCAGGAGAAACCCTAATCCATGCCCCATCGGGCTTAGTCAAGCCTCTTTCCCCAGCCATTCAAACAACAGAAGGTGGAGTGGACTTCTCTGATGGAGAAGGGCAGAGTTTCCTTCCCGGGACCTGAGGCTGAAGGAGAGGGCACTGCCTGGCATCCTCCTGGCAGCCATTCACCCAGGCTACTGTGGCAGATCCTGCCTTTGGACTCTAAAGGAGCTGCAGGATGCTTCTGCAGAAGTTTCCATGGACCGTGTGCCCTTTACTTTCACTCAGGGCTTTATTCCAAATGCACTCGCTTTCCCTGAGGGGCGGGGCAATGCTTTGGGTTTTGGTGATGAAGCACTGCTCAGCAACAGGACAGAAAGACAGACACCAGGTTTGCATGGAGGAGGGGGAGGAGCGCCGCCCCTGGAGGCCTCTGGCTCTTGACAGGCAAAGCTGGAATGCTGTCATGTCTGGCTGGTGTGTGGGCAGCTTCTGTCGACACAGACACGGTTCTTATGTCTACACTACCCTGAAGTATGGAGCAAACATGGATCAAAGGAATATTTTATTTGCATCTGTGATTTTCAGAGGCAGAGAGGTCAGTGAGGACTTTGGAGGCATAAAGTAAGGCTGAAAAAGGTCGGATTCCTGGAGATGGTTAAAAGACAGCACAGAGGGCCGGGCATGGTGGCTCAAGCCTGTAATCCCAGCACTTTGGGAGGCTAAAGCAGGTGATCACTTGGGGTCAGGAGTTCGAGACCAGCCTGGTCAATATTGTGAAACCCCCGTCTCTACTAAAAATACAAAAATTAGCCAGGCATGGTGGCGGGTGCCTGTGGTTCAAGGCAGGAGAATCACTTGAACCCGGGAGGCAGAGGTTGCAGTGAGCCAAGATCGCGCCACTGCACTCCAGCCTGGGTGACAGAGCAAGACTCCATCTCAGAAAAAAAAAAAAAAGAAAAAAAAGACAGCACAGGGAACAGCCTGAAGAGGGCTGCTGTTTGGGGGAGGGAGAGGGAGTGGAGCCAGCCAGTGAGTTGATGACTGTGACCACAGACGTTGCCACCTGCCTGAACTGAAGAATCACTGGGGTGGGGAGGGATGCCCCTACTTTCAAAAATTTGTTAGAACCCAGTAGGACTAGTTCCTCCAGAATAGACAATACTTAAACAACCCATTCCTTTATTCAGCATTTTTGTTTCACAGTGATCCACCAGGAAAAGAGATGAAAACAATCTGGTTTTTGTCTTAGGTGAGAGCCATTCTGTGGAGGCATCCTTCTGAGGTGTTGGAGTTGTTCTGTAATTCTGCATTGTCCAATAGTGTAGCCGCTGACCACATGTGGTTACTGAGTACTGGATTACTGGATTTGTGGCTAGTGTGACTAAGGAACTAAATTTTAAATTATATATATTATAATAAAACGAAAATTAATTACAATTTAAACAGCCACACGTGATGAGTGGCTATTGTATTGCACGACATGGGTTGAGAGGATTTACCAATCAGGATGCTTTTGGCTGTAAGTTGCAGAAGACACAACTCAAAATGGACAAGAAGCCCAGGGATGGTGTGGTCTCTGGGTTGGTTCAATGACATCATCAGTGATCCAGGTCCTTTCCATCTTTGGGTTCTGCCTTCCTTAGTGTGTGGCTTTTGTCCACAAGATGGTTGCAGCACCTCTGAGTGTTCGTGTTCCCACATAGCAACATCTGTATATGTACACTCTTCCCTTTTGTCTTTTGCTAGGAGTAAACGCTTCTTAGAAGTCCCCTTGCCTCTGCCCCAGCACACTTCCTCTCCTGCCTCATTGATGAGGCCACGTCACATGCTGTGAAGCACTGGACGTGTGACTGAATCACCATGGCTGGAGAGAGCAAGTGGGCTCACATGCCTGGGAGAGGAAGGACCCAGCCCCACAACGCACCTGACTGCCAATACTCAGCCAAGTTGTGTTGTGCTGCCAAGGAAGAAGGGTTGTGAGAGATGCTGGGTAGACAATGGCTGGGACTGGCCCGGTGGAGATTTCAACATGTATGCAATCCTAACACACACAAAATTGAAGGGCTCTAAATGAGATATGAACAAAGAGCTATGGTAGCACAGAGGAGAGAGTGAAGTCTTCCTGGGAGAGTTAGAGAAAGTGTCGCAGAAAAGATAACTTTGAACTGGGCCTTCAAGAAGAGGATTAGAAGCAGTCACTTGACAGAAGTCTGGAAGCTAAGCTTTGCCCTAGGTGAGCACATTTTCCCACTTCTCTAATAGATGTGAAATTCTTCAGGTTAACCTGTCTTTTGAGAGATGACTGTACCATCTGCTTGCACAGTCCTTCTTTTCTCTCTCTCTTTCTCTCTGTCTTTTCTAAAGGTATGGAGAGATCTGTTGAGCCAGCAATGAAACACATCCCTATTTTTTTGCTATATTCAACCACCATCTATTCATCCACCTACGTACACACTCAACCCTTCTCTGACTCGACTTCCTTTTCTTAGAAGGGCAGATGGAGGAATATCTGCAAGTGAGAGGCAGAGTACAGAATAAGCATGAGAGCGGAGACACATGGACACACACCATTCAAGACTACGAAAATACTGTCATGCTTTCATACTGCCACAGGCCTACAGGATTCCTGCCCATGCTGCCTTCTAGGGAACTTTCCTATTGACACCTTCAGGAGGTCCCTGGAAAATGACATCTCATTTTCTGCTAGTGGGTATGATTAGGCCTAGGGCTCAATTAAGCTGATGACTGAGTGAATCCTTCAAAAGTCAGGCAGGTGGTAATAAATGAAAACCTTTAGCAATAACAACAAAGATGGCTATCTGCCCCAAGATGCTTGCATCATTTTCTTCCTGAGCATCCCCCGTTCCTGTCTTGAAAGTGGCTCAGTTTCATCCCCAGCTAGGGACTGAGCTGTCTCTGCTGGCCAGGTCTGGGGCTCAGCCTCCAGTTCTGTGAGCATCTACATCCTCTTCAGGGAAACCAGCCAGGGAAACAGCCATGTTCTTGCGTCAGCTGTGGCATCTCATGAGCCCCATCATAGCCCTGGCTGGAAGCAAGGGATTTTCCATTGATTTAGTGAGACATTTGAGAGCAAAAGGGATCCAGAAAGGTCATCTACATAATTTAAGACATTTTCCCATGTAAGTACATGCACGTGCACACATTTACTCACGTCACGCAGGCACACACAGAACTTGAGTGCTATGGGCTGTCGAAGGATTAATTCTTTCAGCTATTGCTTTTTCTCCCCCCATTCACTAAATTTTGCTGTGAAAATGTGGATGACTGAACAAGAAGAGTTAAGTGGTCTGATGTTGGGAAATAGAGTGTGAGGGAAGCTATTATGCCAACAAAATGTTGAGAGTCTTCTAATTTTTAGCCAATTGTTTAAAAGATGACAGACGGTAATGTTTATGAGATGTATAATTCAAGGCAAATCTGTCCAGATAGAGAGGAGAAAGCATCTTTAACTTGGCTAACAAATGTTGAGCTGCATTCAGATAAATAAAACCAACAAAACCCAAGGCACATAATTCCAACACTGCAGAGGTGGAAAACAATTTTTCTTAAGGAGAAGAAAAAGAACTATAAGAACTATATGTACTTGAATAAGAAGTTTTGATTCTTCCATCCTTCCATTCTAATCAGTTATATTTTTGGTCTCAGGTGAAGACAGGATAGACCTCAAATCTTGAATAGTTGAAATTTTTCGACAAGGTCATGCTGCATGCCAGTTTTTCAGTTTCCCCCAATTTTTGTTTTGAGCCAAATAACATGATCTTTGTTCCATTAATATTTAAGAGTAAGTTAGATTGTGCCAGATGATCTTAAAGCTCATTTAAATCAGCTTGAAGATAATATTAAGCTTCCTCCCAGCATAATCTACTACCATAAGTGATAGCGTCATCTGCATATAAATGATGGACTGGATATGATAATGAATAGCCAAGATTATCGGTATAGAATGACAACTGCATTTGATTTCAGATAAATCTTTCAAGGATCCATTATTGTGTTTTCAGAGTTAAAGATGCATTGTTTTTGTCCAAATCTTCTAAAGAAACACAAAATGTTTTTATGAAATGAATCCTTTATTGTGTTAGAAAGAGGGGGGAAAGTTCACAAATTATACACATATTGTTTTGCAAATACAATAATTAGAGTTTGCACAGATCATTACTTTATTGGATTGAACAACTGTCTCTTGGCAATTTCTGCTTCTCCTTTTTTTCTCCTTTTCCTCTTCCTTTCCTTTTAGATAGTAATGAACAATCTAAAATATCCTTTATTTGAGACTGGCTTGAACACATTTAAATTGCCATAGGCCTGTGGAATTCCTCCCCATGATATCTTCTAGGTTACATCTTTTCATACTCTGAAAACATTTGATTTTAATAAATCACATCTTTCCTTTTCAGTAACCTAAAACTTACTGATATCTCTCATTTGAATAAAGTAAAGCCTCTGGATAACTATGCATTAGATAAGATTTGTAAGAGTTAAATTAAGGACATCCTTTTCTCTCCTAAAAGAAGAGACTATTTTTAAAGTCAAAAGGAAAAAAAAATGAAAAGAAACTGACAAAAAGAAGAGTCAATGCCAATAAACACATATTGGTCTGTGTGTGGTTGATGGTACAAGCCTCTGGCTGCAAATATAGCCATTTTTATTTTCTTAGCAGATGCTGGGCAGCTATGCAGGATAGTGGTCATTCTTCCTTTTCTCCTGTCTCTCCCTTTCTCTTTTTATCTCTAGTGCTCCATCCTGCCTCTTCCAAACACAGCGGAATCTGTATACCACCTTCAGGAGTTTTTGGAGGTGGTCTTGAAGTCTTAAAGCTGGCAAAGAGGGTGAAAGGTGCTGTTGGGCAGGAAAAAGATGTTTTTCCACTTTTCTAATTCAGCAGAGTCAGTCACTGCTCTGGGTCCAGGCAACTGAATCCTTGGGGAAACACACCATGAAACACACCAGTAAGGACCATGCAGGCAACTGCATGTTTGGTTTCTCTGTGTATCTCCTCATACAGCTGCTGGGATATAAGAGATACCCAATGTTTGTTAATTGAATGAGTAAATCGGAATATCATGAACTTAGAGGAATTCTGGTGTAGGAGATAAGGACTTACTGCTCATCTATACACCATGGGATATGTTCAGGCAAGCAAACATCCTTCCTCTTCTGGGACCCCTTAGCTTTGCACACACTTGAGGAATCTCTCTCTCTCTCTCTCTTTTTTTTTTTTGATGGAGTCTCACTCTTGTTGCCCAGGCTGGAGTGCAATGGCGCAATCTCAGCTCACTGTGGCACCTCTGCCTTTCGGGTTCAAGCGATTCTCCTGCCTCAGCCTCCCAAGTAGCTGGGATTATAGGCACCCACTACCATGCTGGGCTAATTTTTGTATTTTTAGTAGAGATAGGATTTTGCCATGTTAGCCAGACTAGTCTCAAACTCCTGACCTCAGGTGATCTGCCCACCTCAGCCTCCCAAAGTGCTGGGATTACAGGTGTGAGCCACCGCTCCCAGCCGAGGAATCTCTTCTTTGACTTTTCAGTCCTTTGAGACAAAGGAGAGCCTAGGGGCAGAGTTACCTAAAAGGTTGTGAGGCAAAAGGTATGGTGGAGAGATCTAGCATAGAAGTCAAACCAAATTGCTGTGCAAAAATCACCCAACCTCACATCTGCATGCCTTGGCCCAGCCAGTAGCTTTTGCCTAGAATATTCTTGTCTGTATAGGGAATTCCTACTCTTTTTCCTTAAAGATTCTGCCCCAGATTTCACCCTCCTTTGGAAGTTTTCTGATCCTTCTTGGCAACACTACATCTTCCTTCTCTGCTGATATAGTATTCTGGGTATGACTTTTTTTTAACACTGGATATTTATTTTCAGGTATCTGTTTTCTGCACTAGACTGTGTCTTCTGGAGGATATATTTTATTTATCTTGATTTGTTCTATGCTTAGCATAGTGCCTGAAACATGGTAGACATTTTAAAGAGATTTGCTGAGTGGGAATCACATTACAAAGCACTGAGAATGCACAACGGAGAGAGCGCCGGCAGGGCTGCCCTGGACAATTGTGTAAGTTGTGAACTGCACATCTGGATGCAGTGGTTCTCATCTCTGGATCCCCAACATCTGGGTGGAGAGATGAAGAGCTTTGGGCTCAAAAAGAGGTCATCTTAGGGCCCTTCTGTCCCTTTCCACCTAGTCCCCAGGGCTCTGAAATGGTTTAAATTCTTGAGGAGACCATGCCTTCCAGGACCAAATGAAGTCCCTGTTTTCC
Organism: Gorilla gorilla gorilla; assembly: GCF_029281585.2. NCBI lineage: Eukaryota > Metazoa > Chordata > Mammalia > Primates > Hominidae > Gorilla > Gorilla gorilla. The sequence continues at coordinate 173,177,899 of NC_073227.2, read as the reverse complement.
CCCAAACCCCCCACTCTGTACCTAGTGCCTCAGGTTTTCCCAAGAGATTGCAGTCTTGATCTTTCATTTCTTCAGTAAACAAATAGCTTGGAGAATTTTGGTGTGTTTTAGTTAAAGAATAATATTGAGACCAGATTTTTTTCCTGTTAGGATTACTTGAAGAGACTAGAAAGTAGAAAATCACTGTGCCCAGTTGGGTGGAAAGTGGGAGTGGGGTGGAGGGGAAAAGGTTGTAGAGAGACTATGTTAAAGACCAAGAAGACATCCCTCAATGCCAGGGGCCTGCCCTGTTAGCTCTTTCTGGGTAGGAAATAAGCAAACGTGCACACGTGAACTTGAAAAACAGCTGGGTTTTAACCACAATGGAAGAGAGGCTGGGGTTGGGAGAGGTGGGATTACAGGGCAAGGCTGTTAAGGGAGCTGGCTCCTTTCTTTACCGGTTGAACATCTGTGTCCCCCCAACATTCACATGTTGAAACCTTACTGCCCGAGGTGATGGTATTGGGAGATGGGGCCTGTGGGAGGTAACTGGAATTGGATGAGGTCAAAAAGGGAGCCCTCATGAATGGGATTAGTGCCCTTTAAGAGCCAGGAGATTTGCTCCCTCTCTCTGCCCTCCACCACATGAAGAGACAACCAGAAGCTGGCAGCTACCAGAACCTGACCCTGCTGGCACCCTGATCCTGGACACCCACACTCTAGAATTGTGAAAAATAAATTCCTGTTGTTTATAAGTCATCCAGTCTGTGGTACTTTGTTATAGCAGCCAGAACCAAGACACCTGGTTTCTCTTGTCTGGCCTCAGCGTGCATTGCCAGTCTCTCTCAGAGTTGTTCTGCAGCTGGGGGTGGGCATGGGCACAAGGAGTGCTTTGGAGCCTGGGGGAGGAGGAAGTGAGAAGAGGCCATCAGCGTGGTCTGGACCCACAGTCAGCCCTTCCCCTCTGTGAAACACCACCTCTTTTGAGTGTATTTTCTATGAAGCTAAAGAAATATTTGTCCTATTGCCAGACTTGAATGACATTAAACAGGGTCCAGCTTTGAGTCTTGGAAACTGGAGTTATAGAAGGAGGAAAGGATCTTGTCTACCACATTTGAAACTTGGATTTTAGATGAATTGCGTATAATTAGCACAAGCTAGGACAGAGGGTTCGAAAGTGTATTCTGAGGAACCTAAGATCCCTGTGGATATTTTTGAGATCGTTTGAGTATTTTGCAAACACTTGATTTGAAATTTTATTTTATTTTATTTTGAGACAGAGTCTCACTTTGTTGCCCAGGCTGGAGTGCAGTGGCACAATCTCCACTCACTACAACCTCCGACTCCTGGGTTCAGCCCTCCTCAGCCTCCCAAAGTGCTGGGATTACAGGCGTGAGCTACTGCACCCAGCTGAAATTTTAAAATACCATATACTTTAATGTAAACAAACAATATATTATATATCAACTTTTAACAATCAGCACATTAACTTGTGCCTGCCAACCTAATTTTGCGTGTATAAGCCCAGATATCGAAATAAAGCTTTTCCTGATATCACTGTTAAATGAAGAGTGTCTTGAGTTTGCAAAGCAAATTAAAAAAAAAAAAAACGAAACTGGTACTCCTTTTGCAGCTACTCATCTGTGGAAATTAGACTTCCCTCACTATTACACACTCAAAACAAAATGCTAAAATAAATTGGATGCTAAGACTGATATGACTTCAATTTATATCCATAACTCTCCATTTTAAGTTTTGTGTCTCAGCAATTCTTCATTATCTTCTTATAATAAAAGTTACAAACTAAAGCCTATAAAATAAAAGTTTAATAATAATTTGTCAATTTTAATCTGTTTTATACATTAGTGTATAAGAATTATTGCTGTTGCAAAGTACAGACACCCAACTAAAAATGGCTTAAGCAAAAAGAGGATTTATTATCTCACTTAAAAAGAAATTCCAGGGTTGGTTGATTTGATGGCTCAGAAACATCCTCGAGGACCTGGGTTCCTCCTGTTTTCTGTTTAGCCTTCCTCAGGGTGTGATCTTTGTGCTAACCCTTATCAAGGTGGCAGGAGGGCTGCCATAGTTCCAAGCACCCTGCACAGACATGGAAATATCCAATGAGGAAAAAGGGCAAAATGTCTCTTCCTAGGAAAGGGTAATTTCTTCAAGAAGCTCCTGTGCAGGCCTCCTCTGCCATGTCCCAACCCTGTCTAAACCAGTTGTGGCAAGAAGGCCTTCCATACTTGGCCTTTCCTGAACCATGAATGGAAGATGTAGACCCTGACCAGGATCTGGGCTCAGCCAGCAAGAACAGAGAGGAGGAATGCTGCTGGTACTCTACTAACAGTGTCTGTGAGAATTTGGCTTCCTTATATGAATCATTTGATTAAACAATGTGGCTAGTTTAAAACTGGCTGAAAAATCTTCTGGGAGTATTATGAACTTTTCCTGGGCTGGGCTATGGGGCTGTTTTCACTGCTGGTCAGATTTTCTGGGAGGGGAGAATTCCCACCTGTGTTAGCCTTGGCACCATCTGCCTGCTCTTCAGTGCATTTCCATTCTTGGTAGCACTGGCTGCCATCTGTGTGGAAACTGACAGTTTACAAGGTATTGTTATGTATATTCACCTATTTAATTCTCAAACTAGGAAGTAATCTCCAGGCTGGATGACCACTGAATCACCTGGGAGCATCTTGAAAAGAAGAGATTCATGGGCCTCCCGCTGGATCCACTGAACCAGAACCTCCTGAGGTAGAGCCTGGGAATTTATTTTTCAAAAAAGTACTCTAGGTGTTTCTGCAATTATAGGAAACTGCAAGAGGTTTGGCATGGCTGGGGAATTGATGTCGCTGAGGGTGAGGCTGCAGATGTGAGCAGGGGTCAGGTTTTGCAGGGACTCCAAGTTTAGGACTTGGACTCTGTCCTGCAAGGCAGGATCAGATGAGCACTTTTGCAATGGCTCTCTGGTGGAACACAGTTGATTGACAGGTGATGGGCATTAAACCAAAGCAGTGGGAGTAGAAGAGAGGAAAGGGCAAAAGAGAGGCTAAGGAAATGCAATCAACAGGTCTTAGTTTCTAATTAAATTGAGAGGAAAGAAGACTGAAGTGGCTCCCAGGTGTCTAGCTTGGGTGATTCTCTCTCAACAGCTGGCTCTTCTGTCACTGGTTTCCTGGCTGAGGAAGACAGTGCTGTAGATAGAAAGATTCTCGACTCTTTCACCTCAGTCTTTTCTTAACTTCCCTCCCTGTTCTTTCACTCCCTACTCGTTCGTCCTAATCCTGAACTTACCAGCATCGACTGCTGTAGTGATTTCCTAATTCTCCCTTCCTCTCTTACAACTCAACCTGACCATTCACCTTTCATCACAAAAGAACAGTCGTAAATAACCAGGCTTCCATTGAAGATCTGCCTACTGACATTTTTTGTCTGCAGAAAAAAGGAATAAAGCAAGTCCATGTCAGCTGGAGAGAAAATATTCCTATACAACCCAAGCTAGGAGAGGGACAGTGTGGGGCTGATTTTGATTTAAAGAAAATGTTCATGGTTAAATGAAGAAAACAGTGAAAAGTATGTACTATGATGTCTACACTAGACCAGAAGATATTTGAATTCTCAAATTATATTATTGCTTACTGTATTCATTCTATTGCATTGTCTTCTAAGAAAAACAAATTCTAATGTTTTGCAGAAAGACTAATGGAAACTGCAAGAGGCTGGAAGGTGTTAATACCTATCCTTACCCATCATTATGGTCACGGCCAATGCTCCCATAACAAAAGACAGGTTAATAAAGGAAAAGTATAACCAATTTATTTTAATCAAGGTTTTCTCTGACATGGGAGGCTTCAGAAGTGAAGATCCAAAAGCCCAGGGAAAGCTGTCCATTTTTAGGCTTAAATTTAATGAAAAATGGATAGGAAAGAAGACTGGACAAAAAGGGTAGCAATATGGATTGGCTGTGTCCCCACCCAAATCTCAACTTGAATTGTATCTCCCAGAATTCCCATGTGTTGTAGGAGGGACCCAGGGGGAGGTAATTGAATCATGGGGGCTGGTATTTCCTGTGCTATTGTCATGATAGTGAATAAGTCTCATAAGACCTGATGGGTTTATCAGGGGTTTCTGCTTTTGCTTCCTCCTCATTTTTGTGTTGCTGCCATCATGTAAGAAGTGGCTTTCACCTCCCACCGTGATTCTGAAGCTTCCCCAGTCATGTGGAACCATAAGTTCAATTAAACCTCTTTTTGTTCTCAGTTTCAGGTATGTCTTTATCAGCAGTGTGAAAACAAACTAATACAATAAATTGGTACCAGGAGTGGGGTGTTGCTGAAAAGATACCTGAAAATGTGGAAGTGACTTTGGAGCACAGGTTGGAACAGTTTGGAAGGCTCAGAAGAAGACAAGAAAATTTGGGAAAGTTTGGAACCTCCTAGGGACTCGTTGAATGGCTTTGACAAAAATGCTAATAGTGATATGAATAATAAAGTCCAGGTGGAGATGGCCTCAGATGGAGATGAGAAACTTGTTGGGAACTGGAGCAAAGGTGACTCTTGTTATATTTTAGCAAAAAGACTGGTGGCATTTTGCCCCTACCCTAGAGATTTGTGGAACTTTGAACTTGAGAGAGATGATTTAGGGTATCTGGCAAAAGAAATTTCTAAGCAGCAAAGCATTCAAAAGATTACTTGGGTGCTGTTAATAGTATTCTGTTTTAAAAGGGAAAGAGAGCATAGAAGTTCAGAAAATTTGCAGCCTGATGATGCAGTAGAAAAGAAAAACCCAGTTTTTTGAGGAAAAATTCAAGCTGGCTGCAGAAATTTGCATAAGTAGCAAGAAGCCTAATGTTAATCCCGAAGACCATGGGGAAAATGTCTTCAGGGCATGTCAGAGATCTTTATGGCAGCACCTCCCATCACAGGCCTGGAGGCCCAGGAGGAAAAAGTGGTTTCATAGGCCAGGCCCAGGCTCCTCATGCTGTGTGCAACCTAGGGACTTAGTGTCCCATGTCCCAGCTGCTCCAGCTATGGCTGAAAGGAGTCAATGTAGAGCTTGGGCTGTGGTTTCAGAGGGTGAAGGCCCCAAGCCTTGGCAGCTTCCACATGGTGTCAAGCCTGTGGGTGCAGAGAAGTCAAGACTTGAGGTTTGGGAATCTCCATCTAGATTTCAAAAGATGTCTGGAAATACCTGGATGCCCAGGCAGAAGTTTGCTGCAGGGGCGGGGCCCTCATGGAGAACCTCTGCTAGGGCAGTGCAGAAGGGAAATGTGGGTTTGGAGCCCCACACAGAGTCCCTACTGTGGCACTGCCTAGTGGAGCTGTGAGAAGAGGGCCACCTTCCTCCAGACCCCAGAATGGTAGATCCACTGACAGCTTGCACCGTGCACCTGGAAAAGCTACAGACACTCAACACCAGCCTGTGAAAGGAGCCAGGAGGGAGGCTGTACCCTGCAAAGCCACAGGGGTGGAGCTGTCCAAGACCATGGGAACCCACCTCTTGCATCAGCATGACCTGGATGTGAAACCTGGAGTCAAAGGAAGTCATTTTGGAGCTTTAAAATTTCACTACCCCACTGGATTTTGGACTTCCATGAGCCCTATAATCCCTTTCTTTTGGTCAATTTCTCCCATTTGGAATGGCTGTATTTACCCAATACCTGTATGCCCATTGTGACTAGGAAGTAACTAGCTTGCTTTTGATTTTATAGGCTCATAGGTGGAAGGGACTTGCCTTGTCTCAGATGAGAATTTAGACTGTGGACTTTTGGGTTAATGCTGAAATGAGTTAAGACTTTGGGGGACTTTTGGGAAGGCATGATTGGTTTTGAAATATGAGAACATGAGATTTGGAGGAGTCAGGGGTGGAATGATATGGTTTGGCTGTCTACCCACCCAAATCTCAACTTCAATTGTATCTTCCAGAATTCCCACATGTTGTCGGAGGGACCTAGCAGGAGGTAATTGAATCATGGAGGCCAACCTTTTCTGTGCTATTCTCATGATAGTGAATAAGTCTCATGAGATCTGATGGGTTTATCAGGTATTTCTGCTTTCACTTCCTCCTCATTTTTCTCTTGCCACTGCCATGTAAGAAGTGTCTTTCACCTGCTGCCATGATTCTGAAGCCTCCCCAGCCATGAGGAACTGTAAGTCAAATTAAACCTCTTTTTATTCCCAGTTTGGGTAGGTGTTTATCAGCAGCATGAAAACAAATTAATACAGGTAGGATCTAATGGTAAGAGAGTTTGGGGGGAAACCTAGCAAGGCCTATCCAGATTCTTCTTGGCCTCTCTGTGTAGCACTTTTCCTTCCCTGGTATAGGGCAGGACCCCTTAGGAATGAGAGTCTTATGGCCAACTATCAGTCAAAGTAGGTCAGAGAACTTCTTTAAGGACAGCTCCTACACAGAAAGGCAGGAGAAGGTTAGGGTGACTTTGCTTCTGAGGTTGCTTCGGAAGCCTTCCAACCTCATTCAGTTCAAAGTACTCAGCATGCCAAAGTGCCATACTTTGGGGTGTGATTTTTCAGAACTGCAACAAAACTATTACTGAATAGTGGGAGGGTAAAATTAAAATCCTTGAATTTCATGAATAATGAATGTTAAGAAATATTTTTTGAAAGCCACACATGAAAAACTCTCAGAAATTTAACTTTTTTTTCAGAAAATATTTGATTAGCATCATCTCCGTCTGACCACTTCTGCCATTTCCAAGATTTCTAGGCTGACATATGCTCCATTCCTTTTCTCTACATAAAGTCCCTATGTGTCCCCACTCCTTGCTCCACTCACTGGAAACCTGACTTGTGGTTCAGCTGCTGACAAATTCTGGATGAACACAAGAAGCTCACTTCTTTGCCACTAAAATAAAACACATTAAACACATGAAAGGGAATCATTTCATGTGTAAAAGACTAAAGGACTTTTTTTTTTTTTTTTGAGACAGGGTCTCACTGTCACCCAGGCTGGAGTACAGCAGTGCAGTCATAGCTCATTGCAGCCTCGAAATCCTGGGCTCACATAGTCCTCCTGCTTTAGCCTCCCAAGTAGCTTGGAACTACAGGTCTGAGCGACTGCTGTGGGCTGAGGAACTCTTTTTTTTTTTTTTATACTTTAAGTTCTAGGGTACATGTGCACAATGTGCAGGTTTGATACATAGGCATACATGTGCGATGTTGGTTTGCTGCAGCCATCAACTTGTCATTTACATTAGGTATTTCTCCTAATGCTATCCCTCCCCCAGCCCCTCACCCCCTGACAGGCCCCAGTGAGTGATGTTCCCCGCCCTGTGTCCAAGTGATCTCATTGTTCAATTCCCACCTATGAGTGAGAACATGCAGTGTTTGGTTTTCTGTCCTTGTGATAGTTTGCCGGGAATGATGGTTTCCAGCTTCATTTATGTCCCTGCAAAGGACATGAACTCATCCTTTCTTATGACTGCATAGTATTCCATGGTATATATGTGCCACATTTTCTTAATCCAGTCTATCATTGATGGACATTTGGGTTGGTTCCAAGTCTTTGCTATTGTGAATAGTGCTGCAATAAACATACGTGTGCATGTGTCTTTACAATAGCATGATTTATAATCCTTTGGGTATATACCCAGTAATGGGATGGCTGGGTCAAATGATATTTCTAGTTCTAGATCCTTGAGGGATCACCACACTGTCTTCCACAATGGTTGAACTAGTTTACACTCACACCAACAGTGTAAAAGCATTCCTATTTCTCCACATCCTCTCCAGAATCTACTGCTTCCTGACTTTTTAAAGATTGCCATTCTAACTGGTGTGAGATGGTATCTCATTGTGGTTTTGATTTGCATTTCTCTGGTGGCCAGTGATGATGAGCATTTTTTCATGTGTCTGTTGGCTGCATAACTGTCTTCTTTTGAGAAGTGTCCATTCATATCCTTTGCCTGCTTTTTGATGGGGTTGTTTGTTTTTTTTCTTGTAAACTTGTTTGAGTTATTTATAGATTCTGGATATTAGCCCTTTGTCAGGTGGGTAGATTGCAAAAATTTTCTCCCATTCTGTAGGTTGCCTGTTCACTCTGATGGTAGTTTCTTTTGCTGTGCGGAAGCTCTTTAGTTTAATTAGACCCCATTTGTCTATTTTGGCTTTTCTTGCCATTGCTTTTGGTGTTTTAGTCATGAAGTCCTTGCCCATGCCTATGTCCTGAATGGTATTGCCTAGGTTTTCTTCTAGTGTTTTTATGGTTTTAGGTCTAATATTTAAGTCTTTAATCCATCTTGAATTAATTTTTGCATAAGGTGTAAGGAAGGGATCCAGTTTCAACTTTCTACATATGGTTAGCCAGTTTTCCCAGCACCATTTATTAAATAGGGAATCCTTTCCCCATTTCTTGTTTTTGTCAGGTTTGTTAAAGATCAGATGGTTTTAGATGTGGGGTATTATTTCTGAGGCCTCTGTTCTGTTCCATCGGTCTATATATCTGTTTTGGTATCAGTACCATGATGTTTTGGTTACTGTCGCCTTGTAGTAGGGTTTGAAGTCAGGTAGTGTGATACCTCCAGCTTTATTCCTTTTGCTTAGGATTGTCTTGGCAATGCGGGCTCTTTTTTGGTTCCATATGAACTTTAAAGTAGTTTTTTCCATTTCTGTGAAGAAAGTCATTGGTAGCTTGTTGGGGATGGCATTGAATCTATAAATTACCTTGGGCAGTATGGCCATTTTCTTGATATTGATTCTTCCTATCCATGAGCCCGGAATGTTCTTCCATTCGTTTGTGTCCTCTTTCATTTCGTGGAGCAGTGGTTTGTAGTTTTCCTTGAAGAGGTCCTTCACATCACTTGTAAGTTGGATTTCTAGGTACTTTATTTTCTTTGTAGCAATTGTGAATGGGAGTTCACTTATGATTTGGCTCTCTGTTTGTCTGTTATTGGTGTATAGGAATGCTTGTGATTTTTGCACACTGATTTTGTATCCTGAGACTTTGCTGAAGTTGCTTATCAGCTTAATGAGATTTGGGGCTGAGATGATGGGGTTTTCTAAATATACAACCATGTCATCTGCAAACAGGGACAATTTGACTTCCTCTTTTCCTAACTGAATGCCCTTTATTTCTTTCTCTTGCCCGATTGCCCTGGCCAGAACTTCCAACACTATGTTGAATAGGATTGGTGAGAGAGATAATCCTTGTCTTGTGCCAGTTTTCAAAGGGAATGCTTCCAGTTTTTTCCATTTAGTATGATAATGGCTGTTGGTTTGTCATAAATAGCTCTTATTATTTTGAGATATGTTCCATCAATACCGAGTTTATTGAGAGTTTTTAGCATGAAGGGCTGTTGGATTTTGTTAAAGGCCTTTTCTGCATCTATTGAGATAATCATGTGATTTTTGTCATTGGTTCTGTTTATGTGATGGATTCTGTTTATTGATTTGCATATGTTGAACCAGCCTTGCATCCCAGGGCTGAAGCTGACATGATCGTGGTGGATAAGCTTTTTGATGTGTTGCTGGATTCAATTTGCCAGTATTTTATTGAGGATTTTTGCATGGATGTTCATCAGGGATATTGGTCTAAAATTCTCATTTTTGTTGTGTCTCTGCCAGGCTTTGGTATCAGCATGATGCTGGCCTCATAAAATGAGTTAGGGAGGATTCCCTCTTTTTCTATTGATTGGAATAGTTTTGGAAGGAATGATACCAGCTTGAGGAACCCTTAAAGACCAAGTGTCTACCATCTCATTCACCAAAAAGTAGGTGGGAACAATATTTAGAAAGAAACAGACATTTGGAATTTTTTTAATGTGTTATAACTGTCCCATAAGTTTTACTCAACAACAACAATGTATGACAAAAATACACAATTGTATTGATGTGTGAAAATACATGGGTGAATTTCAAAAGAATTTTGTTGAGTAAAAGAAGCCAGACCTCCCAAATGAGACTATATAGTATATAATTCCATTTTAATAAAATTTCATACTAAAAACTAACCTATAATGGCAAAAACAAAACAAAACAAAACATCGGTGGTTGCCTAGGACTGATGGGAAGGAAGGCCAAATTACAAGGGAGTATGAGGAAGTATTAGCAAGGATGGAGACATTCATAATCCTGATTGCAGTGAAAGTTTCACCAGTGTCTACCTATGTCAAGTCTCATCAAATTTACGATTTAAATATGTGCAATTTATCATGCCTCCATTCTATGCAAATAAAGCTGTAACAAAAATAAACGAGGAAGAACAGAGATTGATTCCTTCTCAGCTGAAATCTTCAACATGGGAATACGAATCATCTTCTCCAGAGTAATTTTTCTTGATCACTTTACAGCTATTTTTGCAGGTTTCCATTTCCCCACTACCTCTGCAAGTCATGTCAGTAGGTCCTTTCTATTTACCAGACACTTGGACATAATGAGACTTCCAGAGGCACAGGCTGACCAAGATGTAAAATGTGACTTTTCTGGTTTTCTGGGTCCCACTCGAGTTCCTGGTTATTTCCATTCCAGCCCGTGAGCCAGCGTGGGTGGCAGGGGCCTGTCTCTGTGCCTGTGCTGTGCTCCCTCTAGCTGCCCTTTCCTCTGTGTGTGCTGGGAGTATCGTCAATGAGTGGCAATTGGCATGTGGAGATGAGCAAGAGTTCAGGTGGCTGGAGGAAAACTGGCTCCCTTGGGGAGAATACAGCACAGGAAGACCAAATCCCCCTGTGGAAGAGAAGCATAAAAGGGAAATCAGAGCAGGGAGGGGCCATTTCTATGGACAGCTTGCAGGGGCAGGGGTTGTCCCTGCCTGTGTTGGCCCCAGAGCTGGAGGGCTGCTGGAGGTGAGGTCCCAAAGTCCCTCTTTCCTCCTTCAAGTCTTTGCCTGTCTGCATCTTGCATGAACAGATGGCACTGTGGCATTTGTGGTCATGATGCAGCCGATCCCCCAGAACCATCCTGCTTCATCATGCTCTCCAGAGTTGATCTGCTTAGAGGTTAGGGCTAAGGCTTACAAACTGATACAGAGTGCAGTTGCATTTCCTTGCCCTTTCCAAATCTCCCTTTGCTATCCTGGTAGATATTGCCGATCTCCAAGCTCTTACAGCTAAAATCACTCAATTTTACATAAATGAAGCTGTTAAAAAGAAGAAGAAGAAGGAGAAGGAGAAGAAGAAGGAGAAGAAGAAGAAGGAGAAGGAGAGGAAGAAGAAGAAGAAGAAGAGGAAGAAGAAGAAGAAGAAGAAGAAGAAGAAGAAGAAGAAGAAGAAGAAGAAGAAGAAGAAGAAGAAGAAGAAGAAGAAAATGAGCAGGAGAAGAAAAAGAAGAAGGAGAAGGAGAAACAAGTAGAAAAGAGATTTACCCTTCTCAATGGAGATTCAACTATGACTATTTGGCTATGATTCCAACGGTATTATATGTATTGAAAATACTTGCTGTACTTGATTGAGGGGCTATTTCATAGTCAGGCACTTCACTAAGCACTTTATATACCTTATCTATTTGAATACACACCATACCCCTGGAAGTTGTTGCGATCCATATTCTACATATGAGAAAATTGAAGCTCTAGGAAACAGAGTGACTTCCCTAAGACTACATAGAGCTGCTGAGATTTGAACTCAGGTATGTCTAGCTGTAAACCCAGTTCTCTTTTTTACATAGCAGACCACCTACCCATTCCTCGGGCAGCATTGAGTTAGACACAGTTGGCTTGCCTCACATCTCTTTGTTCAGAGTCCTATTCTGGGTTTTGTACGCTCTGGGCCAAGTCTCTCCATCCCCAGCCTCATAACAGGTTGTCAAAAACTATGTTGGCTGGTAAAGAATTTAGGTATAGCACTTCCATTTTCAGAACAGAAACTAAAGACCAAAAAGCAGTCTGAGCATCAGTGAATGAATCTGGAGGACTCTAGTGGGGTCAACAATGCACAGTGCAGTTGCATTTTCTTGCCTTTTCCAAATCTCCCTTTCCCATCCTAGTAGATATCGCTGACCTCTGAGCTCTCTCTCAAATCAGTCCCAAGCAATCTTATAGTCAAGGAGACAATTTTGAGGTGGGAGGGGCATGGGTGAGCCCCTGAGCAGGGCGTCTCAAGGGTTACTAGGTGGATGCCCACGCCAAGTCCCCTCTGTTCATGGAGCCAGACATGTCCATCCCTGAGGGGGCTGTGGCATTAATTTGTTTTCCTTCCTGGGTCTGCCAGGGCCTCAATGTCCTCTCATAAAAAGCAATGGGGAGGGAGTGCAGAAAGAGAAACAAGAGGAAATGAAAGCTCTTTTGGGAAAGGCAACTGTGACAAATTGAAAGGGTGGAGGAAATAGCACAAACAAGAGAAGGGAGAACAGCCTGGAAGAGAGGGAGCAAAAGAGGCCTGTATCTGCAGCCTCTGGACCACAGAGCACCGATTTGTTTTCTATAAAAAGAGATGTGTTATTTTTTCCCCTCTTGGCAAATAATGACAAAGAAGAATGGTTACGGAGTTTGCTGAAATAGAATAGTCTGCGGGGGTATTCTGAGTGAATGAAATGTGCTCTCAGATATCTTATCATGTTCCCCACCAACTTGTTTTTATTTCAAATTGCCTACAACAGGTGCCAGAGTCTGGGCAAACTATAATATCATACCTTGCAACAGCTGTGCGTGGAACACACATAGAAACAGTAAAGAAAGGTTACACAACGTTACTGGTCTCATATGGCTCAGAGCAGCTCTAGAATTTAAAACATTTCCCCATCCTTGAGTTAAATTGGGCCCCCATGATATGTGTTCTGTAACTTAATATGAAAGGCTGCTGGTGGATGTGTTGATACCATGGCCACCAAAGTTGGTGGTGGGCACCTGCAAGGAACACGTGTGTCCTGAGTGGACAGTACCGCAAATACAGCCCTTCCTGAAATGGTCACTTCTCATAGTACAGTGTTTGCTCATGTGTGCAAGCAGGCTCTCCCTTGCATATTGGAAAGATGAAACAGTTTAATGCAGATGTCAGCCATACCTAAGACACTTCTCAAGATGCAGCCCAAACAGAATAAACTGTAGTCTGTGAAAACAGTTTTAGCACCATCATTCCACTTGTTTTTTCTTGTTCAAGAAAGCAAATATGAATGCAAGTGAGTGACAGTGGTGGCATTGAATTGGTTCTAATTTGATGGAAAACTAAAATCTCTACATTTCCATTTTTTATTTGTAAGAGACTTACAGATGCACCACCTAGAGTTAGTGATGATATGTCCATGTGAGAACCAGGACTGCATCTGAGAACCACTGGCTAAAAGGACTTTTTAAACTTGATAAAGTATGTCACAGTAATATAGAACATTATTTGTTTTCTCCAGGTATTTTCCTGCATGGGATTTGAAATGGAACAGAATGTTCTTAGTGGGCAGAAGGTTAACCATGTGCATCAGTCAGGATTCTGAGGTGCAAGCAACAGAAACAGATTCTGGCTACTTTAAGCACAAAAAGGATATATTAAAAGGATAACATTTGGCTCACAGAGTTGCTGAGGCTATGGAGGACCTGCACATTCAGAACAATATCCAAAATCAGCTGCAGAGCTTGCCTAGTAAGGGTCTGGACTCTGCTGGGCTGCCTCTGAGCCCTAATGCTATGACCAACCCTATCTATACCAGCAGCACCAGCTCTGCTGGCTCAAAGGCTCCATGTTTCTGTAAACCCTGCTACTACCAGAGGGTGTGCCTCATGGCCCCTGCTCCTATGAGGCAGCCCCAGACAACTGGCCAAGTGGAGGGCATGAGTTGGAATCCTAGAAAGTGCTTGGTAGTAGATGTATTATGAGGGAAATCAGTGGGTAATCTTAATTCTGACATTTTGCTAGACTGTGGACTGGGCCACCATGTTTCTTATTCACATCTCTATCCCCAGGCCCTAGCATAATACCCGGCACTTAGAAAGGGCTCAATAAGCATTTGTTGAAATGAATTAAAATTGAATTTTAAATTTAGAAGCACCCTTTCCAAGGGCTGGCTGCCAGTCACTATTGCAAATTAGTTCTAGTAAATCAAAGTAAATTAGAAATGCAATAAAAAATAGAGTCTCTAAGTCCAGTGGTTACATGCACTTACCTACCACAGCATTTGCCCTTAGACCTGTGGCTTAGTGGTTTGTTTGTTTTTAAGCTCAATGACAGCTTTACCTTTTCTGATAATAATGATGTGTGCATGTGCCTGTGTCTCTGTGTGTCTGTGCATTTCCATCCATGTAAACATGTTGACAACAGGTTATTTTTTAATCAAGAAATGAAACTAACATTAGCCTTCATCTGGAGGCCAGAGAATTCCAGAGTATTTGCTCTTGTTTTGTGAGTGTTCTTTGATGGGGGAGAGGGAAAGGAAGGATGATCCTTTCCCCTGTGCAATCTCTCTCTCTTTCTCTCTCTCTCTCTCTTTAAAGACCCACTTGCAGTGGGTGGGCTACTATATTAATCAAATATGCACATATTGTTCTCACTTAGAAGTGTAAGCTAAACACATGGTATACATGGGCATAAAGATGAAGAAAATAGACTCTGAGGATTCCAAACCTGGGAGGAAAAGAGGAAGGTGAGGGTTGAAAAATTACCTACTGAGTACAATGTCTAATATTTGGGTGATGGGTACCCTAGAAGCCAACCCCCACCATTGTGCATGTAATACCTATGTAACAAACAAGCACATGCATACCCTGAATCTAAAATAAAATTTGAGAAATGAAATATACACATCATATTCTTATTGAATTACTGCAGATGTTTTGCCCTGTTCATTTCTTCCTGGTCACTTGCAGAATTCCAGAGTTCAACATTGGAGAGTAGAGAGCATTGCAGAAGATCATTCCTTCAGCAGATTCAGCAAGGTGGTTATTCTTAACACAAATTAGTGTTGGAATTTTGCTGTATGATTGAAGTACGGATTACTTTCCGTAGCATACATGCCAAAAAAGTTTTACTTAAATCTACATAAGCCATACGTTTTTATGTCTTTGATTCAGAAAAATCCTTTTAAAGGTCCAAAATTTCAAAGTCGTCATATCTGGAGAAGAACACTTTTCATGAGCTGGGATATCCTTCTTCTTCTGTCCTCCAACATCGGAGCTCCAGGTTCTCAGGGCTTCAGACTCTGGGACTTACACCAGAAGCCCCTCATCCCCCACTCCCATTTTGGTTCTCAGGTCTTCAGACTCAGTCTGATTCAAACCACTGGCTTCCCTGGTTCTCCAGCTTCCAAAGGGCATATTGTGGGAATTCTTAGCCTCCATAATTGTGTGAACCAATTCCCATAATAAATTCCCTCATATATAAGCTATACATATGTTATTGATTATGTTCCTCTGAAGAACCCTGACTAATATAGATTTTGTTGCTTAAAAATCATCATGACTTGGCCGGGAGCAGTGGCTCACGCCTGTAATCCCAGCACTTTCGGAGGCCGAGGCAGGCAGATCACGAGGTCAGGAGATCGAGACCATCCTGGCTAACATGGTAAAATACCATCTCTACTAAAAATGCAAAAAAAAAAAAAAATTAGCCAGGTGTAGTGGCAGGCACCTGTAGTCCCAGCTACTCAGGAGGCTGAGGCAGGAGAATGGCATGAACCTGGGAGGCGGAGCTTGCCGTGAGCGGAGATCACGCCACTGCACTCCAGCCTGGGTGACTGAGTGAGACTCTGTCTCAGAAAAAAAAAAAAAAAAAAAAAAAAATCATGACCTAAGTTCCATCTGTTTTAACTTCAATTGGATTAAACTCTGAATGTGCTCATTTTCTACCCTAAAGAGTTATTTTCTCAGGGTAGGAGGGTTGTTTTATGGTGTGTGTGTGTGTGTGTGTGTGTGTGTGTGTGTGTGTGTGTGTCTAGTTTCCCTAAGTGCATTCTTTCCCTCATCGCTGCAGAAATTATTTTTAAAAATGTTTTGCATTCTTTCATTTTGAAAAATGTAGCATCTTGATTCTCACTATGGTTAAAATAAGTATATGTGAACTGGAAAAAAACTAGTAAGATATTAAAAATATCTATGAGTAGAATAATGATCAATTATTGCATTGTTTTCTTGTACTTTTCTGTAGTTTCCAGTTTTTCAATAATGAGCATGTATTACTTTCATGATCAGAAGAAAAACACATATTACAGGCATTTTTTGCAATATTATCATTCTTGCATTCTTCAAAACTCCCATTCTGAAAAGTTATGCACCAAAATTAACAGAGCTTATGGGGAAAATAGGATTGGGACAAATCACTGAAACCTATGGAAGTTTGAAAGCAGGATACTAATAAAGATCACTAGTAATCCTAGTCAAAATACTGACATAGGTATATTCAGGAATATGAAGCCTATGGCTAATACTTCTTTTGAAATATGTTTTAGAGGGCATTCGCTTTTGACTGAGAACATTTTCATCAATATTAAAATTTGGATCTAGGTTATAGCCTTCTTCATTAACTTCTTGTTTTGACTCAGGGCATAATATTTTATCTGCACTCTCAGTCTGCCCAGATAGTTTAAGAAAGTGCAAACATAGAGTTCTGGAAGCCACTGCTTGAACCAGAAACTACTTGAACTAAAGAAAGGCAAGACTGCAGATTTTCGGGGGTTTTTTTCCCTGAAGTTTTAGCATATATTTTTAAGACTTTAGTTTTGAAAAAGTTTACTTCAAATTGCTTCAAAATATTAACATGCTGGGGAAAGTTGCCTCAGAACCAACACAACTTCTGCATAATACTGACTCATCCCCTGCTTGATTACTTGTAAGCTCATTTGTATTAAAAAAAATGCATTGCCACAGTACAGACTTTATTAAAAACTCTATGCCCAGCAAAGATGGTGCCTAGAATGTAGGCAGCTGGAAAGAGCAACAAGGAGAAACGTATGAGCAGGGCAGCCAAGTAGTCTGAAATCTAAGGAAAAACAGGCCCCTTCTAGAAAAGATGGGCATTAACATTGGCTCCCCTATGGAGGAGCACAGGAGGAAGAGAAATCATGTGCCATACTCATGGATATGAAGAGTTAAGCCAACATTTTAATAAATAGTAAAAAACGAGTCTGGCTACTGAGACAGTATAGAACCCAAGACATAAGAGACATTGTATCTACTCCAAGGCTCTTATCCAGGGACCTTCTCCAGGTGCTCACAGGTAAGACTGGGGCAATGGTGAGAGACCTGAGAAAGCAGATCTGCAGGAAGAAGCAGCTGCCAATGCAGGAAAGGCAAAAGCCTTCACTTCCATTGAGCAAAAGCCTTGAGCTCCTTGAAGGTGGGCAATAAATCTTGACACCTGCAGGATACAGGGAAAGGGTAAAGAGAAAAACACTGTTACCTCTGGGCAAAGGGCAGGAGGCACTCCTGAGCCAAGGATCCTACACCAATGCTGTGAGAGGTCTTCTACTGCTGGAGGAGGGCAGGAAGATTCACCAAAGACACAGGACACAGTTTGCCTGCCATAGGGAGGAGGGGTAGAATCCTTGAAAAAGCCCCAAGAATGATACCCAGGACACAGAGCCTGCCTGAGACTGTGGGTGAACTGGGAAAAAAGACCAGCCCCCTCCCGCTTTCCACTACCAGCAAATCCAAGTAACAAGCAACAGCTGTCTACCGTTATATGACAGGCAAGAGTATTAAAAGAGACTCTCTTTGAGGTACAGGCACATAGTAAAGGCTGAAACATGATGGTAGACAAGAATCTTTGAGAATAAATCTCTGGAATCTTATTCCTTCTACCCTAAGTATAATTCAAAGTTAGACCAGGATTTCTCAACCTTGTCTTATTAACATTGTTGGCCATATAATTATTTGCTGTGGGAGGCTGTCCTGTGTGTTGTAGTGTGTTTAGCAGCATCCCTGGCTTCTACCCACTATACTGCAGTATCATCTCTTTTTCCCAGTTGCGACAACTAAAAAAAATGTCTCCAGACATTGACAAATATTCGCTGGGGGTTGGAAGTCACCCCTGGTTTAAAACCACTGCATTAGAGGAATTGGAAGCTACTACTGAACAAAAGGTGGCCACAAACCCAAACCCAAGTCCACCTCAACGCCTAACTAGATTGACTCAACACTAAAGCCCAGACAGAAGAAAAGACATGCTCATTTCTAGACAGAAATAATATTTATCTCAGTCTCTATTATTTTACACATGATTCCAGCACTCAACAAAATATCATGAGACAGAGGAAAATGCAGGAAAAATCAACTCGAGACAAAGTTATCAACAGAATCAAACTCAAGGATGACCTGGATGTTGGTACTGGCAGACAGGAAATTACTATAATTAATATTTAAAAGCTCTAGTGGGCTAGTGAAGAACATGAATAAACAGATGAAAAATTTGAGCAGAGAGACAAAAACTATAAGAAAGAGTCAAATGAAAATGCCAAAAATAAAAAGAGATGAAGAATGCCTTTGAGGGCTCACAAGCAGAACTGACACAGTGGAGGATCAGTGAACTTGAAAACAGGTCAACAGAAATTACCCAAACTGAAACACTAAAAGAAATAAAAAGTAAGAAAAACAGAATAGAACTGTAAGACAATATGAAATTGTTCAATGTACCCGTAATTGAAATCCCAAAGGATAAGAAAGAGACAAAGCAGAAGAAATATTTGAAGAGACAATGGCATAGAATTTTCCAAAAATAAAGAAAAACATTACTGGACAGATCTAAGAAGTTCAGATATCCCCAAGCATGAGAAATAAAAAAAAAAGAGGAGAAGGAGGAAGGGGAGGAGGAGGAAAGAGAGAAACAATATGCCTGACACATCTTATGCATGCACATTCCTGTAAACAACATTTAAAGAAAAATAGACACAAGGAAAAAGATGAGAATTGCAACTGATTTCTATTGTGAAGTTATACAATCCAGAAGACAACACAGTGAAAAATGTAAAGTACTGAAAGGAAATATATAAACAAACAAACTGTAAAACCAGAATTCTGTATCTAGCCAGAGTATTTTTCAAAATGAAAGTGAAATAAATGCTGTTTTAGGCAAGCAAAGGCTGAGAGTATTCACTACCTGCAACTCTGCACCTTTAGAAATATTAAAAGAAATTCTTCTAGACAGATATGACATCCAACAGACACTTAGATTTACAAACAAAAAATAAAGATCTAAGGAAATGGTTAAAATAAAGGTAAAAATATTTTTTGTTATGTTTAATCATTCTCTAGAATGAAAGATAACTGACTCTCTAAAACAAAAATAGTAGGAGGGAGGAATGGGAAGGAAGAATGAGAAGTTTACTGTTGTAAAGTCCTTACATTATACATGAAGTCCTATATTATTTGAAGGTAGTTTGTAATTAATTATGACATATATTATAAAACATAGGACATCCATTAAAAAATTTTAAAGGCATAAATAATAAGTTAATACTAGAGATAAAATGGAATAAAAGGTATTCAATCCAAAAGCAGGCAAAGGAGAACAACAACAACAAAAAACAAATAACACATTGAACGAATAAAAAACAAATAGCAATATGGCAGGTAAGTCCAACCATGTCAATAATTACATTAAATATAAATGACTAAACACATCAAATTAAAAGACAGAAATTGTCAGTTTGGTTAAAAAAGCAAGATAGATGCTGTCTATAAGAAACCTACTTTAAATACAAAAATATAGAGAGGTTGAAAGTTAAAGGATGAAAAAGATATATCAAGTATACCAAGTAAATGCTAATCAAAAAAGTAAGCATGACTTCATTAATATCAAAGTAGACTTTAGAATAAGAAATATTACTAGGGTTACAAAATTATGTAAGATAATAATAATAAGGGGATCAATTCATCAAGAAGACATAACAATCCTAAAGAAATATGGACTGAACAATAGAACTTCAAAATACATAAAGCAAAAACTGATAGAACTGAAAAGAGAAATAGATAAATTCAAAATTGTGACTAGAGTTCAACAATTCTCTCTCAGCAATAGATGGAACAGGTAGACAGAAAATCAGTAAGGAGATAGGTGACTGAACAAGACTATCAACCAACTTGAGCTAACTGACATTCATAGAGCACTCCACCCAACAATAGCACAATACACATTCCCTTTTCACATGCACATGAAACATTCACAAGATATAACATATTCTGAGCCATAAAATAAATCTTAGCAAATTTAAATGAACTGAAGTAATGCAAAGTATGTTCTCCTGCCAGAGTTCTGGTTTAATAGAATTAAGCTAGAAATCAACGACAGAAAGATATCTGGAAAACCCACAATATTTACAAATTAAATAATATACTTGTACATAACCTGTCATCAAAGTGGAAGTCACAAGGGAATTAGAAAAAAATTTTGAGAGGTCTTGTCTTCACTGCTCTGTGTCCTCTGCTCCTAGAAGCCCAGCCTCTGTGGCCCTGTGACCTGCAGGTATTGGGAGATCCACAGCTAAGACACCAGGACCCCCTGAAGCTTTGAAATGAAATTCTCTGATTATGGAATTGCTACAATCATGGCGAATGGGAGGCAGGACTAGATTGCAGCTCCAACTCAGATGGACAGAGCAGTGTGTGGAGGCTCGCATCATGAATTTTTTGCTCCAGAAGGACTGCAGGAATAAATCAAGAAACCTGAGAGGACCCACAGACCCCCCAAAGGAAGTGGATTGCTCCTGCAGAACTCAGGAGACACCCCTAATACTGTGCTGGTACCCATGGCTGAGAGACCCATAGACAGCTCACATCACAGGACTCTGTGCAGAAAACAGCCAGTATTAGTCTGGAGTCTGGTAGACTTGCTGGGTGGCTAGATCCAGAAGAGAGATAACAATCACTACAGCTCAGCTCTTAGGAAGCCACATCCATAGGAAAAGGCGGAGAGTACTACACCAAGGAAACACCCTGTGGGACAAAAGAATCTGAACAACGGCCTTCAGTCCTAGACCTTACCTCTGACAGAGCCTACCCAAATGAGAAAGAACCAGAAAACCAACTCTGGTAGTATGACAAAACAAGGTTCTTTGATATTCCCAAAATATCACACCAGCTCACCAGCAATGGACCCAAACCAAGACGAATTCTCTGATTTACCTGAAAAAGAATTTAGGAGGTTAGTTATTAAGCTAATCAGGGAGGCACCAGAGAAAGGTGAAGCCCAATGCAAGGAAATCCAAAAAATGATACATGAAGTGAAGGGAAAAATATTCAAGGAAATAGATAGCATGAAGAAAAACCAATCAAAACTTCAGGAAACAATGGGTACACTTATAGAAATGCAAAATATTCTGGAAAGTCTCAGGAATAAAACTGAAAAAGTAGAAGAAAGAAATTCAGAGCTCAAATACAAGGTCTTCGAATTAACCCAGTCCAACAAAGACAAAGAAAAAAGAAAAGAATAAGAAAATATGAACAAAACCTCCAAGAAGTCTGTGCTTATGTTAAACAACCAAACCTAAGAATAATTGGTGTTCCTGAGGAAGAAGAGAAATCTAAAAGTTTGGAAAACATATTTGGGAGAATAATCGAGGAAAACTTCCCCAGCCTTTCCCATGCTCAAGGATGGGGTAGAATCAATATTGTGAAAATGACCATACTGCCAAAAGCAATCTACAAATTCAATGCAATTCCCATCAAAATACCACCATCATTCTTCACAGAATTAGAAAAAAACAATTCTAAAATTCATATGGAACCCAAAAAGAGCCCACATAGCCAAAGCAAGACTAAGCAAAGAGAACAAATCTGGAGGCATCACATTACCTGATTTCAAACCATACTATTTGGCCACAGACACCAAAACAGCGTGGTACTGGCAGAAATAAACCCAAATACTTACAGCCAACTGATCTTCAACAAAGCAAACAAAAACATAAAGTGGGGAGAGGACACCCTTTTCAACAAATGGTGCTGGGATAACTGACTAGCCACATATAAGAAAATGAAACTGGATCCTCATCCTTCACCTTATACAAAAATGAACTCAAGATGGATTAACGACTTAAACCTAAAATGTGAAACTGTAAAAGTTTTAGAAGATAACATTGAAAAAACCCTTCTAGACATAGGCTTAGGCAAAGATTTCATGACCAAGAACCCAAAAGCAAATGCAATAAAAACAAAGATAAATTGCTGGGACTTAGTTAAACTAAAGAGTTTTTGTATGGCAAAAGGAACAGTCAGCAGAGTAAACAGACAACCCACAGAGTGGGAAAAAAATCTTTACAATATCAATCTATACATCTTACAAAGGACTAATATCCAGAGTATACAATGAATTCAAACAAATAAACAAGAAAAAATAAACAATCCCATAAAAAAATTGGCGAAGGACGTGAATAGACAGTTCTCAAAAGACGATATACAAATGGCCAACAAATACATGAAAAAATGTTCAACATCACTAATGATCAGGGAAATGCAAATCAAAACCACAATGTGATACCACATTACTTCTGCAAGAATGGCTGTAATCAAAAAATCAAAAAATAATAGATGTTGGTGTGGATGTGGTCAACAGGGAACACTTCTACACTGCTGGTGGGAATGCAAACCAGTACAGCCACTATGCAAAATAGCGTGGAGATTCCTTAAAGAACTAAAAGTAGAACTACCATTTGATCGAGCAATTCCACTCCTGGGTATCTACACAGAGGAAAAGAAGTCATTATATGAAGAAGATACTTGCACATACATGTTTATAGCAGCATAATTTGGAATTGCAAAAACGTGGAACCAACCCAAATGCCCATCAATCAACGAATGGATAAAGATACTGTGGTACATGTATCTCAGCCATAAAAAGGAATGAATTAATGGCATTTGCAGTGACCTGGATGAGACTGGAGACTATTATTCTAAGTGAAGTAACTCAAGAATGGAAAAAACAAATATCGTATGTTCTCACTCAAAAGTGGGAGCTAAGCTATGAGGATGCAAAGACATAAGAATGACACAGTGGACTTTGGAGACTCGGGGGAAAGGGTGGGGGATAGAAGACTACAAATAGGGTGCAGTGCATGCTGCTCAAGTGATGGGTGCACCAAAATCTCACAAATCACCACTAAGGAACTTACTCATGTAACCAAACACCAACTGTTCCCTAATAACCTATGGAAATAAAAAAATTTTTTAAGGAAAAAAGTTTTAATGGAATGAAAACAGTATATGAAAAGTTGTGAGGTGTAATGAAAACAGTGCTTAGAAGGAAATGTATAGCAATATACACCTAATTAGAAACAAGAAAGATCTCAAATCAATAATCTCAGCTTTTATCTTAAGAAAGTATAACAAAGAACAAACTAAACCTAACATAAGCAGACAGCAGAAAATAAAAATAGGAGCAGAAAGCAATAATGCTGAAAACAGAAAAACAATACAGATAGGCAACAAAACAAAAAGCAGTTTCCTTAAAAATAAATAAATTTGATAAGCCTTTATCCAGATCAAGAAAAAAAAAGAAGAGTGAAGACTCAAATACCAGCATAAGGAATGAAAAAGGGAACATTGCTATAAATCATACAGACTTTAAAATGTTAAGAGAGAATATTATGAACAACTTTATGTCCATAAATTCAACCAGTTGGGTTATAAGACTAGTTTCTTAAAAGGTATATTCAAGAAGCCATAGATAATCTTAATCGTTTATATCTTATTTAAAAAATTTAATTTTTAGGTAAAAACCTTTCTATAAGGAAAATTCAAGGCCAAGATGGCATCACTGAGAAGACTTAGGAAAAAATAATACCAATTCTACAGCAACTTTTTCAGAATATGGAAAAAGAGCAAATGCTTCCCAACTCATTTTATACCAGCATTATGCTGATACCAAAACCAGAGATATTGCATGACAAGAAAATTACAAACCAATATTCCTCATGAACATAAATGCAAAATTCATCAACTGAATATTTAAAAAAATGAACCCAGCAATATATAAAAAGGACAATATATTAGGATCTTATCCTGGGAATGCAAGACTAGTTTAACATTTTAAAAATCAGTCAGTGTAATTTACCATATATACAGACTACAGAAGAAAAATGAGGGCATCTCATCTGTTTAAATTTAAAGTCCATTCATAATAAAACAAAAACAAACAAAACTCTCAGCAAGCTAGAAATAGAAAGGACCACTCTCAATCTGATAAAGGGAATCCACAAAAACCCTACATCTAACATCATATTTAGCAGTGGGTGACTGAATAATTTCCCCTAAAATGGAAAGCAAGGTAAGGATATCTATTCTCACCACTTGCATTCAAAATTGTCTTTGAAGTCCTAGACAGTGAAATAAGACAAGAAAAAGAAATAAAAGGTATACAGTTTAGAAAGAAAAAAAACTGTCTCCATTTTACAGACATCGTAATAATCTATATAGGAAATTCTAAAGAATCTATTTTTAAAAGTGACTAGAATTAGTAAATGCGGTTAGCAAGGATACAGGATATAAAAATCAGTATATCAAAGCAATTATATTTCTATATACTAGCAACAAACGTTTTTCAGTTAAAAAATGTCATTTCAAGGGAAGTATCATTTACAATAGCATCTAAAAATATTAAATACTTAGGTTGAAATATTTTTTAAATGTGCAAGATCTGTATTCTGAACACTACAAAACTTGGATGGAAGAAATCAAAGATCTGAATAAATGGAGATATATACTATGTTTATGGAAGCTTATATTTTTAAGATGTCAATTATCCCCAAACCCATCTATTGATTCAATTGACCCAAAAATTTTCAGCAAGATTTTTTGTAGAAATCCAGAAGGCAATACTAAAATATATATAGAAACTAGCATAGCCAAACTAGTTAAAAACAAATAAATTTGGGAGACCCATGTTACCTTACTTCAAGGTTTATTATAAAGCACAATAATCAAGATAATCTTATATTGGTGGAAAGATAAACATCTAAATCAACTGATCAGAGTAGAGAGTCCACAAATATAACCACACATATACCATTCATAGATTTTGGACATAAGTTCAAAGGCAATTCAATGGAGAAAGGATAGACTTTCAAAGAATGATGCTGGAAGAATTGGATATCGATATACCAAAAACAAAGAAACAAGAACATGAATTCATACTTCTATAAAACATGTAAGAGAAAAATTTTGTTACCCTGAGTTAAGCAATGAGTTCTTAGATATAAAACCAAAACCACAATCTAATTGACCACTTGGGCTTCACCAAAATTAAAAACTTCTGCTCTTTAGAAGACAGCGTTAAGAAAATTAAAAAAAAAAAAACACAGACTGGGAGAAAATATTTGCAAAGTCCATCTCTGACAATAATAAATGGCTTATATGCAGAATACAGTTAACCCTTGAACAATATGGGTTTGAATTGTGCGAATCCACCTATACGCAGATTTTTTTTTCAATCAAATGCTGAAAATACAGTATTCACAGTATTCATGGGATACAAAAACCATGAATATGGAGGGCAAACTTTTCCTTCAGGCAAGTTCCCCAGGGCGGACTGCAGGACCTGAGTATACTCTGATTTGGTTATAAACGGGGGCCCTGGAACCACTCCCCTGTAGATACTGAGACTGTATACAGAACTCTCGAAACTCAGAATAAGAAAACAACTACATAAAAAATGGCCAAAAATTTTAACAAATATATCATCAAAGAAGCTATATGAATGGCAAATAAGCAAGTGAAAAGGTGTTCAATATCTTTCATCATTATGGAAATGCAAACTAAAGCAATGATAAAATACAACTACGCACCTAGTAGAGTAGTTAAAAGAAAAGAAAATCTCACAATACCAAGTGGATGTGGAACAACTGGAATTATAATACACTGCTGCTAGGAATAAGATGTACAGCTATTTTGGAAAACAGTTTGGCAGTTTCTTACAACATTATACATACACTTACTAGACAACCAAACAATCTCACTCTTGGATATCTGCCAAAGAGAAATGAAAACCTAGGGTCACACAAAAATCTGTCTCTTAGTTTCTTTTCTGTTGCTGTACTGGAATAACTGGGACTGGGTAATTTACTAAAAAAGAAAATTTATTTCTTACAGTTCTAGAGGCTAAGTTGAGGGGCCAACTTGTGGTCCAAGGTTGAGGGGCCACATCTGGTGAGGGCCTTCTTGCTGGTGGGGACTTTCCGTAGAGTCCCGAGGTGATGCAGGGCATCACATGGCCAGGGGGCTGAACATGGTAGTTCACGTCACTTTCCCTCTTCTTATAAAGCCACCAGTCTCACTCCCATGATAACCCTTTAATCCATTAATAAATGAATGGACTAATCCATTCCAGAGGGCAGAGCCCTCATGACTTAATCACCTCTCACAGACTCCACCTCCCAATCCTGCCACATTGGGAATTAAATTTCAACATGAGTTTTGGAGGGGATGAAAATTCAGATCATAGCAACATGTGTTTGAATGTTTACAGCAACTTTATTCATAATCACAAAAATGCAAATGTCCCAAATGTCCTTCAACTAGTTAATGATAAATAAAGTATGGTACATTCATACGTTGTAATACCATTCGGCAATAAAAAAGGAACATGCTATGGCTATGTGCAACATGTATATATCCACAATGAACCATGCTAAGTGAAAGAAGCCATATTTGAAAGGCTACATACTGTATTATTCTATTTATATAACATTCTAGAAAAGGCAAAACTATAGAGACAGAAATCAGATCAGTGGCTGCCAGGGAATGGGGCTGAGGGGGTCAAACTTGATGATGAAGAGGCACGAGGGAACTTTTTGGAAAGATGGAAATATTTTACATCTTGATTGTAGGGAGAGTTACATGAACATCTATATTTGTTTAAACTGAGAGAAACGATGAATTTCACTGTATATAAATCATATCCCAATAAAATGTCAATCTGAACAAAAATCTAAAATGTTTATAGTAAAAAGTGAAAATAAATTAGTCCCCCAGTTCCCCAAGTGACCTGATGTTCACTGCTCATAAGACCGTGTGCTGTCTTCTGGGTGGGAAAATGTTTGGGATCCCAAGAACTCAAGTCAGACCCATCTCTGCAAAGCAGGTGCTGGACAGCTTCTCAGGGGTGGGGCCAGTTTCTGCTGTGTGACCGTTTCTCTCACTCCTGCCTGCAGGCTGCCTTCAGACTGATGCCCTGTGGGCGCTGAGCTCCCACCCCACCTGTTCCCAGAGATTCTCCTGATGTCATGCGGCTGAGCCTTTGTAAGGGGGGATTCATAGCAGCCTCCCGATGCGCACGTTAAGGCGCTTGTGGTAGGTGCTGCAGCCCTCGCCAGCCCCCCAACTTCAGAGTGAAGCTCCAGTTGACCCTCAAAGTTCCTTGAAGCAAACCTCTGTGCAAGTGAAAGGGTCCAGAGCCACCACAGTGGGGGTGGGGTGTCTTGGTGGCAGCTTCAACTGTTTTGCAGCCTGTGCTTTTAGGGACCCAGGCCAGGAGTTAAGACTCCTGCTGTTAACAGTCACTTTATCCTCTCCGCCCACTCCACAGAGCCTGGCAGGAAGGCAGTCCAGAGCAGCAGGTCAACAGATGTATACGGGCTGCTGAGTGGAGACCCAGCAGGGAGGATTAAGGCACTGGAAAAGGCCACTCTGCCTAGACTTTGAATTCCTCAGTTCCTTGGGGCTAAACATAACACTGCTTCCTCAGTGGAGCCCCTCTTCCCTTGCATTTATAAACCTTAACTCATGCATTGATGCCATTTAACTGCCAGGTAGCTAGCTAGAACTGGAAATGTAACCTTTAATTTGAAGGTCTGTACTTGAAGAAATTGCTTGTCTGCAGTGCTGAGGTTCTGGGAAGGTAGCAACGAGAAGGAGGGATTGAAAGAAGGGAGAGTCACAGCTGAAAAACCGAATCTGGTGCCTCTGTGCTCCATAATGTCTCACCTTTCCTTTCCAGAAGCCCCCAAGCTCTGGCTTAGCTAAAATTATTTTGATTCATTCGGCCACCCCTCAAGATATTCAGCCAGGACACTTTGATTGGACAAAAGGGAAATGGGTTATTTAAGTGGCCCAAACTTCAGGAACAAGATATGTGTTTATACCTATTCTGTTGCTCCATTTCGGCTCCATCGGATGATAGAGAGGAAAGACCTCCTGGGCTCTCCATAGCAGAAACCTGTTGGCAAGGCAAAGACCACCTGGCCCCTGGCCAAGCCCAGCAGAGATGCTGCTTGAGAGAGACAAGTCAGCGAGTATTTGTGCAGGCTCTGGTACCTGGAACAAAAATATGCCGAGCCGCAAATTATGGCTTTCAGATGTCACCACTGCCGTCTGACATTGTGTTTCAGCTGTTCACATCTTCATTACTGTGCCGCAGCCTCCCATTAAGGCTGTTACTGTGTGTAAGACAGATTTATGTTATGTGGGTTTCTGTACACCCTGAGCAACAACGCTCACAAGGGTTATCAGGCTGATTGCAAAAGCCCTATGGTGGAGATGCTCTGAGTCTATAGGTTGCTTTGTGGGGGCCCCTGTGTGCATCTGTGTGTGTCTATGTGTGTGTGTACATCCCTCCTGCATGCCCCATCTTGTAACAGCTGAAAGGAATCAGCCTCCATGCTACAGGAATTTGTTCTTTGTGTGGTTTTCTCATCGCCCTTTGCTCCCTTATGGCCCCCCTCCTGGCCCATGTGCCAGATCCTTCCTCCCCCTTCTCTCTTGCTCCTCTTTGAGGTGGTAACCAGACCAACATAGCAATGCCCTTGTGACTCCCTTTTCATTTTCTCAGCCCTACTCAGATTAATGGAACAGAAACATGTGCTTGCATCTGATGCCAGTAATCACATCCTGAGTGACCACAGAGAGGGAGATTAAGCAAAGGTACTGGCCCGGTCCCGGGGGATACGGTTACAGGAAGAAAGTGTTTCTTGACAGCAGCCGCTCTGGCTCCCTTTCGCTTGCCCTCCTCCTTTCCTAGCTAGGCTCATTAAGTCCCTTGAATATTTTCCGTAAGATTAGTTAAAATCTATCCAGCAACGGTCCAAGTCACTCAAGAACTGGGTTTTGATCTACATTCTGATCTTCACCCATGGATGTGAACAGAACATATTTCCATATTCTTTACTTTGATTTAGTCCCTGTGATTATATATTTTGGATGTGTATTTTCAAACAGTGAAAGGTAAACAAGTGTATGGTTATCTAACCTGATGACTTAATTCAGCAAGTATCAACCGTGAGCAGATGACTCCTTTAGTAGGACAACATCCCTGACCCAGAGGCAGGGCAATGAGGCACATACTCAAATACTGCAACATGAGATTCAGTGTGATGAGTGTGCAGGGATAAACTGAGTGAAGCCAGGGAGCACGGAATGGAAAGCACTCCTGGCTGGGGAAACCCTGGGAGGCATCCTGGAAGAAGTGGCATTTGAGATGACCCTAAAGGGAAAGGTAAGATTTTGGTAGACATAAATAAAAAGAAAGGCATTACCTGAGAAAGGTCCAGCTTGAGTAAAAGCCTGGAGATGGGAAGACAGAGTGTTTCGAGATGAGTGGGAATTTGAGGTGAACTGCAGAAATGTGTACCTAGAGGGAAAGTGATGGAAAGTGGACTGGGAGAGCCTTGAATTATGATGAGTGTAAAGCCAGGCTTAGGACTTATTATCAGCAGTGGGCACCATTGCAGGTTTTAGAGCAGGGAGACAAAATAGTGCCTTCCTGATGGAACTTGAAGAGTGTCCTGAAAGAAGCACAGAATATAGACTGTGGGGAAAGGGGTGTGGGAGGAGGAGAGAGTAGAGATGGATCCGTTAGGAGGTTACTGCAATGGTCTGAAAAAGAGTAGAATATAAGCACTTGATGGGAATACAAAGATGGTGATATAGGAGAGATGTGGTAAAGAGAGAACTTGCAATTGGTTGGATCTTGGGGGTAAGGCCACTGGGTAAGCCAGAGATGACGCTAAGATTTGGAGAGTGAACACTGGAGGGTGGCGGGCTCTTAGGAGAGGAGGATATAAAGGCAGGACAGGACTGGAGCAGAAAATGACCCGTTCCGTTTGGGATATTTAGACATTCAGAAGAGGCACCCGAGACCTGATGCCCGACAGGGGTTGGAGCTCAGAGCTGGTGCTGACAAGAGAGGCTGGAAGTGAGGACCATCTGCATGGAGGTGTCAGGTGAGGCCCAGGGTAGGTGAGATAATGAAGGAGGCAGCACAGAGGGAGGGGTGCTAGGCTCAGATCCTTGGGGAGGCACACACATTAAAAAGGGAAAACAACGGGAGTTTCCTGCCACGGAAACCCAGAAGGGGGAGATTTCCTGTGGAATGCTGAACCGGCTGAGGATGAGGGACTGGGGCAAGGCTGCAGGATTTGTGGCTGAGGAGGAGGTCCTTGGAGTCCTTCCTAGGGCTCCATCAGGAGCGAGGTGGGGCGGAAGCCGGATTAGAAGCCCCGAAGAGCGAGTGGGTGGTGAGGAAGTGTAGGTAGCAAGTGTATTTCCTGGAGAGTTTTTAAAAATAGGACGGATGCACAATGCCCCTCATTTGTGCATAGTTTGAGGGCCTTCTGCCAGGGAAATCCAGGAGACTACGGAGGCTGTGAGGGGCCAAAAGCCACCATCTCTCGTGGGTGTTTGTAAGTTTCCCTCCAAGCCAGCAACCCTGGTACCTTGGTTTCCTCGTGGTAGCAGGCGAGGAAGTGGTTGTATTTGTTGTCAGCATGTACTTGTTAATGTCACAAACCAGACCTCTCCTTCAACAAGGCCCAGAGCAGGTTGCCCCCAAGGAATGAGCACTGACTTGGAGTTTTCTAAAATGTTCTGCATCTGGTTTTAGGGACCACCCTAAAGGGGTGACTGTGAAGGAATCACTGCTTTTCCAGGATCTTGGTAGGAGTTGCACGAAGAATAAACAAAGAGGCATGTCAGCTTCCAGGGTCTCTTTTCTGTTTCTCAGGAGAAAAAAGACTCTAACCTTTTGAAGA
Source organism: Gorilla gorilla gorilla (assembly GCF_029281585.2). Classification (NCBI taxonomy): domain Eukaryota; kingdom Metazoa; phylum Chordata; class Mammalia; order Primates; family Hominidae; genus Gorilla; species Gorilla gorilla. The sequence goes on along the minus strand of NC_073227.2, from coordinate 173,147,102 downwards.
CAGACTTGAGGTTAATTGCTCTTTCCTCAGGAAAGCCTGCCAAAGAGAAAACGAATCCCATAAGTGATGTGACAATGCCCTAGGAAGGCAGTTGATTATCCTGGTTTAGGGAGAACAGGGACTCAACTGCCTCCCATGGAAACTCCCTCCTCTCCCTAGCTTCTCACAGGTGACCCTGACGACCCACCACCCCAGCTGTTCTCCATCACCTGACACCTGAGCCTCCAAGATGCTGGCGAGTTCTGCCTGTGCATGGCTTTGACCAGCTCCAGCCAGAAAGAGGAACTTTCAGAGTCCAGGTTTGGGGCCTGTGGATGAGTTACCTGTTACCAAGAAAGGTTACCGAGTCTCCATCACTCTTTTGGGAATGAGGCCACTTCCTACTGACAGATCCTGTAGCTATTTATGGAGAGTTTTGGCCTTTCAGCATCCAATCCGTCTTTCAATCAGGAGGCGTTCTCCACTGTGTATTATCTCAGAGGGTCCCAATGTACCACCTCCTGCTGTGGAAGCCAAAGCTGGGGTGGGGGAAGCAGGAGGTGAGAATGTGGCTCAGGATCAGTCAACCACATGGGACCCTGAATCTTGCAGGAGAGGCAGAAAGAGGCAGATGTGGTTTATAAATTATTGGCAGTTATTGAAAGTCTAGAGGTGCAGCATCAAGTGTCCAGCATGGTGACATCTCACTCCAGTATTCTAATTACTTTCTCCCGTAGCAAACTGGGCTCTGGTTCCAGCTCCCTGGCCTCCCTTGCTTTCTGTCTATTTCCTGGGCCTGGCCTGGCCTTCCAGCCTTTATGTCTTGCAGTGAATTTTCCTTTCACCCAAGTTAGTCAGACTGGGTTTCTGTTGCTTGCTGCCAAGAACCTTGACAATGTAGAACAGCGAAGGGATGTGCTATAAGGCATGAGCAATAGGTTCAACTGGACCCAAGACACACACACTGTATGAAAGTTACCCTCCTGCAAGCGACTCAGAATGTCAATCCTCCAGTGAGAGAGACAGAGAATAAATAAATGTCTATACATAAGTACACACACACACACACACACACACACTCACACACACACACTCACACACACACACATATGTCAGGTGGTGACAAGAGAAAAATAAAATACAATGAAGGAGTAGAGATCGAGTGGGCAGTATTTTAGATGGGGTGGTCAGAGAAGACTATTTGGAGGAGGGGGTGGTGAACAGAGGCCTGAGTGGAGTGACAGAGCAGCCAAGTCGGGTACTCAGAAGAGCTTTCCAGGCAAAGGGAACCCCAAGTGAAAAGATGCCAAGGCAAAAAAAAAAAGTGTCACCTCTCTGTCTCTCCTGCTGGCACAGCTTCCTGAGAGCAGGGACTCTGTCTGTTTTCTTCACATCCACCAGGCCTAGGACACTTTCTGTCATGTAAATATCTGTTCATGAATGAATATCTGCCTGGCACGCAGGGTACAGTTCTTCACACACCATTTGCAGTTCTTCCCGATTTGCCTACAGTGGGGCATAGGATGGGAAGGAACTCGTCAGGAGTAGGTTTCAGACATGGGACCTGGGTGACACAGGATAGGTTACCTTAGTTGTCCCCTGAAACTCAATATGATCCTCATGCAGTTGTCAGGAGGGGTTATATTATTTCATGTTTGTAAAGGTCTTAGCACCAAGGGCACAGGCCTTTATGTTCTAGAGGTTGGCTGTTATTATTACTATTCTCACCAATCAATAATAAACCGTAGATCTATATATATCTATGCTCATTTGGACTTGGCCTGTTACTTCTTTGTATTGAATTGATAAAGCACTGATCAAATATTCATGTTATTTATCTGCTAAGGAACAAATATAGGCAGTCTCATTCACAATACTGTTATGCCTTAGCTTATCTCCTGGGACCCTAGAACTTCCAATCCCTTTTCTTGATTCACAGGCAAAGTCAAGGGTGGTCTCTGGCCCCTTAGGCACTTGTTTATTCCCCTGAAGGAGAGGAAATAGTATCCAGTATGGAGCTTCCTCAATGGGGAATCCCTGTCCCCTGCCCCACTGTCGCCTCCCCTCATCCCTGCCTGTGGAAGTTGGAGACTAGGGTCTCAGATGGGGGCTGTGTTTATGGGAAGGGGGTTCCATGGGCCTCCAACCCCAGCTCTGGATTTACCCTCCTCCTTATCCTTCCATCACTCTCCTCTCCTCCTACTTCCCCACTCTCTTCCCCTTCTCCTCCTCCTCCTTCCCCACTCTCTTCCCCTTCTCCTCCTCCTCCTCCTCCTCCTCTTCCTCTTCTGACTTCGAGGCATCTTTCTCTCATCCTGGTGACCCAACTTGTCCTGGCTTCTCATTTGTGCCCAAGTCCTGCCCTGACCTTCTCTTGCTGGAATAATTCCCCAAAGTAGCCCCATGAAGAACCTCATATGACCATCCACTGTTGTTTACGTTAACATTTGGCCTTAGGTAAGTGAGGTCAAATGAAACAAAACTCCCACCCAGCAGCCATCACCTCACTTCCCTTTGTCAGACACTTCCACTGACCTTGGAGTGAACTGACTGTGAAGCTTCTTTCAGTCTTAAAACAGGTCAGTTTTCACAGCTGGGAGGTGTGACCTTTCACACCACGGTCTCCAGGACAGGCTGCTTCTTCCCCTAGCATCTTCTCCTTTACTGCAGGCGGCCATCACCAGTTCTCTGGGTGAACATGATTGGTGACTCTATATATATTACTTGCAGGCATTTAAATTGGTATAATAACATTCTGGAGAACTATTTGGTGATATATAAGAAAAGCCTTAAAAAATGTAGATTCCCCTGACCCAGTAATGCCACCCCTAAGAATTTATCCTGAGAAAATAATCAGAGATGCAGGCAAAAGTGTATGTATAAGAATATTTATTGCAGCGCTAGTTATAATGGTAAAAAAATGAGAAACACTCCACAAGGACTGGGTTAAATAATTTATGGTACTTTTCTATAAAGGAATACTAGGCGGTGCCTTTTTTAAAGGTGTACTTAAAGCATATTGGATGATGTGCATGATGGACATTCTCCTTTTGCCTTCCAGATTCATCCTGTGCCACCCAGGCTCCCTGCCCTCTGAACTCCTTCTGGGTGTGTCCAATGGGAAGTGCACCCTGAGGAGCCGGAGGGCAGGATGGTCATATAAGGTTCTTCATGGGGGCTACTTTGGGGAATTATTATTCCAGACAGAGAAGGTCAGGGCAGAACTGGGGCAAAAATGAGAAGCCAGGGCAAGGCGGGGCACCAGGATGAGAGGAGGAGGTCTCAAAGTCAGAAGAGGAAGAGGAGGAGGAGGAGGAGCAGGAGAAGAGAGTGGGAAGTAGGAGGAGAGGAGAATAATGGGGTGGAGGAGGAGGAGGGTAAATCCAGAGCTGGGGGTGGGGGCCTGTGAAGCCCTCTTCCCATAAATACAACCCCCATCTGAGACCCCAGGGTTTCATTCCTGGGCTTCTCTACTCAAGGCCATCGATTTGGCCAGGTGGCACCCTCCTCCACTCATCCTCCCTACCTACTTCCTTCCTGTCCCAGTAACTTCTCCCTCCCCTTGACTCTTCAGGATTAGGGTGGGAACAGCTTCATAGTGTGCCTTCCCCAGGTTTATTTCAGCATTTGTTTTGGTCGTCTAATCTAGCCTCAGGAGATTAAAGGGAAACTTGTAACCTGCTAGGACCCTAACTGATGCAATGCAAAAAAAAAAAAAAATATATATATATATATATAGAGAGAGAGAGAGAGAGAGAGAGAGAGAGAAAGACCGTGGTCAAATTGGGTTAGAAAACAGTACAATCCCAGCTCTATAATAAATAAATATATTTAGAAAGAAAAAATATGTATGTGCATATATCTACACATAGGAGAAAAAAGAAAAGACTGGAAGGAAATAGACTGAATGATTAGCTGTCATTGCCTCTGGGCTGTGAGATTGTAGGTGATTTTTCTTGTCTACGTTATACAATTCTGTGATTTCCACATCCTTGAAAATAATTATGTATCACCTTTAAAGTGAAAAAAATTAAATAAATGTATACTTTACAACAAAACTGAAATAAAATAGAAGAGTTAGCTACACAGTAACAGTATCATGGCATACCAGTCACCCACAAGTAGCACTGCAATTAATCAATTTTAAGTAAATTGATTATTTGGCAAATTTCATGTAATCACACAATTTAGAAGGAAATATAAACATCTTAGGAGGAATTGTAACCAGGCCTTGACTATTATCAGCCACATCTTATCTAATGTTCTTAAGCCTCAGTGGTGCTTAATATAACCGCTTGCTGGGCCTGGAATCCTTCACAAGCTGCACTTGTCCCAGCTCTGGCTTTGACTCTGAGTCCAGTTGTGCTCAGGGTGGGGTGGGGACAGGGGACAGGGGAGCCTAGGATCTAGCTGACAGATTAAGCCAATGCTTTGGCACCCTCCAAAGTGTATCCTTAAATACAGTTCCACACTCATTTAGTGGGGATAGAGGAAAATCTGATTTTCCATTAGTAGAAGTCATGTGCCTCTCTGCTCAAAGTAAGGGATTTATTACAAACATCAAACACGGCATAACGTTTTGGCTTACTTGAAACGGTCTTTCCTTCACAGTTTTTCTAACACTCCTAAATGGAAAGAGTTGGCTACTTACCCACTCAGGACAGAGGTAATGCATATATCGATATGGTTACAAACACTTCTTCAAAATGTTCAAAAGTTGGTTTTATGTTTGCTTTGCTTTTCTTGGGGTGCAGTGGGGTGGAGTGGGACTTTCACGTGGGCAAAACTTTTCTGTAATGTTTGATGTTGTTCAGATGTCTTTTGTATTTTCTAAGTCAGATGATTTCTTTTGAGATGTACTAAGGGGGTTACATTTTTAAGAGAGAAAATTAATTACTTGAACATAATAAATGCTCATTATGCAGGACTTCCTTTCAGAGTTTCAGCTCTCAGAGGCTGCACGTTAAGGAAATGTTCAGGTGGCTGTCTCAGGTAGGGGTGCAGCCTCCAGTGGCACTAGGCAACTTGCTTGAGCTCATCACAAAGATGGTAATGAGTAGCTAACCATTATAAAGTTCCTGCTACATGCCCGTCTGGGGTCTAAGTGTTTCCTTTATGCCCATTTAGCATTCAAAACTGGCACTATTATAATTTTTATTTTATAGCCAAGGGAACAGAGCACTAGGAGGTGAAAGAAGTGGTCTGAGGCCACACATCCAGTGAGTAGTGGAACCTGGATTTGAACGCAGGCAGGTTGGCACCAAATCAGGCTCTAAGGCCACCAAAACTTTCTGTATCCATCAGGAGTGTGTTTTATGTTTTGCTTGAGGATGGAGTGTACTTTGGCTGGAGTTTCCACTTCACCAATTATATCAAGAGTCTTGTGTGGAAAGCGGGGTTAACTGGCACCATCTTTCTGATTTATTCTCATGATCTTTCAGCTCCCCTCATAGATGGGTAACTGGGACAGCTGCCCAGCTCTTCTGCCTCTAAATCCAGCTCTGCTGGGCATCCAAGTGTCCCCAGTCACGGCCTGTCAGAGAGGAAACATCAGACAGGATCTCTCAGTAACGGAGCCAAGAAAAGCTGCATCCTGCTGTTCCGTGGGCTTTGAGTTCCTGCACACACTCTGCCTCCTGATTCGCGGAAAGAGAAAACCACATTTGAATCTTCAGGCATCCTTTGTAAATAACAGTTTCCTCCCAATCAGGAAGAGATTACTGCAGTAACCAAAGCCCCTCGCACTCCCTCCTGACTCCAGAGGTGAAGGTGTTCACTAATTACCTTCATCTGCAAAGACCATGTCTCTCTAAGCAGTGTGCCCTCAGCAGGACTTTTTAAAAACCTGCTGCAGGTTAAAAAGCAGACCTGCTCTTAATTTATTAAAAGACTTGGCGTTTTTTTTTCCCCACTGAGCATTTTAAAATGCAATTAGACCAAATGGAATAATAATCAGGCAAAAGTACTCAGGCGTTTTCACACTGGGGGCCACCCTTTCTCTCATGCTCTTTTCCATTTCTGGGCTTTATGTTGGGACAATATGCCCATGGAGCATGGGAATGGCTTTAGGGATGCATTCATGGCATCCCTCCCTCACCCCATCCCCATGTTCCTGCAGCCCCGGGCTGTCTGGAGTCAACCTCTGGATCTCCACCCCACCCTTTCTGGATGCCAGGGGCTCCTCATCCTAACAGTTCTGCAGTGTGCATGGGTCAGTCTCCTGGTTAGGGACATGGAATCACATTTTCCTCCAGACCAAGCCTGGGACATCTGCATTTTTAAACAAGTTCCCTAGGGAATTGTGATGCCCAGAAGCATCTGAGAGCCACTCTGAACTCCAGGAAGGAGGTTCATATCTACGTTTTGCTTCCTTGTATACCGAGCCCCAACACAGTGTCTAGAACACAGAAGCACTCAATGAATATTTATTGCATGAATGAATGGAATTTCATGAGACCTATTAGGGTTTTTTTTATTGAAGACAAAAAGGAAGTACAATCCCACCTCATTCATCAAGGTTAGGTATGAGGAAATGGAAGGTAAGGACGTGTCAGGAACCTCCTAGTTTTAATTAACACATTCTAGTATATATACAGTGCACAGGAATTTTGTGGTGTATGTGACATACACCATGGGAGTACCCACATGTTCTATGAATAGAAAGCTCATACCCATTATTACCTTATAACCACTGGCATGAGCAGAATAGAAAAACAAATGGCAAACTTAGCTGGAAAAGGGCAAGATGCTGCCTGCAATGCTGGTATCTATGCCATAAACTAAAGAGGTGAAGGTGTGTGGTTCCGTGATATTTATTTAAACGTCTTTGGGTTGTAGAACCTGATACATTCCATCTCATCTCCCCTCCCATCTCATCTCCGCCCCTCATCTCCTCTTCCCACCCATCTCCAGTCTGGGTCAGGTGCCCCTTCATGTGCCCAAAGAGTAGTTGCTGTGCACAGCTGCACATGCTGTCTTATTAAAATATGCCAGCGTGCCCGTTTGTGCTGGGAGGGCCTGGGGTACAGGGTCTGCGCTTCATTTGCCTTTATGTCTCCAGGGCCTCACTTGGGGCCCACTCACACCTAATGGGCTCTCCATAAATCTTTGTCGAGTCCGTCCATCCATCAAGCAACGTGGATTTCAGTAATTAAAACTATTTTCACTGGACTGGGATTCATTGACAGGAGAACAGCAAGTTCAGAGAGCATTGTGAGCCTCAGAAGGGAAGCTATTCTTGCTTTACCAGCTTCTAACTGTCCTATTCCCTTGCCCAGCCCAGCCCTCCTCCTATGATTTAATGGGCAACTAATCAAATGAAGCCTTGTTCTCTAAAAAGAAACCAGCCAGTTTGAAAAGGCTTGCAGTAAATTCCTTATCCAATCAGGGCACTTCACGCTGAGAGGAAGAAACCAGATTTGGGTATTGGCCAGACTAAATTTCCATTCAAATTATCCTTCTCCTCCTTTCCCTCCTTCCCCTCCTTCCTTACTTCCTACCTTCCTGCTCTCCTTCCAGACCTCCCTTCTTCCATCTCCCTGCCCCTTCCTTTTGTCCAGATTACTGCCCTTTACACAGGCACTGCATCTGAAGCACGGTAACATTCTCTATCATGTGTAACAGGCACCACATCAATTGCTCCAAGTTCAGCCTTTGAAAAATTAAAAGGGTAATTGTCACCCAGGCAGTTTGTTTGTATTTCACACCTCCTGGCATTTCCCTGGCCCACCACTGTTTTCCTTGGGAGGCCCACCAATGTACTCTTCCTGGTCTATGAGAAAAGTCTTGGACATTTGGGCATGCACATCAGACTCTCCTCCAGCTACATAAACATTGAGATGTCCATGCAATCCTTATTTGGCCACAAACAAGGCCAGCTTCCCACTGGACTCCTCCAGGCCCTGCTCATGCATACCTGTAGCTCCATGTCCCTGCTAAGGTGTGTATCCTCAACGTCTCTAAGCCAGGGTCTTGGCACTCAGTTTTCTGACAGTTTTAATATGCCTGGGAGAAGAGAGACCATGGGTTTGACCTTCTGGCTTTATATTTCCAAGGAGGAGAAATTGGCTGGACTCTCTTTTGTGGTGAGTATTCATTTATTCGTCACTTGACAAACACTCACTGACCACCACCATGTGTGTGCAGGGCAGAGGCAGGGTGTGGGCTCTGTTGGCAGGTTGCCCAGCTTCATGCCCAGGAACAAAGTCCATGCACATTTGGTCATCCCATGCAATGGGCAGATGCAGCTCTCACCAGAAAGGCCACAAACTTGAATATCTAATCACACGAACATTTGAGGCCAGAGCATGGTTCAGACACTCTCTTATAGTGACCTTGTAGTCCCACGGAGTCAGCTTTGGATGGGTGCCTGGGATCCTCCTTTCCTTCTGGCCTTCTTCTCTCTTATTTTTTCCTGGTCCTCTGCTCAACCCCAGCTGGATCCCCATATGGTCAAATCCATGAAGGCTGCTCTCTGGTGGATCCTCAGAGCAGGAGAACCTTATCATTCCCCACAGTAGGAGGCAGAGGCCTTTCCTCCAAAGGGTGCATCATGAGACACACCTTACCTCTTGCTGGGAGTTTACCTTGCACTGTACCATAACTTTGGTGCCTCGATGTGCCTGAGGGCCTCCGTCCTCTACTAGGGATGAGGGAGAGAATGGACATGGAGGATGGATGGGGAGATCAGGGGAGGGCTGCCAGGCAAAATATAGGAATGTTTTATCCCATGCAGTATTTGAGACATAGACTGAAACATTATTCGTCATTCATCTGAAATTCAGATGAAACTGGGTATCCTGTGTATTTTTATTTGCTAAATCTGGCAACCCTGCTAGGAAACACATCGTCACTTTAGGAAGATCACTCCTTACTTCCTGCCACCACCAAAACCGCTGATTCAGCTGGCTGGGGCTGAGTCAGCACTGTTTAAAAGAGGAAACACTCCTTTGAAAAATGTCTTTTATTTGGAACTTCCATTTGATTGAGTCATTGTTATCCAGGCAAATCCTTGGCAGAAGGAGTGACTCAGCCTCCCATTTCTCCACCCATTCCCGTGGCCTCAGAAAAATTCCTATTTTATGATGAGATGGGACCACTTTTCCTTTCCCCTGTGGATTAGAGCTTTCTGTGTATATTTTCCAACACAGACCAACATAACAAAGTACATCAAAGTAGATTGTTTAAACAACAGAAATTTATGGTTTCCCAGTTCTGGAGGTGAGAAGTCTGAGGTCAAGGTATGGGCAGAGTTGGTGCCTTCCAAGGCCTGTGAGGGGGCATCTTTTCCAGGCCTTCCCTCAGTGTCAGGAGGTTCACTGGCAATTTTTGGTGTCCCTTAACTTACAGAAGCATCTTCATACAGTGCTCTCCCTGTATGTGTCTCTGTGTTCAAGTTCTCCTTCTTTTTTTTTTTTTTTTTTCCTTTGAGACAGAGTTTCACTCAGTTTTCCAGGCTGGAGTGCAGTGGCATGATCTTGGCTCACTGCAGCCTCCACCTCCTGGGTTCAAGCCATTCCCCCACTTCAGCCTCCTGAGTAGCGGGGATTACAGGTACCCACCACCATGCCCAGCTAATTTGTATTTTTAGTAGAGATGGGGTTTCACCATGTTGCCCAGGCTGGTCTCGAACTCCTGGCCTCAAGTGACCATCCCACCTTGGCCTCCCAAAGTGCTGGGATTATAGGCATGAGCCACCGCACTCAGCCCAAGTTCTCCTTCTTATAAGGACACCAGTTACATTAGATTAGGGCCCACCCTAAGGACCTTATTTTAACGTGATTACCTCTGTTAAGGTCCTATCTTTAAATAAGGTCATATTCTGAGGTACGGGGGGTTAGAACTCCAACATAGCTTTCTTTCTGGGGGTTGGGGGTTGAGGGATACAGTTCAACCCCTAATACAGGTGCCTCAATGTCATACACATTTATATTTGCTGGGAAGATAAGGAGACATTGGAGTCAGTGGTTTGGTTTCTTTTGCTGGCTTCGGGTTGATAATGATTTAAGGCTTTAGAGTAATGGAAGATAAACTGCTTGTCACTGCCTACTCTGTGTTGCAGAAGATTGCATTTCCGTGTGAGGCCGGCCCCAGCCTGGCTCTGCAGAGGGCTTTTCCATTACCTTAAGAGCTGGTGGTGATAGCCCCCATTAATATCCAGCCCTTTGGCCTCCACCTTCTTGCATTCCCTCAGCCCTAAGCACTTCCCTCTGACCCTCCAAGAGGTAACATCAGGGTTATTGTCCCCAAGAGACCTCTGCAATTACTTGCAGGGGGAACCCGGTGAGGCTTTGCTGAGAGTGTATGCCAGGAGGGGCGTGGGTGGAGAAAGGGAGCTCGGCGTGCAGATCTTCGCCCTCCCCCGTCCAACCCAATATTAGAATCAAGGGGAACCATGATGTCTGTCTTTGCCTCTGCTTGCTTCCCTCCTCCATGAGGATGCTGGGAGAACAAGATTAAATTCCTTGTCAACTTGGGCTCTAAATTCTCATTTGTTTATTAAGAAGATTCTGCTTTCTCCAAGGAGCTGTCTATCCTGCTCTCCTGGGCGCTGTCCATTACTAAAGAAATGAAAGGGGACAAAGGTCCATTTTTTGGTCATGGGTTTTTTGTTTGTTTTTGGCATTTTTGTTTGTTTGTTTTTTGTTTTTTGGGTGTGTGTGTGTGTGTGTGTGTGTGTGTGTGTGTGTTTTCAGATGTCTGTATCACCAGAGAGAATGTTTTCTGAAGCCTGTCCAGGAAATTTGGTTCTAAGAACAGCCTGCTAATTTGAGCATCTTTAGGGATAATTCGTGCGATGAGGCTGGCATGCTGTCCACAGACAGTGGCACCATGGCGGTGGGAAGTGGGGCCTGCACTCGTCTGCTAGGGCTGCCATGACAAAGGACCACAGGCTGGGCTGCTTACCCCACAGAAATGTATTTTCTCACAGTTCTGGAGGCTAGAAGTCCAAGATCAAGGTGTCCGCAGATTGATTTGTTCTGAGTCTCTCTCCTGGGCTTGCAGATGGCCAAGCTTCTTTGTCCGTCCTCACATGGTCTTCCCACTGCACACTAACGTGTGTCCCAATTTCCTCTTATAAGGACACCAGTTGTATTGGATGAGGATCCCCTCAGTAAACTATTTAACCCATATTAGCTCAATAAAGACCGTGTGTCCAAATACTGTCCCATTCTGAGGTCTCAGGGGTTAGGAATGAACCTGGAGAGAGGCAGAATTCAGCTCATAGCTGTGTCCCTGTAGGGGACTCAGTAGGAACTCAAATCTCAGGCTGGACCTTGCCCTGGGTAAGTGACCTTGGGGAAGGCAACGGTATCAGTTGGGGTTTTTTGTTGTCTGCAACAGAAAACCATCCAGGTTCACTGGAGCAATGAGAGAATTGAATGAGATGATCTGGAGAGACAGTGATGCCATGGAAGGCTGGAGGACAGGCAGTAACCCTGGCACCTTGGAGAGGGGAAGTAGAAGCCGCAGGAACTGCCCTTTGGTGGAAACACAGTCAGCGCTTGGTGGCTGAAGTGAGTGAACTCAAGAGTCCTAGAGGACAGCTGTCCTGCCGGGTTCCCCGCTGTGCTGGGGCAGGAGGAGGAGGAGGGGTCCAGACCCTTGGCCTCAGTGATGGGAGTCAGGGTACAGGGTTCACATCCTCCCAGGACCACCCAGAGTCCAGGGGGGTGAGCCGTCGAGAGAAAATCAGCAGCTGTCAAAGAGGAAATGAATGTTGGGAGGCTGAAACAATGACAGATATCTGTCGCATAACATTTCCTTGCTTGAAAAAGAGGCGCTGCATTGGACGATCTCTATGCTCCGTCTTCATTAAACATTTACTAAAGCTCTCCTGTCACTGCTTTCTTGAGTTCTGTGCCTTTCTTTGTCTCGGGGTGTTGAGATGCTTTGCTCAGGGATGTTTTATTGCCTGCGGTGTCTCCCTTGGCCTTTGGTGTTCCCTGGAGTTCTCCTCAGTGAGGCAAGGGACTCTGTTTGCTCAGGAAGGTCACCAGGCTTAGAGTGCTATAAAAAACCAGGGAACAGCTTCCTGGTATAGATCAGTTTATTAATGTCTTCTTTGTGATCTGTACCGGTTGTAAATATTATATTCATTATGAATAATAATTCAACCTGCCATTCCTTCTCTGGTTCTCAGTCACCTTGTCTATAAAACAAGAGGGTTGAATTAAATGATTATAAAGGTCTCTTTCCTCACTGACCCTATTGGATTCCATGGAAATTAAACTCCTCTGGGTAGACAGTCTATGGGGCTTGACTGTGAGGCATCCCCCAAGAACTTGGAAATGGGAAATATAATTTCCATCTGAGAGAAAAATTATAAAACCAGCCAGCACCAGATCAAAGAAGATCTATTTAAAGTCTCCTTATATGGACAGGATGAATTTCAGACCAGAGCAGCCTGGACTGACAGCAGGAACATTCTGAGGGACAGAAGGGCCTGTCAGAATGGATGCAGCGTCACAGACACAGAGAGAAATGAGACCGAGGAGGATCGTCGGGATGATTCAAGCTCTGACTGAGACAAGGCTGGGGTGATGGGTGTCCACACATTAGTAGGCTCTGGGCCTCTCCTGGCTGCATCTCTGTTATGGAGAAGGTGAGGGGCATCCAGCTATCATGACTGGGTGCCCTAAAGCGGGGATGAGAGTCAATATCTTTAACAATCCATACAGCACAGGCACCACCCAAACAGCAAGATCTTCAGCTACAGCTGGAGCAGGGACCTAGGGTCCCCATTCTACCTGCATTTACCTTCTAGTGGCTGGGAGCTCTGTGAGGTCCCTGATATGAGAAGGGCAGTGAGTAGGAGCAGACAGGAGGCTCCAGGAGCAGGCTCCTTACCAGTTAGCTCAGGATTTTAGTATGTTGATAACTTAACATGTTTGAGCTATTCGGTTCAACCCCTTTGTCTAATTCTAACTCACTGGGAAATCCCTGGATTGGAATGCAGTTTCCCATATGCTTTGATCTACAGGGAACGAACAGGCATGACTGGCTTACGTAATTGTGAGATGACTATATTTTTCAAGGTAAACAGAGTTTCTGCTTTATCAGTCTCTTAGGAGCCTGGTTACATTGATCAATGTGAATTCACCCTTATGAGAGAAATCCACTCTTGGCTTGCTGACAAAGTCAATTGCCTCAATTACAAAAAAAAAAAAAGATTCCCGAACTTGCCCCATAGAAGCAAGACAGCCAAGCTTAGAAGCAGCCAGCCAAGCCCTTTTTCAAACTTAGAATCAGTGATCCAAGGGTCCTTTCAGTATTTTTCCACAGGATCTCTGGCTGAATTTCCACAGCATGTGAAAATACAACTATAGACAAGACAGCATGATGCAGCGATTTTCTTTTTTTCTTCTCTCTCTCTCTCTCTCTTTTTTTTTTTTTTCGCACATTTTATTTTAGTAGCACAACTCTTATTTTCAAATGATCTTACGAAGGACCTCAAGCTGCAGATATTCATGTCTTCACATCGGGCGTCTCTACTTGGGTGTCTGACAGGCACTTAAAATACAAGATGTCCAAAGAGCATTCTGGATGCCCTGCCCCCACTGCACATGCTCCTCCCCAATGTGCCCTCATCTCTCAGGCCTAACACCTAAAATCATTCTATTCTCAGGTCATCTCTTAGCCTCAAACTCCTGCTTCCAGCTACAAAACATATGTAGAATCCCATCCCTTCCAAGCTAGGGCCCACATAGCTGAAACCTTGTTTTCAGCCAGCATCCCGTCTTACCTGGATGACTGCAACGAACTTATAATAGGTCTTCCCACTTTTATTACTGCTTCCTATACTTCCCTGGATTGGAATGCAGTTTCCCATATGCTTCTACCTACAGGGAAAGAACAGGCATGGCTGGCTTACATAATTGTCAGATGGAGCAACATTTGCTTCACTTAAAATTGTTTTTAGAAGTCTAGACTTTAGAATCTCTACTTGTTAATGACAATATAACAATGACCAATTACTACCATTTAAACGTATTATTTCTCTATTTAGTGAAATCATACGTTTAAAATGTAGATCACATGGTGACTTTCACCCTGTTCAAAGTGCTCCAACATCTCCCATCACTCTTAGAGTAAACTGCAAACTCCTTACCGTTGTCTACCAGGCTCTCTGCCATCTGGTTTCCTGGTAGCCCATTGGCTGAACCGCCAGCTGCTGTCTCCTTGACTCTTGTGGCTCCAGACACACTGGACTTATTGTTGGTTCTCAAATGTGCCAAGCTTGTTCTCTGCTTTGCATTTGCTGTTTCCTCTGCTTAGAACCTCTGGTGCCCTTGACTTTGAATGGCTCACTTCCTCACACCAATCAAGTCTTTGCCCAAAGTGTCTGCCTTTGCTCAGAGAGGGCTTCCCTTGCCACCTCTTTAAAATAGCCTGCCTCACTCCTACTCTCGAGCTCCTCAGTCAGCCCCCACCCAGCACACACCACATTTCATAGTGGATGTTGTTGTGTGCCACTCAGATCCCCTGGTAGAACCGAGAAACGCTCGTCACCTTAGCTGCTGGGAGTGCAGGCTCCACCAACTCACACCTGAGACACTTTCCAAGCATTGCAAAGTGTCAGAGGTGTGTCATTTCCTCTGTCAGAGGAAGCTGCTCCACCCACATGTACACCCACTTCCTGGAGGCAGCTTGCATCCAAAGGCTGGTCACATGGGAGTGCAAATGCCCAGTCCTCCAATCTTAATTAGGACAACACTGCTTGTTGTCCCAAGCTGCAAAACTCCTCAGGAGGAAGACAGAAAGCAGCTTTTCCATCTGTCCGACCTGCATCCCTCACCCTTCACACTTGTTGCTCCTGAGATCACGCCCCAAAAACCTCCTGCAAATCTCTTTGTCAGAGCCTACTTCCTGCAGAACCTGACCTGTGGGCCTCTACCCCAAATTGTGGGTTTTTAACTTACTTGTTTATTTCCTGTCTCTCCAACTAAGACTTAAGTTCTATGACAGCAAGGAAAGGTCTGTCTTACTCCCCTGTCTATCCTGGCCCAGATGCCTAGACAGTGCCTGGAATACGTGGAAGTTCAATAAATATTGAATGAATAAATGAATGCACCCCCCAATCTATATAATAGCTAATAGGGAAACTGTCTTCCTGAAATTGTTTGTGTGTCAGGGGCCCTCCTCCCTCTGTCACTCCTCTACCCACCACTGGAGAAGTACCCAGGGCACCTCAGCAGCACCTTCAGGCAGAGTCGATTTTAGAATCAGGAAAGCAAGATTCACAGCCAGCTTCCATCACTAGCAAGCCCTTCCCAGTATCTCCTGGAGTCAGTATTGGGCCTTGCAGGCTCTTTAGCTTGTTCGACTGCGACAATGAGCGCCACACTCCGCCCCTGGAAAAGAAGCTGGGAGAATGGAAAAGCTAATTGAATTGGTTCATTTCTCTGAAGCCAGTGATAAATCTTAGGGGTCCGAAGAAGGCCCTAGGGGATCTAATGCCCCCAGTGAGATCTGGGGTGGGGAAATTGACCTCAGACTCTGAACCTCGAATCAAGAGTGGTTCCTTTTTACTACAGAGCCTGGAAGGGAGACTGCTTGGGACCTGCCCTTGGGTGACTCCTGCTGGCCCCTGGGGAGCCAAGTTTTATTCCAGTAGAATGTCCAGGAAGCTGTGCACCCTGGTGACAACTCACTTTCGCCTATGCCTTTAGAGTAAGTCTCCTTCTTGATTTCCAGGATTGGAATTCCCTGGAATGTTCAATGTGCCATCATTACCAGGACATAAAGAATGTTTCTGGGTCAAGAAGGTGCCAGAGATGGTTTAATGCACATCTTCATTACCTAATTGTTTTCTCCTGGTCTCTTCTCCAATTGCTTCCATGTCGGATGAATTTTTCTCTGCTTTCATATGTGTTTTTGACAGAGACTGGGGAGCAAGGCTATCTGTGGGCTTTAGATCTCCTGACTTTTCTTTTGAGCATGATGAGTTGGAGTTAGATAATGCAGGGAGACCTTCCCCCTGAACCGGGGAGGGAAATGTGGCTGGGAATGCCCACAGACGGGTGATGCCCCTCTGTCCTCAAAGTGTGTTAGACGAGTTCTGCTCTCACCTGCCCCTAGACAAGAGGCAGTCCATTAGATACTTCGCATCTGCGGTAGACTGAACCAGCACCAGCTGTGAGAGTGGCTGCAGCTTGGATTTCACTTCCTCCAGAAGGCAGCCAGGACAAATGCCGCTGCTCATTCTCCAGGAGGAGGTTCCAGGATGATCCAGCCATTGTTCCTCTTTGGTAGCACAAAGGCAAGGTTACCCAGAGCGGACTCAGCAAATATCTAACAGCCTTTGAGACAGTCTGGACACATCCACAGTGGTCGTTGGATGGCTCATTACATACTCTCTGAGGAGACTGGTCTCGGGTCCCTAAGCAGGTTGATGTTGGCGGTGGCCCGGGAGGCAGGAACATGCATGAAGGACACAGAGGTGAGAGGAGGCAGAGCTGGATGGAGTGCATCTAAGGCCTGGGGCCAGCCAGAGAAGACACATCTCCTCCTCAGCACCACTGAGGCCACACAGCCAGGCTTGTGAGGAGATGCCTCTGAGGACCTCCGAGATACACATCACTGGCTTGAGTATAAGAGGTGCTGGAGCACCTGTAGTAGAAATTGGTGAGCAAACATCCTCCTAGAAAGGCAGATAATGCCTCATCTCTGCCAAGGCTAAATTGTTTTTATAACATTCTCATCATTATTCTAAAGAATAAAACTATTACTAGTACATAATGTCCTCATCAGGGTACGAGACAGGCCCCAGGCTCTATTCTTGGCCCTGGCACTTATTTGGTTGAGTGACTTAGTAATCTAGGCAAGAGCTGCCTCAACCTTTTTTTTTTTTAATTAAATTTTTTAGGCCAGGCACAGTGGCTCACGCTTGTAATGCTAACATTTTGGAGGCCGAGGTGGGAGAGTTGCTTAAGGCCAGGAGTTTGAGACCAGCCTAAGCAACAAAGCAAAACCCCATCTCTACAAACAAACAAAAAATACAGCCAGGCATGGTGGTGCACCTGTAGTCCCAGGTACTTGGGAGGCTGAGGTGTGAGGATCACTGAAGCCCAGGAGGTGGAGGCTGCAGTGTGCTAGGATTATGCCTCTGCACTCCAGCCTGGGCAACAGAGTGGGACCCTGTCTAAAAAACAAAATTTTGTTTAAATATCTAGGCTTTAGAATCTCCATTTGTTAATAATAATATAACAATGACCAATTACGACCTTTACTCTTGAATGGCCACTATGGGTCAGGCACTGTCCCAGGAGCTGGAGGAATAGTGGTAAGCAAGCTGACAACCCCGCTCATATCCTGGAGCTCATATCCACGGATCATCAGACAGGCAATACTTCCCCTGTTTTAGAGCTGAGGCCACTAAGGTTTAGAGCCCTGAAGTGATGGCAGGCGAAGCACTTGCCCATGGGTGCCTGTTAATGGGTCATTGCCTCTTGGTGCTAACCTACCCTTCGGTGTTCCGCTTTGTGATGCTGGGGCTGGGACTCTAAACCAATTTTTTTCTAGCCTTTGCCAGCTGCTCCATGGTAGATTCTATCAGTAAGGGGGTGCTAGGGGAGGCAAGAGAGGAGGAAAAGGGACCTGCTTCCCCCTGGGTGCTTTCAGAGCCTGCCTTCGTTCCTTCCTTTCTTCCTTCCTTCCTTCCTCTCTCAATCTTTCTTTCTTTCTCTCTCTCTTTCTTTCTTTCTTTCTCTCTTTCTTTCTTTCTTTCAGTCTTTCTTTCTTTCCTTCTTTCTCTCTTTCTTTCTGTCTTTCTCTTTCTCTCTCTCTCCCTTTCTTTTTTCTTTCTTCCTTTTCCTTTCTTCTTTTCCTTTCTTTCTTTTCTTTTCTTTCTTTCTTTCTTTCTTTCTTTCTTTCTTTCTTTCTTTCTTTCCTTCCTTCCTTCCTTCTTTCTCTCATTCTTCTTTCTTTTTTTTTTGTTAGATGGTGTCTTGCTCTGTCGCCAAGCCGGAGTGCAGTGGCGTGATCTCAGCTCATTGCAACCTCTGCCTCCTGGGTTCAAGTGGTTATCCTGCCTCTGCCTCCCAAGTAGCTGGGACTACAGGCACATGCCACCACACCCAGCTAATTTTTGTATTTTTAGTAGAGACGGGATTTCACTATGTTGGCGAGGATGGTCTCAATCTCCTGACCTTGTGATCAGCCCGCCTCAGCCTCCCAAAGTGCTGTCCGAGGCTTTCTTCTCTGCCATGGTCTTTGTGAGCATCACTCCAGCCTCTGCATTTGCCTAGCAGCTGCTGTCACAGCTTTTGCAGCACTTACAGAACCAGCCTTGGTGTGCCCCTTCTGAGACTCCAGCACCAGCCCAGCACAGCCCCCTCCTCAGAGAGCAAAGCCTTGGCTCCCTGGGGCCTCTCCTCCAAGCTTCTAGCTTCTAGCTTCCAGGTTATAGGAACACCATGGTGTTCCCAATTCCAGCTTCTTCTCTTGGTTCCCCCAGGCCCAGGGTGGAAGCTGCTTCCTCAAGCTGCCACCTCCATGGTATCTTAGTGTTCCTTCTCTAGCTTTCTTTTAATTTTCTAGTTAACAATGCTTTATACCTAGCTAATAAGTCTTTATATAAAATCCTTCTGACCAGAATACGTGGTGGGGCTCCTGTCCCCTGACTGGTCCCTGCACATGGTCATGAAACTGACCCAATTTTCCGACAAGCTGGATGCCCATAGAAGCAAAGCTTGAGGAACTTACATTTGTACAATGAGGCTCACCTGCTGCCTGTGGAGCAACTCCTCTCCCTAGCCCCTCCTGTTTTCCTTCCCAGCTATGTAAACCCCTAACTTTATTCAGCAGGGGAGGGACAGATTTGAGGTTTGGCTCCTGTCTCTCTGGCTGAAGTCACCCAAATAAAAAGCCTTCTTTCCTGGAAATATTCATTGTCTCAGGGATCGGCTTTCTTTGTGGTGAGCAATGGGACCTAGACTGAACTCCTGCCATTCGGTAACAGTTTCACCTGGCTGAGCCAGTACAGAGCTGGGGCTTTGACGCTGGCCCACTCCTTCCACAGACCTTGCTGTACCCACTGTGCTCCTGGGTGATGTCTGGCTGGCAGCATATCACTGGAGAGGGCATTACTTCTGATCACCAAGCCCCCTAAGAAGGCCTGGCTCACTTTCCTTCATGAGAGACAAGGAAGACAGTGTCCACATGCCCACTCCCCAGGGAGAGGGGCACTTGTTGCTGAAAAAATGATGTGAGTCTGCACTGGTACCCTTGCCTGCCCACAGCACTTCTGAGGGCAGCTGGTGGCAGACCCTCCAGTGCCTACCCCACAGCCATCTCCCTTCTTCTTTCTTGCAGATAGGACCTGTGATTGGCAGAGGTCTCTTGGTCTTGGGCAAAATAGACCCTTCCCCCCAACACAGGGGATGAATCATGATTGCTCTTAGCCAACCATGATTATGTCCCTTCATTTTGCCAGTGGTTGGGGATGTGACTCAGGTATGGCCAGTGAGGAGAGAGACAGCAAGAGAAATTCACTGGCTATGGAGTGGAGGCAGCCTGGATGGGGCTTCTGGCTGTCTCACTTCTCATCTCTATAACCTTGGGCTTGTTACTTAAACTGTCTTGAAATCATAATAGCGACATCATAGGCTTGTTGAAAGGATCAAATAGGAAATGATAAATCAGTGAAAACACCTTTCTGTGACTGCCAGGTGCTTAATACATACATTTCCCGTTTCAATGTCCAGCCTTGTTTATGAAGTACACAGTTTTGTATTTATTCTGGCTAGTCTCGGCATCAGTCACTATTGGGTACCAGTAACAAATTTTCATTTTAACATAGATTCTTGGCAGGGTGCAGTGACTCATGCCTGTAACCTTAGCACATTGGAAGGCTGAGGCAAGAGGACTGCTTTGGTGAAGAGGGACTTGCTATGCCCTCCCTTCCTTCTAGCCTGGAGCTCCAGCAGCTGTCTTAGGACCATGAGATAACAATACCAAGGATGGAAAGTCAACAGCTAAGGGCAGCAAAGCAAAGAATGAGAAAAAGCCAGGATTCCTCATGGCACTCCACAGTCTTGGACTCCTCTGCTGCTTGCAACCAAAAGCATTCCCATGTGCTATAAAATGAGCATTCCTAGCAGACACGGCCCCACTGTGCCAGCCCTCACACCTGCTGCTGTAGGCTGCACCCCAAAAAGGCAGCCCCATCCTGACAGCTGTGGCCGCTGGTTTGCACTGCAGTGGTGGCTCCTAGCCCTCCACACATGCACTGTGTGTTCTGAGGCTGGGATCCAGCACAGCCCTTGGAGCAGGAGGATGTATAAATAAAAGGCCTTATGTTTTATAGGCTAGTCAATATTTATTCAGCCCAAACAGAGCAGTGAACTGGAAGGAACAGAGAGACTATAAAATGTCTTCTGTATTGAAGCCTGAAATCTTGCAGGGGAAAGGGGCTTCTCCGTGCTCACCCTGCAGAATAGTCCTCAGCACAGCAGAGCTTCAGAGGCCTCCTCTTTGAAGGAAAGGGGCTGGGGCAATCTGACAAAGGAGAACAGAAATGAAGCCAGGGCTGAGGACACAGGAATGGTTGAGCTCTCAATGCAGTTCTAACAGGTGGTCATGGACAGCTGATCTCAAATGCAAATGATCTGTACCAGAACAGGAGTCCCTGTCCCTTGTCTTCAGAAGCCACTCTTCTCTCTCTCCTTAGAGCATCTCATGGGAAGCCTACACTTTTAAGAGCAGCAATGGTGGGGTCTTTTTAAAGCCCTCTGGAGGGGAGTTTGTGTGTGTTTGATGGAAGGCACATCCCCACAGGATTTTTGGGTCCTCCCTGCCCCTCAGTTTTCCCTGCCATGTAACATTCCTATGTTCTGTTGACTTTGCCACTCTCTGCTCTCATCTGGGCTGCTGCATTTTCTCTCCTCTCCCCACTCCCTGTTACACAGTGTCTTAGACTGTTCCGGTTGCTATAACCAAATACCTTAAATTGAGTGCTCATAAACAACAGAAATGTATTGTTCATAGTTCTGGAGGCTGGGAAGTCCAAGCTCAAGATGCCAGCTGATTCCATCTGGTGAAGTTCCTCTTCCTCATAGACGGCACCTTCTCGCTGTGTCCTCACATGGTGGACGGGGCAAGCTACCTCTCTGCAGTCTCTTTGGTAAGGGCACTAATCCATTCTTGAGGGCACCACCCCCATGACCTCATTACATCCTAGAGGCCCCGCCTCATAATACTATTGCATTGGGGATTAGGATCCAACATGAATTTGGGGAGACACAAACATGCAGATGATAGGACCCAGCCTTTACACAGATATCTGATATTTTATTTGGGCAGATTAGAGGATTCTCTTCTCTACACAAAGCTTTCAAATCTCCCCCTGCATGACTGAATCAGGCTCCAAGTCTGTTGCCTGATATTCAGAGCCGTCCCCTCTCTGCCCTCAAGCATCCAGCCTGACCTTGATCTCTCCCTTGCATACACCCTGTGTGCTCCACAGAAACAATCATGACTCTCCCAACCTGCTTCTCAGCCTCTTCTCCGTGCCTTTTCTTAGGCTGCTACTGGCAAGAACCTAACCAAATCCAAGGCTCAGCTTAGCTACCTTCCTCCTTTTTCTTCAATGTCTGCTTTTCTCACTGGGAGAGCACTTCCTTCCTTTAGATCATTGTAATAATTAATACCCATTGCACTAGAATTACTAAAATTCTCAGCTTCATGCATTTCTTCCCCCTTTCTCTTACATAATGGATCAGTGGATTTCAACTGGAGTGATTCCTACCTCTACCACAGGGCATACTGGGCAGTGTCTGGAGGCATTCTTGGTTGTCACACTATGGTGATGCTACTGATGGGTAGAGCCAGAGATGCTGCTGTAAACTCCCTGCAATGCCCAGGACAGCTCCCCACACCAAAGAAGCACCTAGCCCAAAATGTTAACAGAGCCAAGGTTGAGAAATCCTGTATTAGATTATAAGCTTCCTGGAGGCAGAGACCACACTCCTATTCTTTTTATTCTCCATAGTACACAGCTTGACATAGAATGTTATTCAATTATTTAAAATGAATGACTATAAATGTTTAATATGCATTTATATACCTTGTTTTGAACCTGTAGGTAGAGGCCTACTCCCCAAATAGTGGTGCCTCACCCACATTACCCACATAATCTTCCCATTGTCCAGCATGTGTAGCGTCTCTGAGGGCCGATGACTGGGTAACCCTTCATCATTGATATTCTCTAAGGCATTCTCTGCTCTGCTAGACTCCATAAAGCAAAGTCCCAGCTCATATTCTCTCAGCTCCTTATAGAAATTCCTTCACTAAGCTGTGCTTTAGTATATTATGTCTTCTGTCTTTATAGAGGGTCCATAAAAGCAGCGCTCTGTTGAACGGTGTTTCTAACTCTTTTGCGGAACTTTCGTTAGCAGTATTTCATGCACTCACTGCACTGGAAGTTGACCTTAATGTGGCCCCCTTCTTTTACAAATAAGAGTGAGAGAGTAAGGTTCTCTGTGTCACTCAGTGTCCTTTATCCAAGGACCTACGTGATGAATTTCTACCTAAGTTTCCTACCAGGAAAACGTTTTGTCTCTCTAGATGAATATGTGTGCTTTACATTGTTGGAAAACAAAACTCTGTGCAATCCAATATGCTTCTCTTTTTGGCTTAGCTGTCAGAAAAGTTAGAACCAAATTAAATGCCCAAGTGTTAGAATCTGCTCCACTCAGGTGTCTAAAACCATCTATTTCTTTTGCATTCTTCAGCAAGAGTGTTATCCTTAAATGCCTTCTCTTGCACTGTATTTTAATCTTTAAGCTGCCTCAAGTCTTTTGGAAGTAAGTAGGATACAAATCTTAACTTAAAGAAAAAAAAAAAACTTCTGAATGTTATTCCAAGCCATCATCTGTTGTTGAGTGTGAAATGCTTTGGCTATGGAGTGGAGGCAGCCTGGGTGGGACTTCTGACTCTCTTACTTCCCATCTCTATAACCTTGGGCTTGTTACTTAACCTCTCTTGAAATCATAATAGCGACATCATAGGCTTGTTGAAAGGATCAAACAGGAAATGATACATCAGTGAAAGCACCTTTCTGTGCCTGCCAGGTGCTTAATACATACATTTCTGATTTCAGTGTCCAGCCTTGTTTATGAAGTGCACAGTTTTGTATTTATTCTGGCTAGTCTCAGCATCAGTCACTATTGGGTAGCAGTGACAAGTTTTCACTTTAACACAGATTCTTGGCTAGGTGCAGTGGCTCACGCCTGTAACCTCAGCACTTTGGGAGGCTGAGGCAGGAGGACTGCTTGAGCCCAGGAGTTCAAGACCAGCCTGGGCAGTAAAGTGAGACCCCATCTCTACAAAAAAAGTTTTAAAAATTAGCCGGGTGTAGTGGTGCATGCCTGTAGTCCCAGCTACTGGGAGACTAAGGTAGGAAGATCTCTTGAGCCCAGGGAAGGCTGCATTGAGCCAAGATCATGCCACTGCACTCCAGCCTGGGTAACAAAGCGAGGCCCTGTCTCAAAAAAATTTTTTTAATATGAAAACAAAAAAAACATAGATTCTTATATTTCTCATTAACCTTCCCATTTAAAGGTCATGTAACTGATATAAAATTATCACTCTGTTCCTGTGATTTTAATTATGAAGGTAAGTTACGTAAACGACAGCACAACACCCCACTTTGTGGAAATGGGACCGAGGTTCTTTGATTGGCTGTTTTGGTTGCTATTTTCAGAGCTTGGCACTGTTTCTGCTTCTGCCACTTAGGCTTATAGTTGGCTTTGAGATTTCATATTGTAAATATAGGGAATATGGCCCAAAAAAGGCTACTTGCTTTTCTTCTTGCCTTAAGATGGTATGAATTAGAAGCGAATGAGGAATATAGAACGTTCTACATATATTTGTCATTAAATGGTTTCCCATTTGTTTAGAAGCCCCAGGACCCATAACAGAACAATCGCTTTATAAAACAATCTTAAATTTTTGGAGTGGCTTAATTCTCATAATTCCTTGTGAGGAAGTCAGTGAAGAAACAGGCTCAGAGAGACATCAGGGCGTGTGCCGGTCCTATAGCTGCTGGTTATTGTACCTGCCTCTGCAGGGCTAGTTCCAGTCCTCATCAGACCTTACCCCTCAAGTAGGACTCTAGTGCCATGCTCCCTAAATTACTAAAAGGCTCCAATCCCAGAGACATTTACATTCTTTACTGAGTTCAAAGGACAGGAGTTGGGATTAAAGTTAGTAAACCTTCCAGAGCTGTGCTGTGCAATTCAGTAAACACTAGCTGCATTTGGCTCTTTAATTTAACTTTTAGTTGAGATAAAATAAAATTTAAAAACCCAGTCTGTCATCTGCACTAGGCACATTTCAAATGCTCAACAGCCACATGTGGCCGGATGGTAATCATATTGGACAGCGCAGGCGTAGACCGTTTCCGTCATTGCAGAAAGAGCTACAGTGCTATTCTAGAGCCATTTCCTACCTGCATGGGGGCAGAGGCAAAACAGACATCATTGCATGTCAAGCATTTCTTACATCCCTAAAGAGATGAAGGGAGGAGGGGCTTTGCCACAAGGGCTTTTGACAGTGACTCACCCCAGGCCTATCTTTTCTGTTGCCTGTACATTTTACACTCAAAGCCTCTTACAAAGAGAGAGCTAGTTAGCGCAGGCGGTGACCAGGCCTGGGAGCAATTGGCAACCGCCAATGTGCTTGTGCGTTTAGCGGAGTGACTTAGTAACGTTTGGAAAGCGGGGAGCAATCTTAAATACCTTGTGGAGAGCTGCACGCAGTGGTTCATGCCTGTAATCCCAGCACTTTGGGAGGCCGAGGCGGGCGGATCACCAGGTCAGGAATTCAAGACCAGCCTAGCCAACACGGTGAAACCCCGTCTGTGCTAAAAATACAAAAATTAGCTGGGCGAGGTGGCACATGCCTGTAATCTCAGCTACTTGGCAGGCTGAGGCAGGAGAATTGCTTGAACCCGGGAAGTGGAGGTTGCAGTGAACTGAGATCACGCCACTGCACTCCAGCCTGGGTGACGGAGCAAGACTCCATCTCAGAAAACAAAAAAAAAAACAAAACAAACAAACAAAGAAAAAAACCTTATGGAAATATTGCCCTTAAAGCATTTACTTTCTCAAATAGAGTTCCCCTTCTTGCATGGCCATGGTGAGAGATTCAGTATCTACCCCTAAACAGGAAGGGCAAGGAATCATTAGGTTTCTGAAAGGCCAAACTTGGTTTCCATTTGCCCCTTTTTATATTGATTTAGATAAATTAAAGTGTTTCTGATATGGTATTTAGGTGCTTATGTGGTTTCTAGCTTCCATGTAGAAACCAGGGAGGTTTCTACATTATGTATCTTGGTATATAAAAATAAAGAAACAAAATGCCCTCACTCTTGAGTCTCCTGTGTCTCTGAATCCAGATAGTCTCCTAGCTGACCTTGACTTTTCTTAATTCTCTGCTTCTCTGGAGGATTTGGCTCAGGGACAGATCCCTTGCTGTAGCACCCGCATGGTGCCTTTGAAGCTCAGAACAATCTTTTATTCTGGTCCCAAAATAGTGCCTCTGAGATTACCCCTGATACCCAGGCTGTCATTATCCTACGTTTCTGGCTCTGCCTTCCCTTTATTCAGATAATGTCTGGCACACTGAATGTTGTGGCTTTCTTTTGCCCCTGACTTCCCACTTCTCCCCATGTACTTTGTTAATAATAATAAGCACCATCACCACCCATTGGGCACTTATTCTGTGCCAGAAACAGTAGTGAGTGCTTCACTAGAATTAATCTCTCCACCTCCACCACCACCACGTTGCTCCAAGCTGCCTTCATCTTTCACCTGGAAAGATGCTTGCAGAAGCTTCCTGACAGGCTTCCTTTGTTTTGTCTTTGTTGCCTTCACTCTTCTCTCAACAGAGCACCAGAAAGATAGTGTTAAAATGTGAGTTAGAGCATATTCTTCCCTACTGCTCCAGCATCCTCTCTTTTGACTCAGAGTAAAATTCAGTCTTTGCAATGGCCTATAGTACCCTAAGCAATCTGCCTCTGCACCTGCTGGCATTGCTCTGACCCCACTTCCTACCACTTGCTTGCTTCATGCTCTGATCCAGCCACATGGGCCTCAGGGCCTTTGCACATATGTTTTCTCTGCCAGATATCCCCAAGGCTTGCTCCCTCACCTCCTTTATGTCTTTTTTTACTCTGATATCTCTTTCTCAGTGAGGAATTCCCTGGTCATCCTATTTAAAATTAAACACAGACACACACATGTGCACACATACACACACATACACACAATCACCCATGCACACTATTTATCTTCATAGCACTTATCACCATTAACATGTCATATACTTTACTTATTTATTTATTGACAGTCTCTCCCAACTAAGAATCCAAGCTCCATGAGTATAGAATTTTGGTCTGTTTTGTTTATTGACATATTCCCAGCACCTAGCACAGTGCCTGGCACATAATGTTCTCAATATGTTTTTTTTTTTAAAATAAGTTAAAGAATTCTCATATACCCTTAGATTTCAGCTAATTCCTGCTGTGTAGGTGGGGAAACTGAAGGTGAACATTAAGCAATTTTCCTGAGATTACCGGTTCCTCGGACCTCAGAGCTGTGTGCTTCTCCCCAACACACGCTCCCCCCATGATGCTGACCCAGTGCGTGCCCCTCTAGCCACCGCTCTGTGCACGCTCCACAGCCCACTCATCCTTCTGGTGGAGGACTTCAGAGTGTGCCAGCCTCCAAAAAAGCAAGTTCAGCAAATTCCTAAGATACTAGGCTACCGTCAGGCAGAACTTCTGAAAACGGCAGCATCTCCTTCCCATCTGGGCCAGAAAAGCTCAAAAACTACGGCCTTTCCAAAGACCCTGGTGCAAACCCATTACAGTCATGGGTAGGTCAATAGCAGGGTAAGATATTTTCCTACCAGACAGAGTTGGGCAGAAACAAGTTAAATATTTTATTTTAATCTAGGATGGGGGAGTGAAGATGACAGCAAATAAAGACTGGACTTTAAGCATGTTTTCTGTTATGATCAGAAGGTTGAAGTTTAATTCAATTGTAATTAGAGATGTAGAAAGGAAGAAAAGTGTTTTAAATGTTAGTTAGTGAACAGGTATAATGAAAAGTAAAGTTTTATTCAAGAATGAGGAACCACTGGTATTCATTTTTAAGGTTATTTGAAAAAAAAATTTTGGTAAAATATACATAGCATTGGCTGGGTGTGGTGGCTCACACCTATAATGCCAGCATTTTGGGATGCTGAGATGGGTGGATCACTTGAGGTCAGGAGTTTGAGACCAGCCTGGGCAACATGGTAAAACCTCTTCTCTACTAAAAATACAAAAATCAGCCAGATATGGTGGTGCACACTGGTAATCCTAGCTACTCGGGAGGCTGAGGCAGGAGAATCGTTTGAACTTGGTAGGCGGAGGTTGCAGTGAGCCAAGATTGTGCCACTGCACTCCAGCCTAGGTGACAGCAAGACTCCATCTCAAATATATATATAATAAAATGTACCATCTTAACCATGTTTAAGTGTATAGTTTAGTAGTGTGAAGTATTTACATTGTGGTGCAATTGATTTCCAGAACTTTCTTCATCTTGCAAAACTAAACTCTATGCCCACTAAGTAACTCCTCATTTTTCCACCCCTGGCAACATCAATTCTAGTTTCTGTTTCTATGCATTTGACCACTCTAGATACCTTGCATATGCAGACTCCTGTGACATTTGTCTTTTTGTGGCTGGCTCATCTCGCTCAGCATAATGGCCTTGAGCGTCATGCATGCTGTAGCACGGGTACTCTTTGAAACCAGCTTTTGTGTGCGCTTCATTTTATTGAGCAGGGTGTAAAGTTCAGAGGCTATTTTTAGAGTTGTTTATTTTCTAATAAGTATTTTGTCTGCATTTACGATATGTAAAAAGTAAGGCTTTGTTTATAACCATCCGTTTCAAACAGAAAGGCTTGCCACAGAACAATGCTTTTCTATTTAATTAAACCTTTCCATTAGAATAAAATCATTTATTAAAACAATTAATCATCAATAAATAGAGAACAGCACTTACATAAGACACACAATGCAATGCGTGTTTTAGAGCAGTGGTCATCAAACTGCCTCCAGGAGTTCTGGGTCCTCAGAGATGTGTCAGGGGCTGCCTGAGGAGGGGTCTCATGGTGGGGGTTGAATTCCAACCTCGCCCTCTCCTCTCAGCTTGAATCAGAGCAGCTCCAGTAAATATATCTCATATTGTGGGTCCTGCATAATATTTTATTTGAATAAAAAAGTGCCACGGTGCCACATTGTTTTGTCATTAGTGCTGTCCACCAATAATTCTGGTTCTTCCCCTTCCAGGTGCATGGTAGCATTGTCCTTCCTGGCCTCTAATGGTTGGGTGGAGCCATGTGACTGATCTGGGGCAATGAGCACATATCTCTGGTTTGGAACATTTCATTGCCAATGCGGGACCATCCAGATCACCCTCACCCTTCTCTTTTTTGTTTTACCATGTTTACTGGCCTTGCTTCAAGTAGTGGCCACTCAGCCTGGGTCCCAGGATGAGGATGACAAACAAGGATGGCACAGAGCAGAGTGTTCAGACACCCTTAGATAGATATTCAGCATGAGTTAGAATAATCCTTTTCTGTTTTAACCTACTGAGATTAGGGGTTGATACATCGCTGCCGTATAATCTAGCCTATTGTGACTAATATACACAGCTTTTAAAAAGTGCGTGAAACACCCTTTTGGAGATGTATGAGTGTTTATGCAGATTTGGGTGTCTTTTCCCTAATCTTTGACTCGTCTTAAACCTTGCTTAACTCAGTCTTGTTTTCCGTGATCTTAGATTAGACTCGAATTTATTTATCTTCTCCTCCTTTTACATGCCTACCCCCCATGTTTGACTGGGACTCTTAGAAATTCTGGGAGTTTCACCGGATAGTTAATTTGTGCAGCTTTTCCGGGGCTGTAGATTTAAACTTTTCCCAAGAAAGGAATCTTTTGATTGCCACAAGTTTTCTCATTTAGCAAATGATGCTGAGTAATCCTTCTTCCCAATCCTCCACCCTCACCTTGACTGTATACGTGAGGAAACCAATTACATTTCCATTTTTCCCCAGCATCATGGTTGAGCCAGAGCTGGGAGAGAGAGAGAGACAGACAGACAGAGACAGACAGAGACAGAAAGGGGAGAAAGCACGAAGGGGAGGAGGAGAAGAAAGAGATGGGAAACATTGTTTGGCTGCTGGGTTATGCTGGGTTACGTCGCTGGTCTTTTCTTCTAATGATGGCCTCCTCTCTAAGTCAGGGTTTACCAAAGTTTAGTCCTGCTACATCAAAAACAACAACAACAACAACAACAAAAAACGTGGTGGGCTTGTTAAAATGCAGGTTACTATTCAGCACCCACTCTGAATATCCAGTGAATATTCAGGTGGTTTCCACATATGCTAGAGTTTGGCAAACATGGTTATAAATCATTCTGGGTTCCCTCTTTGATCATGGAGCATCAAAAACATTCTTTCCCTTTGTAATATTGAGTGAGATCTTGTTTTTTTTCAGCTTAGTCTCGGTATCCAAATTACTTTCTGCTAAAAAAATTTTACAGTTACTTAATTCTCAGCCTGCTTCAGAATTTACCTTTTCTTATATGTAAGCAGAGTATATAAATATTTGGAAATATAAAATAAAATGAAATGTTTGTATTTTGTGAGCTTATCCTTTATATCCATTAAACTGTTACATTCTTTCTTGAAGACAAAAACAAAACAAAACAAAACAAAAAACACCCAATAACTGATTGTGATAAAGCCAAGTGAGGGTAGGGAACCTGGTCCTGGGCCCCAGGATTGTCAGTGAGGCAAGTCAGTGGCAATTGACATGGATTATCAATTATGTGTCTAAAACTTGACATGTATTATCTCATGTAAGCCTTGGAACTGACTGCCCTTTGAGGGAGGAATTATTGTTTTTACACGGAAAAGATTTATGCTCAGAGAGGTAAAGTAACTTGCCCAAAGCCACACAACCGGTAAGTATCAGTGCCTGACTTATACCCCAAGGCAACTGGCCTTCAAAATCCATATTCTCTGCACCAAGCTGTACTGCCTCTGTGAGGGACTATCTGAGACAGACGAGGAGGAGGACTAGAATGGTGGAGGGAAAATTCAGGCAGAATGGGGACAATGTCCCAGAGATCAACTCCACCAAACCAAATCATACTTAATTTGCAAGACGGACCACAGGTTATAGCATGAAAAACTTGGAAAGACTGCACTGCACGCCAGCATCTCCTCTGAAGATTTGCCTGGTCAGGGAAAAAAAAGCCACGTTCAATATAGATGTTATTTCATTTGGTCAAAGTAGGTCAGAGGAATTGGGCAGAGTGATAGGTGGTTCTTTATCAGGAGTTGTGTTTGACTGAGGAAATTAAACTCTGATGGAAAGAACACAATGAAGCCACAGTGTTGATGTCAGCTGGGTAATATCAGGACTCTCTATTGAGGCAAGGACATTTACAGTTTCTATATGAAATGTCATCAGGACAGGTTGGCCAATGGAGACTATCTTAGAAATAACTGCCTACATGCAAAAAAAATCTATATGCAGCTGCATTTCTAATTCTATTCCTGCAGGAGTGGGATGGGAAGAAAATAAGCTAGGAGGGTACATTCTCTTGTTCACCGTCATTATAAACAGAAGGTGCACGTTCAGGTTTATTCTTCTGTTACCCACTGGAAATCTCCCTGGACTTTTCATGGCAAGTGCTGGCTTCATGTACCCCCACAACCAGCCTGATGCATAATTTTTATTAATGCAATTGGCCTTGAATGACACAGGTTTGAACTCCGCGAGCCCACTGAAATGCTATTTTGTTTTTCAATAAAAGTTACACGAATGTGCCTGCCTCTCCTCCCTCCCCTTCCACCTTCTCCACTTCTTCCGCCTCTGCCACCCCTGAGACAGCAAGAATCCCTCTTCTTCCCTCTCCTCCTCAGCCTACTCAACAAGGATAAAGACCTTTATGATGATCCACTTCCACATAGTGAATAGTAAACATATTTTCTCTTTCTTATGATTTTCTTAACAGTTTCCTTTCTCTAGCTTACTTTATGGAAAGAATACAATATATGATACATATAACACCTAAAAATATGTGTTAATTGACTGTTTATGTTATGGGTAAGCCTTCCAGTTAGCGGTAGGCTATTAGTAAAGTTTTGAGGGAGTCAAAAGTTATACCTGGATTTCCAACTGCATTGGAGGTTGGCTCCCCAATCTCCATGTTGTTCAAGGGTCAACTCTTCCTTTCTTTGGATTTTAATTTAGTTGAGTGTAAAGTTCCTTTCTATGTCTATATCCTTTTCAGCAATGGCATGCTGTGGGGACATAATAAATGCTTATTAAACATGATCTTTCTCTGTTGTGAGTTTTCTGTACTTATTATGAATTGTCATTGGAGGAGAAATGCTCTGCAATAATATGTGTCAACTTTTTAATAAAAACTGTTATATTGAGTGTCTGCAAAGAGCTATTCCAGTGTAAGTTATTAGGATACCACAGCACTAATTTTTAGGAATTGATATATACTTATGTCGAGTGGCTTAAGAGCACCTGAGCTCCTGGAGCAGGTTGAATTGTAACTTAGACGTTTTGCTACTTGGCATGCAGGGATGCTTCTCCATTAGCTTCAAAAGCTTCTCATGGTGTGGTTGCTTTGCTGATTGAGTCATGTAGATCACTCAAATTCCTTGTGATGGTTTACACTTTAATCGTTCTCTCACGGTAATATGATGGTAATTTGGTGTCGTTTAATCTACTGTGGTGTTTAACGCCCTGAGACTTCTGGAGATTTCACACAACCCATCAAACATTAACCTACACTACCTATTTACTCCATGAAAGAAAAAACTCCGTTTTCCTCAGGCACCCCAGCTTTTCAAGAAGCTGGCCGAGGTGGAATTCATCCCACTGGTTATGTCCCAAACTGGATAGAGGTTTCATGTGTCCCAATTCTTCTGAGCTTCATGGCTTTTTCACTTTTCCCAAGGAACCCTTAAAGTCACTGAGTTTATTCACTCATGGGCCTTCGCCCTCCCCTCCCCTCCCCTCCCCTCTCCTCTCTTCTCCTCTCCTCTCCTTTCTTTCAAGAAGGAGTCTCTCTCTGTTGCCCAGGCTGGAGTGCAGTGGCACAATCTCGGCTCACTGCAACGTCTGCCTCCTGGATTCAAGCGATTCTCCTGCCTCAGCCTCCCAGGTTTTTCTTTACTGCTATAATTTCTCATTTTCCCTCACTTCAGACTCTACTACTGTTTGAAGGCTGAGATGAGCCAAGCGCAGAGATAAGAGGGCGTTCTCCCTTAAATTAGGGTACATTCTCTTGTTCACCGTCATCATAAACAGAAGTTACACATTCAGGTTTATTCTCCTGTTACCCACTGGAAAGCTCCCTGGACTTTTCATAGCAAGTGCTGGCTCCATGTGCCCCCAACACCAGCCTTACACATAATTTTTGTTAATGCAATTGGCCTTGAACAACACAGGTTTGAATTCCGCAAGCCCACTGAAATGCTAATTGTTTTCAATAAAAGTTACACCCAATGTACCTGTCTCTCTTTCGTCCTCTTCCACAGGATCCCACTCCTGAGACCCCACTCTGTTTACACAAATGATTTTTTAACCCATTGCTTAGAATTTGCCTACAAAACCAACTTAAGGTGCACCTATGGATAAAGGCCTGAGAGGCTCCTCAGCTCTGATGTGTTCCTAAGCTGGTTACCCTTGAACTTGGTCTGCCTCCCTAAGCCCCCATTCCTCCTGCAGTACAAAAATGTCAGTACCTCATGAAAACCAATATTGTATGGTATCACCCTCCTGTGGAAATAAATGACCCTAGCAGAATGGGAGAATAAACTCGCCAAGAACATAAATAACCATTATGGGCATCTATGCATGACTGCAAGGTATTGGATCCAGAATCTGACGAAACATTAGAAAGATTTGTAAGTGGTTGTGGCTGTAAAGGTGGGAATCAGCAAACCACATATCCCCAGCATTTTCAAATTTATTTTATTTTTGTCAAAATAGCACACTTAACCTTGATCTTTGCTTTCTTCAATGAAAAAGAAACAAGATTCCAGTGGGTAGCTGTACTATCCAGGTGCAGATAGGATGCTAGAGGGGCTGCAGTGGATCAAGGTCCTATAAGATCATTGCCTTCAAAGTTATTCCCTTTAGATGGAGATATGGGAGAAAAGGGAAAGGAAGGGCAAATACTTTAGCAGGCCAGGCTCTCAGTGACTATGCAGAACTTCAGGGAACAGGAAAAGCAAATTGGAAAACCAGCAGCCTTAGAGGTGGGAGTCGGGGGAGGGCAAAGCCCAGCTGTATTAGTCTGTTTTCATGCTGTTAATAAAGGCATATCTGAGACTGGGTAATTTATAAAGGAAAGAGGCTTAATGGACTCACAGTTCCATGTGGCTGGGGAGGCCTCATAATCATGGTGGAAGGTGAAGGCACGTCTCACATGGTGGCAAACAAGAGAAGAGAATAAGAGTCAAGTGAAAGGAGTTTCCCCTTATAAAACCATCAAATCTCATGAGACTTATTCCCTACCACAATAACAGTATGGGGGAAACGACCCCCATGATTCAATTATCTCCCACTCTGTCCTTCCCACAACACTTGGGAATTAGGTGAACTACAATCCAAGATGAGATTTGGATTGGGACACAGCCAAACCATATCACCAGCTTTCTCTTAGTCAAAGGCCGAGTATTTCTTACATAGGTTAATCACATTCTTTCCTCTTATTTTGTTCCATTCCTGTGTTCCTTTTTTTCCCTGACCATAAACATCACCAAGGTTGGCCAATCTCCTATGCACCTGCCTCATTTCTTCTTCCTACAGCTATGGCAGAGCCTCCTAGTTGACCATGGCTTTCTTTCCCCCTGAGCCCACAAACGGTCTCAGCACATTTTTTTCACATGCACTCCAGTGACCTTGACCCTCAGCAGAAACTAGATTTCAGGACGGAACTCATCATCCACTCTGAGCAGGCCCTAGAGAGACAGTGTCTCATAGCCACAGTTTCTCTCTAGCTCACCACGCATAGTAGATGCTCAAAAACTATTTGGTGAGTGAATGAAGAGACATGACTAGTAACAGAACCATAGTAAATTCATCTGGAAACTTACAAATAATCTTGGAAAAGGGAAGACAAGATTCTAAGATCGTTTGAATTATTTACGTGCCCTATCTGTTCCATTCTTTGTTCTGCTCATTAACAAAAACAATAGATAGCTAGCTATAGTTGGAAAACCCATGTATACGTTAATATTGTAAGAAACAACAATATAAGGTTTTTAGAAATGGTATGCAGGATTAATGTCAGCTAAAATAATACTTCTAATAATGTTTTACTGTTCATCATAGAAAATCTGGAAAATAGACAAAAGTAAGTAAAAGAAATCAGAAATCACAAATAATCCCACCCAAATATATACCATAACAATTGTTAATATTTAACCTTTATAGTCTTTTTTGGATATACAGAATTATAACTTTAAAATGATTTTTCTTGCTTCCTCTTCCCTTCTTTCATTTCCTTTCTCTCTTTCTTTATTTAGACAAAATTAAGATCATGCTATGCATAGTCCTGCAACCCACCTTTTTTCACTTAAAAATACATGCTGAACATCTTTCCAGATAAATGTCTACAATTTAGTGCTCAGAAATGAATTTCTAGTTTTCCATCAGAATGCAATTTTCTCTTTGGGGTCAAATGCTGGATAGTAACAAACCAACATCTTCCAGAAAATGCCTTCGTATAAGGCATGTTAAAAAGAACTATCAAATTTTCTGCTTCCCCACGTTTTCCCAGGCCCCAAATCACTAAGAAGTGAAAAATTTCTGCTACCATTGAGATGACATTTAAGTATCAATAATTCTATTGGAAGGAAGTTCGTGGTTGTGTGAAAAAGAGAGCCTCTCAGCTGTTCTGTGAAGGAAATGAACATTTGATTTTCTGTAGGCCTTTTCTAAACTGGAACAATCCTGCAAGCAGGAAAGCAGAGAACAGTGCTCTCTCCTCATGGGGAGCAGCAGTAACTTGGGACCCACCACCTACTGTGGATGGCAATTGGCTCTGGGTTTTTTTAAGCACCCCAGGAGGGCTGAAATGGTGCTACCCAGAAACCACATCAAAACGGACCCAGGGCCTGCAGCAGCACAGTCAGCGTGGCCTTACCCAGCATCAGCCTCCACTGCAGGTGGCAAGAGCAGTCAGATCTAAAAATCATATCCACTGCTTCAGTAAGTCAGGAAAGAAGAAATCTGCAACCGGAGGATTGCTATGAAGAAGATGCTTCAAAGAAACCAGAACTAATGAATAGGATGATTCCATTCTACACCATTAAGTACAGCACTGAAGCCTGTGGACAGAGAATACCTGTAGAAGGGACCATGCCTGTGCTCCCTTTAGCTTGGCAATTTCTTCTTTGAAGCCTCACCAGAGTATAGACAGAGGGCCAGGAGTGCCTCTAGCTCTTTGCTTGAGCTGCGTGTTTGACCATACAAAGAAACTGCATCTCCACATCTAAGATTACCTCTCTGATGTGCTTGTCTACAGGGAGGGCCATACCTAACTAACCCAGCCCCCAAAAACAGCTGCCCACCCTACTCAGATGATTTCCGAGGAAGGAGGTTGTTCAAAGACCCCTGGAAATCTTTCCAATGGCTCATAACCTGAGTAGGTCATAGCCCTAACCTCTTTGGCTGCTGAGAAATAGTCTCTGGCCTTGTCTTCAGTAAAACAGAGCATCACCCTTGCAAAACTCTCCCTTTGTACCCTCAACTCAAGCTTCCTTGTCTTGGTGAGGGATTGCTTAATTAGTGGTAACAGAAACCTACTCAAGCTAGGTGAAGAAAATAATAAAAAGTATTAAGATACCAAGTTATCTCACAGAATCCAAGGGCTGAAATGCAGCTGAGTCTTGAATTGCAAATTCCAATGGGGCCTGGAATTTACAATATGTAAATTGGAAATGTGCTTGATGTGAGCAACCAAAACAAATAAATAAACTATAAAAAAGAAACAAAATAACGACTAAACCCCAACAACTAGTTATATTGGCTTAAACAATCAGAAGTCTTATTTTTCTCATGAAATAATTTCAAAAGTTGCAGTCATCCATGTCATTAGGAATTCAGGGGTGGAGCTTTTGTCCACCCTTGAATGGTTGCAAGGTGGCTGCTGCTCATCAAAGGAGGAGGTCTGCATCCTAATCTGGAAAAAGACACAGGGACATAAAATGAAAAGGAATGTTAGACACATCTAACCTTTTGGAAAGCTCTCTGAGAGTTTCCACCCAGTGATATCTCATTGGCTGGAATTTAGCCACTTGGTGATCCATGACTGAAAGAAAGATGAGAAAGCTTTTTTTTTCTTTTATTATACTTAAGTTCTGTGATACATGTGCAGAACGTGCAGGTTTGTTACATCCGTATACACATGCCATGGTGATTTGCTGCACCCATCAACCTGTCATCTACATTAGGTATTTCTCCTAATGCCATCCCTCCCCTAGCCCCCCACCCCCCAACAGGCCCCAGTGTATGATGTTCCCCTCCCTGTGTCCATGTGTTCTCATTGTTCAACTCTCACTTATCAGTGAGAACATGCAGTGTTTGGTTTTCTGTTCTTGTGTTAGTTTGCTGAGAATGATGATTTCCAGCTTCATCCATGTCCCTGCAAAGGACATGAACTCATCCTTTTTATGGCTGCATAGTATTCCATGGTGTATATGTGCCACATTTTCTTTATCCAGTCTATCATTGATGGGCATTTGGGTTGGTTTCCAGTCTTTGCTATTGTGACAGTGCTGCAATAAACATTCGTGTGCATTTGTCATTATAGTAGAATGATTTATAATCCTTTGGGTATATACCCAGTAATGGGATTGCTGGATTAAATGGTATTTCTGGTTCCAGATCCTTGAGGAATTGCC
Organism: Gorilla gorilla gorilla; assembly: GCF_029281585.2. Lineage (NCBI taxonomy): Eukaryota > Metazoa > Chordata > Mammalia > Primates > Hominidae > Gorilla > Gorilla gorilla. Next base: position 173,110,127 of record NC_073227.2, on the reverse strand, counting down.
ACACTGTCTTCCATAATGGTTGAACTAATTTACATTCCCACCAACAATGTAAAAGCATTCCTATTTCTCTACATGCTCTCCAGCATCTGTTGTTTCCTGACTCTTTAAAGATCGCCATTCTAACTGGCACGAGATGGTATCTCATTGCAATTTTGATTTGAGAAAGCATTTTTTTTTAGTAGGCCAATTTTGACTTCACATACAATCTGTTTCTGCTGGTAAAGAAGAAAAAGGAAGGGATATTGGGTAGCAGTTATCTTCTGCAGTGCAACAAATGACCTTAAAACCTAGTGGTTTAATGCAACAATCACTTTATTTTCTTGTGATTTTTTATGGGTCAGGAACTAGGGCAGGGCTTAGGATGGATGGTTCATCTCTGCTCTACATGTCTGGGACTTCACATGCAATGGCTCAAACACCTTAGACAAGCTGGTGTGGCTGGGTCTCTCCCCTCTGACGGTGTCAGTTAAGGTAGCTAGACTGGCCTGGGGCATCCAAAACAGACTCACTTGCATGTCTGGGGCTTGGTCTTTGCTGTGGGCTGGGACCTTTCAGTTCTCCTTCACATGAATTCTCTCTCAGTACATGGTCTTTATAGTTCGGAAACCAAGGTCATGCATTACTACATTTGATCGGCTTCCAAGAGGGTGAAAATGAAAACTGCAAGGTCTTTTAAGGCCAGTCCTGGAAATCACACAGCATTACTCTCAACACACTCTCTTGGTCAAAGTAAATCATAAGACCAGCTGAATTCAAGGGCAGGTGAACAGACGTCACCTCCTGATGGGGAGAGCAGCATGCACGCACCGGGTTGAGAGGACTGTTGGTGGGCATCCTTGCACAGAATCTCCTTAGCCAGCCACAGACACCAAGGTTGCTCGCTCTTTCTTCCTGTCCACATGGCACTTTGCCTCTGCTTTTCTCTACAGGTCTATTCATTCTTTCCCTGCATTCTCTTTTTCTCTGAGCATCCAGCTTAAACATAGCTGCCCTAGAAAGGGCAAACAAACCAAATATCTTAGACTAGGTAGCTTATAAACACAAGTTTATTGCTCACAGTTCTGGAGGCTGGGAAGTCTGAGATCAAGACACTGGCAAATTCGGTGCCTGTTGAGGACCTGTTTCCTGGTTCATAGAAGGCCATTTTCTCGTAGAGTCCTCACATGGCAGAAGGGACCAGGGATCTCTCTGGGGCCTCTTTTATAAGGGCATTAATCTCATTTATAAGGGCTCCACCCTCATGATCTAATAACCTCCCAAATGCAATATCTCCTAATACCATCACCTTGGGAGTTAGGATTTCAATATATGAATTTGGGAGGGTGGTCACAAACAATAAAATCATGGCACCTTATCTTTATGAGTTCTGAATCTATAGCCAAAAAATGAGTTGCTGAATCCCTATTCCTCTAACAAGTGGTGTAGGGGCAGTTAAAAAATCACTAGGTGATCCTCTCCTCTAGACCAGAAATCTCAATGCCCTTAGGTATTTCATGAACATTTTTCTACAGCTCACTTAGGAACTAACCTTCAAGAAAAAGGCATTACCCTATAGTAGGTATTCGACAGTGCATGTGGATGTGGATAATGTTGAATAGTAGCATAAAACCATTTGGAGAGCTTTTAAGAAGCAGTCCATGAACATGTAGTTTATATTTTGATTTTTAAAGCTCTAAATCAAAAGAAAAACCAATTTCTATCAGAGTCCATTGTTATCTGATGGGTGAGGGGGCGATTTTTTATCTTGATGCCTTTCTCTGCACACACACACACACACACACACACACACTATGCTCTGTTACCAGGTAAAAGCACTGTTTCCATAAACAGCAAAGAGACAAGCATCAAAGAGGGCATTCATCTTGTCCAAGTGAAGAGGGCTGCATGTAGAGAATCAGTGCCTCTCTAATTCTATACAAACGTCCTTCTGGTCCAAGGATGGGTGACAGAGATCTAGGCACCTCCCTACTTTTGGAAACAACTGGAGTAGGGTTTCTTAATCTGAAGTTCGAGGAAAGTGTGAACTTCCTGAAATTATATACAACTTTTAGCATGTGTGTTCATTTTTCTCCCCTGGTATCTGTAGCTTTTATCAGATTTCCAAAGGGGTCTATGAAACCCCTTTTCCCTCTCTCTCCAATCACCTAAAGCCAAGACCTGTTGAGAATGAACAAATACCCCTCAGGGTTTGTGGTGACTGAATGATACATGAGATTTATTGGGGTCACTTTTTAAAAATAAGGGCCTGCTTCTGCTGGGGTGCTTTTCATTCTGTTACATGAGGGACAGATATAAAAACAGTCATCATCAAATGAGGGCAGTGCAAAGGGACCCAGAGCTCAGTGGAAGCACAAGGCCAGGGCTGATGGCTGAAGATTCTTTTGCTGTTGAAACACACAGAGGTTGGAGAGGTACAGCCTTTTTAAGTTTGGCAATCACAGCAAAGCTTGTCTGCTTCCCTGCTTCCCTGAGCAGGGACAGAGTGGTCCCTTATCTGAGACGCTTTATCTGAGATGCATGTGGATTCAGCCAGTCAGTCTCCAGGCAGAACCCAGCATCTCGCTGGGTCGTTGGGCTCTCCTTGTGTCCCAGAACGGGGTCTGTTAGAAGTGGGAAATTGCTGGACTGTTCCAAAGGCATTTTTCCACCCTGTGATGCCACTTCCTTCTCTTCCAAGTATAACTGGGACACATAACATAAAACAAGCAAAGGGTGTCTCCTCTGACAATAGTCACAGGCTTCCTCTCCTTGCAAAATCCTTCTGCTCAAGGCACACCCCCTGCTGTTCTCAAATCTCCATTTCTCAGTGAGAAACTTGTGTCTCTGTAGCGCATCCCTTGCCCTCCTTTGTTAATGCATCTGCTCCTTCATGCTCCGAAGTGGAGGCTGGATGGGATTCACAAAGCCATAGCCCACAAAGACCCATGAAGCAAACTACCAGCAGAGATGCACAGGAGAGTGAAAGTAACAAAGGGGGAAACTCTTCTCAAGAGGATTCGCTTTCGCTTTCTTCCTCTGTCCACCTGCTCCTCTGTCCCTCTTGCTGAGGCTGATTTCCCAGAACTCATTTCTGCTAGGTAAGTAGCAACCAGAACATCAATTTCCGTTCAATGCCAGCAGCCTCGACAGTTGCCGTCCTTCATTCAAACATGTGAATGCTCTGCCTAAATTGCACATTTCTCATTTAGCACACCTTGAAAGGCTGTGCTGTCACTCGCTCATAATCTTGGAGCAGAGTGTTTGCACGAGCCGCGGATGGCACCGGGCAGCTCCGTGGAGGTGTCAAAGCAGCAAAAGGGGACACTTGAGCAGATCAGCTTACTTCACAGAGAGACATCAGCTTCAGCAATTAGGTTTCTAAAAACCTGATGACGAGGAACACATATAGATGCTTGCTAACCACTATTGAAGAGAGTTCTGTGTGTGTGTTTTAAGATGCTTAAAAAGAGTTTCTGTTGTTTCCTGCAGGAGAGGACTGAAAACAATGGTATATTTGTCATATACCATCTGTAGAGTGACCTTTACCTCTGGATGACTCTAGAGTTTTCAGTCAGCATCTGTTGCTGTTTCCTAGCTCTTAGGGAGGCTGAAGAAGTCTTAGTAAGTTACCTGCCCCTCTGAGGCCCCATTCGACTCTATGGGTACAAATATTTCAATGGCACTTTCACATATATTCTTATAGCTCATTCTTCCAGCAACCCTATGAAGTAGGTATTAAGAGCTCCATTCTTCAGATGCAGAAACTGAGGCTCAGAGAAACTGGGATACTTGCCCAAATTCACACAGCTAGGAAGGGGCAGGGCCTGGTTTGTTTTGAGGTCTTCCAAAGCGAGTCCTGGGTATAGTCCACCTGACCCAAGGCAGCCCCATTCTCAGGCACCTCAATAAGACTTAAGGTGCTGAATAATATTAGGGTTGGAGAATTTCATTCCCTGCTGTCTTTTTCTTTGGACTTGGCTGGATGCACTGTATTCTTTAGTCTCTTGGCCTGAGAGGAAGTAGACAGTGATGACAGTATTCTGAGACTTAATTAACTAATGTCTTTAACATTCAGCTGCCTTGGGCAAAAAGTTCTATGCTATAATATTCTCAGAAAATGCTATGGACAGAGGATCTAGCTTTTCAATTGCAAAAGTCCTTTATTACAAGGGGGTTGGGGAGGCGGGGTGAGGAGGTCTTCTCTTATGCAGCCAGGCAGGGAAGAGAGTTCGGCATCAGAGAGCAGAAAGCCAGCTGCTGGCTGCCACCACCACGCAATCTCAGGAGCGAGGAATGAGAAGTGACTCAGACCAGCCCTCACTCCCACTCCCAAGGAGAAGTGGCTCTCAAGGTGCCATGTGACAGGTGACCTTGATCAGGATGACTTGCTTCCTTACTGTGCAACAACATCTTGGTGTGGTGTGGGGGAGCACTGCCCCCTGAGATTTGATGTCTCAGCCTTCATGATAAACACAGCTAAATGAATTAGCAAGAAAAAAATTAATTGAATTTGATAGAGATTGTTTTGCTTATCTTGTCTTTGCTAACAAAACCGAAACAATTCTGGAGTTGTCATGGGCTTTTCTCTTCCCCCTTCTTTTTGACAGGTCTCCCACAATACTCAGTGCTGGGAGATGCCCAGGCAGGAGCTTGTACTGCAGATCACATTCCAAGCCTTGCCATTTCAAGGCCTCCTTGGAGACTGCTTTTTATTTGCCACTGAAGCCTGGGGATTACTTTGATATGGGGGCCACATGGCTTACCATTGTTTCTAAGCAGAATCATAATCCAGTCTCACTGATTAAAAAAAGAGGGATGGGGCAGGCGAGAGCTGGAGGTTACCAGGATCAGGTTCAGTAATCATGCCCATGTCAAAGGGCTACCCTTGAGCACCTAAAATGCCACCTGCACTCTCAGCCTAGGGAAAGCATTCCTTTCAGAGGGGAGGAGAGCAGGAGGAGGCAGCTTTAGTGTGGAGTTTGGGGCTGCTGCTGTAAGGCTGAAATTTCATAGGAGGAAGGTGAGCTGATGAAGTCGAAAACAGCTGTTTTCATTTCCTTTAGAAGAGCCCCACACTCTTGTCCCAACGCTCAGTAACCCTGTGACACGCTCACGGGCTGTCATCATCAACATACTTAATGATCCTGCCCCAACTGCGCAGGCCACAAATCACTCTGCGGAGACGCTGTCTGAAAGGCTGCCCAAGGTGTCTGCATTCCTCGACTTGAGACAGGGGAGGAAGGCTGGGGCTCAGGTAAGGACTCTCCTCATGTAGTCACTGAATGAGGCGGCTGACCCTAACGCAAAAGTCAAAGCTGAGAGATAGAGAGAAAGAGAGAGGCGGGGGGAAAGGGAGATAGAGGCATCTGGAACAGCAGAAATGCTTGAAGTTCTGCTCTCTCCCTTACGGCCCTGGTGCCTTCCTTTTCTGCAGGGTCACGGGAGTGACTGGAGTGGAGGCTTGATGGGCAGCTCGCTGTTGGAGAAGAGGAGGTTAGGAAGTAGGGCTGAGGCAGGAGCAAGGAGAATTGGGGCCTGTGGCTTCCTCTCTGGGAACCTCCAGCCCAGTGCCCACTTGTGATTGCTTTAATGATTCCAGCTAAGACCCCTCCAATCTGCCTTTCCCAAGGATCACATTCAGTTCCCAGAGGTTTCCAGGGGCAAGGATGGGAATTTAATAGATGTGTCTTACCATGAGAGTCATTTCCTCTTCTCTCTATCAAATAGGGATTAACAGTGTTTGTGGGAGGATTTTTTCCCTCTCACCTCCAGTCACCCCACAGCTACCTTGTTCTTTGCAGCGAGGGAGGATTTTCTGCTGACAGGGAGTTCTGTGGACTCCATTGCAGGTTTTTGACTGCAGCACATTCCATCTGTGACAGTCACAGCAGCTTGAGGTCCTGGGAGTTCTAGTGTGGGATTCTGGGCCTGAGCTCACCAGGGGCATCCAAGCTTGGAAGTGTGAGGCCAAGTGTGGGGGGGAGTGGCGTTCCTAGGAGTGGCCCCTGGCTCCCAAGCGGTGCTGCGTCACTGACTCAGCACACACCAGGGGACACGGGGCTCCATTTTCTCGTCCATTAGAAGTGACTGCTAAATCCTGGCTGGTCGCCCTCCTGAAGTGGTTTGAGATTGATTTTGTAAAGCTGGCAGGCAGGACTAGGCCATGCCACTCAGCAGAGCTGCTAGGGAACACTTGCTAGAAATGCTAAAGACGATGAGGCTGATGGGTCAGCCCTGGCCCACGGAACACACCAAGTCAGCAGAGCTGGGGGCTAATGTGTCCTGAACTTGGTCCCATCTGAGAGGCAGGGGTGGCTCAGTGGAATATCATGGGCCTGGGTGGCCAGGCCTGGTTCCCACACTCAGACACAGTTCACTCTGTCCTCTTAATGCCCATCCTAGGCCGGGACAATTGTTCTCCCCACTTTGTAGTCAAGGTCACACTGGGGCACACTGAGGTTAAGGACCTTTCCTATGACTATACTGTTGGGAATTGGCAGGACCAGGATTTGAACCCAGGGAGTCCAGTTTCAGAACCTGAGGGTTGTAGGAAAAGCCCACTGGAAGAGTGGGGAGGCAGGAAGGATATTGGAGGAGACGCCTCGGGTCTAGGGCTGACTGCAGTGGAACCACTGAGAGACCAAAAGCATGTCTTTTCACAGCCCTAGACTGTAGGCCCTTTATTTACCTTTACAATGAGGTTTTTGCGAAGATCATCCCTTCTATCTCTAAAATCAAGAAAACTGTAGTTCAGCATATGTGGGGGGCATGGTGTTCCTGTAGAAGAGCTGGACAATCACCAGAAACTCAGGAGTAGAAGAAACCAGATATTCTAATAACAACAACCACAAGCACAATTGCCACCACAATTGCTCACATTTACTGACACTTGTTAGGTGCCAGGCACTAAGCCTTTTGCAAGTATTGTTTCATTTAATCCTCATAACAGAACTAGGAGGTAGCTACTAATGCCATTCCTACTTTATGGATCCAGTAACTAAGGCCCAGAAAGGTTAATAAAGTCACCAGATATCACACAGCTTATAAGTGGTGGGAACCTGAAGCATTTCTCCCTGCCCTCTCTGCCCACCAAGTGTGTTCCCTCCCGCTACACCTGATGTGACAGCACACCCAAGAGCTCCAGAGAAGACAGTGTTTGGGGTTAACAGAAGAACAGCCTTCCCAAATGCAATTTCAACCAGCAGCTGCTGGTACGCATCTGGCCTCGGAGACTTCCTTTAAGCCCACCTGGGGGCTGAAGACGGATTCTGTGGATGACAGGGCAACCCTGAGGAGACTGTCAGCTTTCAGCTGCCTTCTACCTTTACGTACCTTGGGGCACCAGATGTTGGAAACTCACATCAGAGGACTTTGCCCTTTGCTTTCTTCCCTTTTGATTATATATTGAACTAAAATGTCAGCAGAGGAGTAGAGGACAAATAGGCTTTGTATTGATGCTTAACTGTGGTAAACATTTTCCAGGAAAAATTTAATTGCAGACTAGAAAACTAGAGTAGGTACCAAAGAGCCAGGAGGAAGAGGAAAGAGTTGATTCCTAAGTGCTGAAAAGGGATGGGGAAGAGTGTGGGTGTAAGACAGTAAAAATGTATCCTTCCGGTCATGAGATTGCACCTGGAGCCAGGTGGACATCTGGGAAGAGGATAAGGCATGCATCCGTCTGTGCTAGGCAGTGCAGGCTACCTGCTGTGACAAATGACCCCAAAGCCCAGGCAGCTTTACTCCCCTTCCCCACCAGAATTTACTTTTCTCTAACCTCACTGACATCACAGCCCAATGAAGTTGGAGGCTGGGGGAGGTGAGGGATGGGCTCTGCTCCACTGAGCCACTTAGGGACCCAGGCTCCTTCCACTCAAGTCTCTGACATTCCCTTTGAGGCTGAGAGAGTTCTTTACTGTATTCTCTGTAACCAGAAGATGAGAGAAGAGCGATCACATGAAGAAGGAAACCTTGCTCCCACCACCCAGATAATAGGCCACACTTCCTCTCACATTCCATTTGTGGGAACTAATTTTATGGGCCCACCCGCATGCAAGAAGACTGCAAGTTGGCTTAGGAAGGCTTCCTGGAAGATGAGGATTGGGGTTGGTGAACTGTATTTTTCTTGCCACATTCTAGGTTCCCCAGAAGTTGACCCCCGAGACCTTCCTCAAGTTTTAATAGAACCTACTACCTGAAGGTCTCTGAGAAAGTCCTAGTGAGGATCATGTCCTTTTCCCCTGGCATGTATATAAGGGTGGAGAGAAAAGCCATTTTGTGGTTTTGTAGTGGCAAACAGTGCTGTAATCAAAATCCTTTTGGTCCTTCTGTTCATCATACTCCTGTGGACAAAGTCCAAGATCAGTCTGTGTACTACAAATACAATGATGTACTTAGTCTATACGTATAGTCTCTAGCCGATGGCTGCATGTTAACTCTCTGAGTCTGGCTACTGTGTTATCTAAGCCTATGATGGTCATGTGTGCTTATCTGAAGCCACGTGGGTAGTTTAACCAGTGGTTTTCAAACATGACTGTATTTTAGGATTGGCTGGAAAGCCTGTTAAGGTGCAGATGTTTTCCCTGCCACCACCCCAGAGACTCAGATTTGACAGGTCTGAGGTGGGTCTCTGCACCTGCTTTTTTTTTTTTTTTTTTTTTTTTGAGACTGAGTCTCGCTCTGTCACCCAGGCCGGAGTGCCGTGGCATGATCTCGGCTCACTGCAACCTCCATCTCCCAGGTGCAGGTGATTCTCCTGCCTCAACCTCTGAGTAGCTGGGACTACAGGCGCACGCCACCACGCCTGGCTAAATTTTTTGTATTTTTAGTAGAGATGGGGTTTCACTGTGTTGGCCAGGATGGTGTCAATCTCTTGACCTCGTGATCTGCCTGCCTCGGCCTAGCACCTGGATTTTTAAAAAGCATCTTAGATATGTCTGATGAACACCAAATATTGAGAACCATTGAATAGCACCATAGTTCGGTTTCTCAATAAGCAGATCATTTGGAATATACTTGAATTCAGAGAACTTGATATAGCTGATGTCACCTCAAAAAATAAGCAAGCAGACATGACACTTGACATAGTACATGCTAATGGGAAACATAGTTTTGGCCACGTATCAGATGACATGGGACCAAGTCTTGACTGTCACTAACTACCCATGTGAACTCCAGTAAGCAAAGCACTTATGAAACACACTTCCTGTTTCCTCTTCAGAAAGTGGGAGCCACGGCCACCCCACACTCTCCCTACAGAGTCATTTGGCTGATCGAATACATTTAAGTGTGGTAGCACTTTGAAAAATATAAATGTCTATAATAACAGCAGGTAATATCAATATTAGATAAACTGAGGGGGTTACTTACACTTCAGTTGAATCATTTGCCTTCCAAAGAGATTTCCTAACATTTCTTAACATTTAAATGCTTGCTTACAGAAAACTAATTGGGAACCAAGGCCAGAGAAATGCACTATTAATGCATTGTTAAGGCACTAAGGTAATAAATCAGATATGAAGGGTTCTGAAACAAGCATCTAAGCCAATAGATTGATTTACGAAAGTTCAGTTCATATCCATCCATTGCTGAAAGCAAGGTACAACTATAAGTAGCTCTTCTTCGTAATTGTTATTAATGAAAACAGAAGTTTCCCTACCATTTTTGCATGTATAGTTATTTTATATTTCCTTTCCCCCAATTTCTTTCTAAAACATGCTTCTCAAGAATAGTTTCTATTCTGAGAATGGCAGGTGGATTTATTTGCCACACTTTCCTTTGTTCTTGCTAATACTGATCCTGTTTCCTAAATCTATGTCCCTAAGAAGTGGGACTGTTCTATGGTGAAATAGCCAGAGAAACAGGCTTTAAAAGCCTCAAATCCTTTCACTTTGCCTCATTTTATGAAGGCCAAGGATGCAGAATAGAGGCTAGAATTTTTGTTCTCAGGTGTGGGTTTTAGGTCTGTTATAGCAGGTAAAGATGGTGTGAGAAACAGGCATTTTTAGAATAAATTGTAAGTCAGGTATAAACGAATGCAATGGATTATGAGCAGGGATGGCTATTAAGTTCCACACCATCAATTGGCAGTGGCTACCTGGAATACAATGCTGAGGATTATGAGATCTTATTTGGGCACCCAGGAAGGAATGCCACAATTGATTAGTGATGTCTGCCATGGGCAAGGAGTGAGAAGGAGCAACATTGTGCTATCCTTGACTAAGATGATGGCCAAGGAGTAGGAAGGTGGGGAAGAAAAGAAGAATGAATAGATTTCTGGAAATGCACAACTAATTGGCAGAATTTCTAAGTTAGTGTTGTCCAGACTTTCATCCTTCAAAGCCTACTTCGTATATTCTCCAGGAAAACAACAACACATCATACATTTTTATAGTTTGTTTCCTTGCCCATTTCCCCACAGCTCAGACCTCCCTCTCACTATCACCTTCAATCTTGTGAATTCCTTAAAAATTCCCTCTGGTCCCTTGATGTTCCTTATTTTCTTTCTGCCCACCTGAAATTTCATAGTATATGAGGGTAAGATTTTTATTAACTAATTTTATTGTTATTGCATTATTTGATATTCATTGACTGTGCTTTATCTTTTTTCACAAGCTAGATTTTGTCATCCTTGGGATGTGAGGCCCTAGAAAAAATTAACCTTGCCAAGTGCTGGTCTGTGAACAACATCATAGAGTGGCTGCTGTGGTACTCCACCCCAATCCCCTTTTCCAGTCCTAAGGCACTCATTTCCCCAGACACTGGGAGTGTTGGTGGCTGACAGCTCTTAGTGCCATGATGAAGGGTGCCAGCTTCTCCACACAGCCATTAGCCAAGATGGTGCCTTAGATAGAGAGACTGGCATGGGTTCAGCACATCCTGTTGGGTTGAAGCTCAGCTTCACAGGTTCTAGTTTGTCCTGCATTCTCCACTTCACTTCCATCTTCTCTTCTGACTGCCTGTCCTGCAGACTTCAGGATTGAGTGCCAGACACAGAAACAACAGACTCAGATAAACTATATAACCAGCTCCAATGATTGCATAGGTCATGTCCCTTTAACAAGTAAATTTCCAATTCTATCTGTCTATCTGTCTATCTGTCTGTCTATCTATCTATCTATCTATCTATCTATCTATCTATCTATCTATCTATCCATCCATCCATATATCTATCTACCTACCTACCTATGTATCTATCGATCCATCCCTCCATTTTTCCATTTACCTTCCCAATGAATGGTTCTCCTGGGACCAAACTGTGGTTGATGCAGTCACCTTGCAGTAATTTCCCCCCACTTGAAGGGAGCTGTTGACCCTAAGGAGACAACATCCAATAACTAGCTGACAGGGGGTTATAGAGGCCTGGACCTCTTACTTCAGGGTAGGACAGCTCTACAGGGACTTCCAGCTCTTGAGCTCACTGTGGAGCTAGCTGGGGTCTCATCACGACTGCATCACTATCCAACTTCTCCCTATGCCCAGACTTGATTCCTCCACTTCCTCCTCTTCCTCCCTGCCCTGCTGTAGGGATTGAGTCCCAGGGTAGTCCCAGTAAATTTCCTGCAGGCAAACTCTTCCTTTGAGTCTTGTTCCTAGGTAACTCAACCGAAGACATAGTTTAGTATCATTCATTTCAGTTTGGCAAACTTTTATTTAGCATGTTTTTGAAGCTGGCACTGTGTGGAAACTCAAAGTACAAAGATGAATGACACCCAGTTACTGCTCCCAGAGAACACATAATAGTGTAGACAGAAACATGGGCAGGTGATTTCAAGACATAGGCATGTCCAGAAAGCTGCAGTGGTAGCCTATAGCCCATGCAATTCAAGAATGACTTCCTAGTATGCCTGACCTGAGTCTCAGATGAGTAAATGTTTGTCGGGTGAGGTGGGAAGTGCACTCCAGACAGAGGAGACAGCATGAACAAGGACGTGGGCCCTGAAAGAGCACAGAGAGTGCATCTTGGTGTCACAAGAGAGTCAAGTGTGAGGGCTGGAACTTGCACATTATTTTATGGCCAATGGAGAACCATGGAAAGAGTTTCTGCAGAGGAATGACATGGTCAGATTTGTGTTTCAGAAACATCAGTCTGGTGACTTGAAGAGGAACATGGTTGTATTAGTCTGAATTCTCCAGAAAGACAAAACCAATAGGATATACAAGAGGGGATTCATTAGGGAATTGATGCAAAGAGGAAGGGAAGACCTATAATAAGCTGTCTGCAAAGACCAGAGCAGCCAGTAGTGTGGCTCAGTCCAAGTCCAAGTCTGGGAGCATCAGAACCACAAAAGGTAAAAAAAAGATGGTAAAGTCCCCAGCTGAGGCTGAAGGCCCAAAACCCCCTGGGAAGCTGCTGGTGCAAGTCCCAGAGCCTGAAAGCCAAAGAACCTGGAGTCTGATGTTCAACGATAGGAGAAGAATAGGCATCCCACACCAGAAGGAAGACAGAGAGAGAGAGAGAGATCTCCCTTCTGCCTGTTCCAATTGGGCCCCCTGCCGATGAGAGGGTGCCTGCCCACATTGAGGGCATGTCTTCCTCTCTGAATCCACTGACTCGCTCTTCAGTCTCCCCTGGAAACACTCATACCCAGAAGCCACACTTCACCAGACATCTAGCCATCCCTCAATTCAGTCATGTGGACACCTACAATTAACCATCACAGCAAGTCACACTCCATGTCTATCCCAAAGTTCTCCTAGGGAGCCTTCCTCTACTGCAGTTCTGCAGCAGCTAGGAAGCTCAAAATTACACCTTTAGGGTGTAATTTGGGTTCTGGACATGATTTAGGTTTTATCAACCAGAAATATTTGCCCGGGATTTGGAAGGTGGAAGCGAGGCTGCACCCCTGGGGGTTCTGCTGGTCCCCTTGCTCACAGAGGGGCTGAGTTTTTCTGCCGTGGTTTCATGATCACAGTTTCTTTGAATCATGGCTGTTTCCTAATTGCCATGGCTTTCTGAGCACGCTGGCATCTGATTATGGCAATGGAGGCATGGTTCTGGAGCTGGCAGCTCAGGCATAAGCTTCTTTGTTTGACATGCAGCTTCTGGATTATAAAAGAGGCAGTAGATCCCATGCACTCAGTTTCGGCAATGTGGTTCCCAAAGCCATTTTCAAAAGCTCCACCTGCTTCTTCAGCTTTTCCAGCAATTCTGTAAGCCATTTAATACCTTGTAACAAATCACCATCTACTTAAACTGGATAGAGTGAATTCTGTTCTCTGCAACTGAATCCTGATCAACACCAATGCCAAGACCAAAGGCAGAGAGACCTGTTACAAAGCTGTTACAAATGTCCAGCCAGATGATAAACAGGGTTGTGGCGATAGGGAGGAAGGGAGGCATTAGAAAGATGTGGAGGAGGTAAAATTAGTAGCACTCAGTGATTAATTAGGTGTCAAGAATGAGAAGTTAGAAAAGTGATTGCTAGGATGACTCAGTTTTCTGTGCAGACAACTCAGATCAGATTTTGGGGGAGAAGCAACTTGGGGGGTAGGATGCAAAAATGAAGAGTTCAGGTACCTAGGGGGTGTCCAAGTAATTTTTCTCCTGTTTCAAAATTAAATTAGCCATAACTGCACATGTAATTGTGTAATTATTTATTACTATTGATTTCTTCCCTGGATCTATGAATTCTACAAAAGTAGGAACTGCATATGCTTATTCATTCCTGGCACAGTCTCTGGCAAATAATAGGTTAGGTGTTCAACAGACATTTGTTGAATGTGGAATAAATGAGTTGGATAATAAAAATTGTAATGATCGTAGTCAGCATTATCAAGATGAGCAGTCTCAGGCACTGCTGCTATGAATAGCTACTAGACACTTGGCAAAATTGTGCTTTTTTGATAATGATGACGGCGATGTTGATGATGATGATGATGATATGTTAGACCAGGAACATCTTTATGGTTGGAAAACCAAGCCAGAGGTACGGAATTTTATCAGCATTCTTCTAAAACCCAGAAAAAATAGGCCAGAATCTCCTACTTCCATCAAACTGTACTTCTGTTACATATTCATTAAGTGACAGCCGTGTGGTAGGCCTATTAGGAAGTTCTCCCAGGTGTTTTGCATGGGAAAAGGCTGCTGTTGATCTGTCATATACTCAGTGAAATTGCCAGCTCTTGTAAATCAAAGCCAAAGTTGACTCCAGCGACTCAGAGAAAAGCACGCCCTCAGCCAGACTGATTCCTGCAGCTGCTCACAGGGCGAGGCAGCAACTGGATCATTATCTGCAACACGATCATGAAGCCGGGCTGTGCTTGGGGCGGGGTTCCCCTTCTGGTTTTGTGCAGTCACTACTGTACCGTGTATCTGCTGTGCGTATGCTGCCTCCTACACGTGTGCACAGGAGGTAATCATCTGACCTGCCAGACCCAACGCCCCTTGTAAAACTACTTATTATGCCTCCTTACCTGCCTGAAGTGAAATTCAGAGATAATATAACCTAGATGCATATGTAAGTGCAAACGAATCAGTATCTCTTAACTGTAATAGTTAAGAGAGATATGATCGAAACTTACAATAAGATGATGTGTGCCTCAACATGTGAATGACCACACTACTAGACATGAGGAAGTGCTCCGATGCTTGGACCCATATAAAATCCCCATGAATGTGACAGCTGCAAATGTAGACTCCTAAGGGTATGTTATAATATTAAACAATCCTTTGATAAAGTTCCAGTGCAATAAAGAAAATTCTTCCCTTGATTTACACAGTGGTGACATTCTTTGGAAATTCAGTGTATGTTAAAGTAAACAAACCAAAATAAAACCCCAAAACAAACAAAAAGACCAAAGTGTTTGTTAAGGTTCTAGATGATTAAAAACAGGTTTTTCACCTAGGTATTGTCCAGAGGGATAAACAAAGTTGTGTGGGACTCGGGCAATTCTTGATCATGGGGACTGCCCTGGGCAGTGGCCTACTAAATGCCAGTAGTCACTTAATCATTGTGATGACCAGAAAACTGCTCTCCCAAATTTTCAAATGCCTCTTTGGGCACAGTACCAACCCCACTGAGAACCCCATTATTCCAGCAAAAGCTCCCCTATCAGATCACTCCATTGAGCAACCTGCCCACTTAAAAAAATATAGAGCCAGAGGACTGGAGTTAAGATTTGGGAGGACAACAGGAAGCTACTATGGTTTTGAAACTGTAATCCACCCACAAGGGTCAGCATAATGGAAATTTGCTCAGCACGCATTTTGCAAGGATTCACCACTAAAAAACTCATAAACAAATAGCAATGGAAGTTCAGCAGCCTTCATCTCTTTTGGTTACCTGGAGTTTATGCCTGGGATAGTAGTTCAGCCTAATGACTTGAAGTCATTATCTGGTTAGAAGTATTCAGTAAAAAGGGCCAGGCACAGTGGCTCGTGCCTGTAGTCCCAGGACTTTGGAAGGCAGAGGTGGGCGGATCACCTGAGGTCAGGAATTCGAGACTAGCCTGGCCAACATGGTGAAACCCCATCTCTACTAAAAATACAAAAATTAGCCGGCTGTGGTAGCGCATGCCTGTAATTCCAGGTACTCAGGGGGCTGAGGCAGGAGAATCGCTTGAACTTGGGAGGCAGAGGTGGCAGTGAGCTGAGATTGTGCCACTGCACCCCAGTCCGGGCGACAGAGCAAGACTCTGTCTCAAAAAAAGAAGTATTTGGTAAAAAGGATCATTTAAAAAACAATACTGAAGATTAGGGAGTAACCACCTCAATTTGAACCCCGTTGTCACTCACTAGCTGTGTGATTTTGGGCAAGTTACTTTACATCTCAGTGCCTCACAATAGTAATACTGTTTCTGTTACACGCTGTCGAATACATCACAGTGTTCTTATGAGGACTGAGTGAGTTCATATTCGTATTAGAATAGTGTCTGGCATACAGAGTAAATACATCATATGGACATGTTAAAATAGCCTAACACATACATTTTAAAAACAATGAAAAAGTCTCATTCCTATAAAAAGTATTTACACAAGTGAAGTATGATAAGCAATAAAAAGGAAGACAGATAAATAATACAACAATTAAAAAGATGTTGCAAAGCCATTCAAGGCTGATTGTCAAATGGATATGGTAGCAATTTGAGAAATTTGGAGGAAAGATGGGTCTCAATGAGCTGATCTGGGGATGCCACACAGGGAAAGAAAGTCTTAGAGTGAGTCCCAAGGGACAGCAGTAATCTATACTGGTGAAACGAAGTGGGTACCAGCCTGAACCACCCAGGCCTTGGGAAGCAGAGCCATCACAAGAGGCCTGGAGACTAGCTGGGGACTGGACTGTGACACATCAGCCCCCAGCCCAGGGGGCTGCAAGAAGTCTCATTCCTATCCCTGTTTCTCTCCATCCTGTTAGGTAACTATTTTTATCCTTACACTTTTTCTTTATGGCAATATCAGTACATATTTATTTCTAATTCCCCTCTTACACAAAAGATAGCATTCTATATATCCTATTATTTGTTTACTTCTCACTTTAGAAAACATCCTGGGACTTTTTCCATATTGGCATTCAGAAAACTTCTTCAGTTTTTCTTTGACTGCTGCATAGTATTTTGTTGTATGTTGCACCATAATTTATTTAAATAGCCCCCCATCAATGAATATTTGGGTTGCTTCCAGTCTTTTGCCATTATATTGCTGTAATAAATAACCTCGTGCATTGTCAGGTATTCTGAGTGGATTCCCAGAAGCAGGAGTGCTGGGTAAATGGGTGAATGTTTCTGCAATTTTGGTAGCTATTGCCAGGTTCCCTATCACGAAGTAGTAGCATCATTTTGCATTCTCACCAACCATGTGTGAGGATGTCTGTCCCCACAGTCTCACCAACAGAGGATGGTAGCAAACTTTTGGTTTTCTGCTAATCTGGGAGGTGGGAAACTTTATTTTACTGTGACTTTTCATTTGCATGTATCTTATTGCCAGTGAGGTTGTGAACCTCCTCACGTATTTAAAGACCATTTGCATTTGTCTTCAATGTCATGTTCTTGGCTCATTTTTTCTATCGAATTTTTGGGGTTTTTTTCTATTTTTAGAAAATTTTTATTATGGAGATTAATGAACTGAAAATATGTTAACCCTTTTCTTTTGCCTTTTTTATGGTTTTGACATTATTTTAAAGAACTACAGTTCACCCTTAAACAACACAAGTTTGAACACGTGGATGCACTTTTACAAGGATTTTTTTTCCATAGCAGTTATACGGAGTATACCTGCCCCTCCTGCCTCCCTTCCACCTCCTCTACCTCTTCTGTCTCTACCATTCTTGGGACAGCTAGACCACCTCCTCTTCTTCCTCCTCTTCCTCAGCCTGCTCAGTGTGAAGACAGTAAGGATGAAAACCTTTATGATGATCCACTTACACTTGATGAACAGTAAATATATTTTCCTTATGATTTTCCTATAGCATTTTCTTTTCTCTAGCTTACTTTATTGTAAGCACACGGTATATTATACATATAAAAATTATGTTGTATGTGTTATATATAATACATAAAACATACAAATCAATCAAATGTTTATGTTACTGGGAAGGCTTCTGGTCAAAAGTAGGCTATTAGTACTTAAGTTTCGGGGAAGCCGAAAGTTATAGGCAGATTTTTGACTACATGGGGTGTTGGTGTTCCCAACCCCTGTGTTGTTCAAGGGTCAACTGTGATAACTTACTAAAATGATTTATTCAATATGTTAGCATTGACTTAATAAATATATTCATTTAATAAATATATTGAATATATTTAAAATATATTCATTTAATAAATATATTGAATATATTTTAAATATATTCATTTAATAAATATATTCATGTAATAAATATATTGAATATATTTAAAATATATTCATTTAATAAATATATTGAAAATATTTAAAATATATTCAAAAAATACATTCAAGGGAATCCCACAATTTCAATATACTTAAAATCTATTCAATACATAAAAATATACATTTAATATACTAAAATTTAATAAATATATTGAATTCTATGCCAGCTATTGATGACAAAAATAAATAATTTAAGGGGGATTCTCTTGAAAAGTAACTAGTGCGGAAGATGAGCTCAAAATCTGATCTGGTGCAAGGAATGATAACAATATTTGACATTTGCCCTTTACTGTTTACAAGTTACTTTCACAATTATCATCTTTTTAGTAACTCATAGATAACTTTTAAGGTTGTATTAGTTAAGCGTTTGTTTCGCTGTGGTGAAGGAAAACTGAAAATAACATTGCCTTAAGCAAAACAAAATGTTTCTGTCCTATGCAAGTTTAGATGAGAGGTCTAGGGCTGGTATTGGGCTCCATGGTGCCAAATATGTAGGCTCTTTACGTAACCTCAACCTCATGGCCCAAAATAGTGACATCTACGGTCCAGAGAGCAGGATGGGAGAGCAGTAATGAATAAGACAGCAAATGCATATGCTTAGTGTCTCTTAAAGACAGTTCCAGCTGCTACAAGACCTTTCCATTTATACCAAGTTGGTCAGAGCTCAGTCACATGGCCACATCTATTTGCAAGGAAGGTTAGATTATTCCGGGTTGCCAGGTGCCAGCTAAAGATGGTTGACAAGGGAGCATTTATTACAAATGGAGAGGGGATACTGGGGTTCAACCAGAACTTTCTTCCAGAAAAATACATAGAAAAGGCATCATTATACTCATAATAAAAGGGGAGGAAGGGACAAGTATTTTCTTGTTAAAGACATTTAATTGAGCACATCTCCTTCCCCCTGACACCTCACAAAAAGAATAGCAAAGGGGGAAAAGGCATGAACCCCTAACAGTAAAGAGCATGAAGAAGGGGATCCATCAGTGGATGAGTGGTTTTAGCAAATTTCTGACAACCAAAAAGTGCAAGTGAGAAATTTTGATGGGGTTGCAATAAAGGATGAAGTCAATCTGCCTTGCAGAATTTGGGAAAGGTTCTGGTCCTGAGTTGTCAGGCAAGGCAGAGGGGAGGACTGAGGACTGGAACTGAAAAGAGAGATTGATTAAAGGTTTGTATACAAAACAATTGCCCACCCTCCCCCCATACAGAATGCACGACAGCCAGGAAGTTACCACCATTTCTAAAAAGCTTCATTTTTCTCTAAAGAAATTATACAAATGGTCTGGAAAAAACTGGGACAGCTGGTATGACTATTGGTATCACAAAAACAGTCCTTCTTATCCTTTCTTTTAGACATCTCCAGAGCAAGAGTCAGTTTCCTGCCTACCCATACTAGAGCAGAGTCTACCAGTCTACAAGTTCTATCCAGGTATCCAGAACTCCTAATTCTTAACTCCTTATTCTTAAATATCAATAGACAATCAAAGTTTAAAGGCCTTGAAAACATCACCCTGAAGAAATAGAAATAATTCAAGAATAGAAGAGAAGTTAAAAATAAAATTCAACAATATCTTCAGAGTAAAGTGACCATGTAATTAATTTATTATCTAACCTGGAACAATTTTGAGAATGATATGGGGATCTATTAATAATTATGCCAGGACAGCAATATAAACCATGACTGTCCCCTACAAATCAAGATATATGATCACACTACATCAGAAAGATTTAAAGGTATTGTATTCATAAATGAACACAGGATGCTAACAAAAAGAAACAGAAGAGGTGACATTGCAGCTGATATCACAGAAATGCAAAAGGAACATAAAAGATTACTATGAACAACTATACACCAACATATTGAATTACCTAGGAGAAATGGATAAATTCCTACAAATATATAACCTACCAAGACTGAGTCAAAAAGAAATAGAAAATTTGAAAAGACCAATAAAAAGTAAGGAGATTAAATCAGTAATAAAATTCTCCCATCAAAGAAAAGCCCAGGTTGGGCATGGGGCACACACCTGTAATCCAAGCTACTCAGGAGACTGAGGGAGGATAATCACTTGAGTCCAGAAATTCAAAAGTGACCCAGACATCATAGCAAGACCCAACCTCAAATTTTAAAAAAGGAAAAGAAAATAAGAGAAAAGCCCAAGACCTGGTTGGCTTTACTGATTGGCTTTCCAAACATTTAGAGAACTAATAACAATCCTTCTCAAACTCTTCCAGAAAACTCGAAGAAGAGATAATACTTCCAACCTCATTTTATGAGGCCATCCTTATCCCAATACAAAAGCCAGACTAGGACATTACAAGAAAAGAAAATTACAGACCAATATTCCTGATGAGCACAGGTGCAAAAATCCTCAACAAAATACTAGCAAACAAAATTCAACAGCACATCAAAAAGATCATTCACCATAATCCAGTGGGATTTATTTCAAGGATGCAAGGATGGTTCAATGTACACAAATCTATAAATGTGATATACCACATTAGCAAAATGAAGGATAAAAACTGTAAGATCATCTCAATAAATGCAGAAAAAACATTTGACAAAATTAAACACCCATTCATGATTAAAAAAACTCAATAAATTAGGTATATAAGGAATGTACCTCAACACAATAAAAAGCCATAGCTAAAATGATACTTAATAATGAAAAGTTGAAATCTTTTATTCTAAGATTAGGAACCAGACATGGAGGCCCACTCTTGTCACTTCTATTCAACATAATGTTAAAAGTCCCAGCCAGAGCAATTTAGGCAAGAAAAAGAAAGGCATACAAATTGGAAAGGAAAAAATTAAATTGTCCCTGTTTTCAGAAGGCATGATCTTATATATACAAAACCCTAAAGACTCTGCAAAAACCCTGTTAGAAATGAATTCAAAGTTGCAGGATACAAGATCAACATAAAATCAGTAGTATTTTATACACTAACAACAAATTATCCAAAAGAGAAATCAAGAAAAGAATCCCATTTACAATGGCTACAAAAAAACAAATGTAGAAATAAACTTGACCAAGGAAGTAAAAGACCTGTACACTAAAGACTAGAAAATTGATGAAAGAAATTAAAGAAGACACAAATAAATGGCAAGATATCCTATGTTCATCAATTGGAATAATTAATATTGTTAAAATGTCCATATTACCCAAAGTGATCTACAAATTCAATGTAATCCCTATCAAAATTCCAATGACTTTTTTTACAGAAATGAGTAAAAATTCTAAAGTCCTATGACCCCCAAATAGCCAAAGCAATCTTGAGCAAAAAGAACAAAGCTGGAAATAACACACTACCTGACTTCAAAATATATTACAAAGCTATAGTAACCAAAACTGTTTGGTACTAGCAAAAAACAGACACATAGAGCAATCGAACGGAATAGAGAGCCTCGAAATAAATCCACACATTTGCAGTCAATTGATTTTCAACAAAAGTACCAAGAATACACAATAGGGTAAGGATAGTCTCTTCAAAAAATAGTGTTCGGACAATTGGATATTCTCATGCAGAAGAATAAGATTAGACTTTTATTCACACCATATACAAAAACCAACTCAAAATGTATTAAAGGTTTAAATGTATGACCTGAAACTATAAAATCTTAGGAAAAAAATATAGGATAAAAGCTTCATGACATAAATATTATCCCAAAAGCAAAGGCAACAAAACTGAAAATAGACAAATAAGATTACATCAAACTAAAAAGCTTCTGCACAGCCAAGTAAACAATCAACAGAGTGAAGAGACAATCTATGGATTGGGAGAAAATATTTACAAATCATACACCTGATAATGAGTTAATATCCAAAATATACAAAGAACTAAAATAATTCAATAACAAGAAAACAAATAACTTGATTTTTTAAAAATGGACTTGCACAGACATTTCTCAGAAGAATAGATACAAATGGCCAACAGGTATATGAAAAAATGCTCAACATTACTAATCATCAGGTAAATGCAAATTAAAACCACAATGAGATACCACTTCACACCTGTTAAAATGGCCATTATCAAAAACACAAAAGATGGCCAGGCACAGTGGCTCATGCCTGTAATCCCAGCACTTTGGGAGGACGAGACAGATGGATCACCTGAGGCCAGGAGTTCAAGACCAGCCTGGCCAACATGGTAAAACCCTGTCTCTACGAAAAATACAAAAACTAGCCAGATGTGGTGGTGGGTGCCTGTAATCCCAGCTGCTCAGGAGGCTGAGGCAGGAGAATCACCTGAATCTGGGAGATGGAGTTTGCAGTGAGCCGAGGTTGTGCCACGCACTCCAGCCTGGGTGACAGGGTGAGACTCCATCTCAAAACAAACAAACAAACAAAACAAACAAACAAAAACCCACAAAAGGTAAGTGCTGGCAAGGGTGTGGAGAAAAAAGGATCCCTTGCACACTGTTGGTGGGAATGTAAATTAGCACAACCACTACAGAAAACAGTATGGAGGTTCTTCAAAACATTAAAAATAGAACTACCATATGATCCAACAATCTCACTACTGGGTATACATCCAAAGGAAATTAAATGAGTACGTCAAAGAGATATCTACACTCCCATATACATTGCAGCATTATTCACAATAGCCAAAGGAGTTCAAGACCAGCCTGGCCAAGCCAAAATACGGAATCAACCTGAAATACTATACAGCCTTAAAGAAGGAGGAAATCCTGTCATTTGCAACAACATGGGTAAACCTGGAGGACATTATGTTAGGTGAAATAAGTCAGATACAGGAAAACAAATACTGCATGATCTCACATGTGGAGCCTAAAAACGTTGAACTGGTAGAAGTAAAGAGTGGAATGGTGGTTACCAGGGGCTGGGGAGGTGGGGATAGGGGGTGGTGGGGAGATATTATTGAAAGGATACAAAATATCAATTAGATAGGAGGAATAAGTAAAAGAGATTCGTTGTACAACATGGTGACTATAGTTAGTAACAGTGTGTTGTATTCTTGAAAATCCCTACGAGAATACATTTTAAATGTTCTCACCACAAGAAATAAGTATGTGAGGTAATGCATACATTAATTAACTGGATTTAGCCATTCCACAATGTATACCTACTTCAAAACATGTTGTACACAATAAATACATATATTTTTACTTGTCGATTAAAAAATTAATTAATTAGTAAGGTGAAAAAGACAACTACATAAAAAACATGTACATAATATTGTCTTATTTCCAATCGCAAGGCAAGTGAAAATTTTCAACAGAGGAAAAATGACTAGCTAGAGTTTTCATATCTGAAAATGGTGATAATAATCATTTAGGTTTGTTGTGAGAAATAAACTAGTTTATGTAAGTAAAACACATAAAATCGTCCCTGGCACACAGAAATAAATGTTATCTATTAAGTTTATTATGACTAACAGCAAGACACATCAGACCAAAAGATATTTCTATAATGTGTGCCCTGTTTTCCCCAAATTTCATTAGGATTTTAAAAAGCCTCACACACTACATGTTCATCTGTTTTGTTTCTTGGAGACTTGATGAGTGATTATCTGATTTTGTCTTTTCTACATTTTCTGACTATACTGTTTATATTCCTGTTTCATTTCAGTTTTATGTTGCTGATGTTTTAGTTTATATCTGCCTGTTAGTGCAGGCAAATTTTTAGGTATCATGTTCTGCTCTTAGAGGTAAAAATAAAAAGTATGCTATCCACCAGAAAAAAATCAAAATAATTAGTAATTTTTCTTATTGCGATTAACAGGTTTATAATTATTTGCCTTAGCATTTATGCCTAAGAGAAGGACCATTTATGATATTTTAACACTCATCTGGTACAGCATCACCAACCAACCAGAGCAGACAGAACTGCACAGAATGGGCACTGGCCTTAAATCCCAGTAAGCCTCTCTCTGTCTTGTTTCCCAGCTGAAGATCAGTCCTGACAAAAAGAATTTGAGAGGAGAAAAATGGACTTTTCTTTCTTCTTAGGGGTTTTAGATAGACTTTCTTTTCCCCTACCCAGAATAACTCCATTGTCAATTATTTCTTCCAAAATAGTCATAGGAATTGGAAATCATTAATAATGAAGTAGTGATTGCCATTTCTAAATTTTCAGATATTCTACCTTCTGGTATTATTTAGTTCCCTGCCACATTTCCATGGAAGTGAGAGATAATCAAGCCAGTGGCACGCATATTGGCTCAGAGAGGGACAGAAAAAATAAAATAAAATAAAATAATCAGAAAGCAGGATTCTCAGAAATTAAAAAAATATGATTGCAAAGTTTATATAAATAATGGAATAAAAAGCTGAGGAAAATCTTCCAGAACATAGAGGAAAAAGAGAAAAAATGTCAAAATTATTAAGAAAACAGGCACAAAAGACCAATCTTGGCACTGACTTTGAGGAACTGGCATCTGACTTTTGGGAGTACAAAACAGAGAACAATGAAAACCAAAGGGAATGTAATCAAGGAAATAATAGAAGAAAAGTCTCAGAACTTTCAAAATACAAGGGCTGCCAAATTCCCAGCAAGAAAAAAAAAGAAACAGTTCTTCTGCTAAGACACCCTCACTGTGGAATTTCAGAACACCAGGAATCAGAAGATTCTAAGAGGTTCTAAAGAGAAAAAAGTAAGTCCCCTGCAAAGGAAAGAGAATCAGAGTGATATCAGATTTCTAATTCACAATGCACAGATGCCAAAATGCAGTACAATGAAGGCTTTAAAAAAAAGTTTTTAAAGCAAATTATTTTAAACTAGAATTCTATATCAAACTAAACAACAATTTAAGTGTGAGTGCACAATAAAGACAGTTTCAGATAGTCAAGAATGAAGTTTGCCCCTATATACCCTTTCTAAGGAAGTTACTCGAATGGATCAACCCCAGAAAAACTAAGGCAAAATCCCAGACAATGGAAGATTTAAAAATAAAAATAAAAGAAATAATATAATTCATCCCGGAAATTCCTGGTTGCCTGTTGTCAGTTGACCTAGCAAGCAATTAGTCTCAATTAAAACAGAATGTCAGTGGAATCCAAGAAGAATGAAATGAATTCCCAGGGCTACAAAGAATGAGTCAAAGCTGAATGTGATAATGAAATAGATGTCTCTTCTATCAATAAAAACAACAACAAAACAATCAGAAATTTCAGGAAAAACAAAAAAGTGTACAAATAAGTCCGTCCAAATAGAAACTAAATTAAAATGTGGCATTTTTCTGAGCAATGGATGAGTAGGAGAAAGAAGACTATTTGTTCCTGATGCTAGAAACATTTTGCACTGGGGTCATAACATTGGAACTATGGAGAAGAAATGTAATCACGGCACATTGCTTAGCTCTGTAATTAACAATATTTACAAAGTCATAACGTAACCACTGTTTTCTGGTTTTCAATTTTTAGAATCAACCTATAAACAAAGCAGGGGAAACTTAATTGTGGTTACAGAGTATCTAGAATTTGGGAGGTAGGAGAGTAGAGAGGTAGAGGAAAAACACATTATGCTTCTATCTTCGTCTTACAAAATGAGGAACCAAAGGTATCATTGACTGTTGATGAAACAACAATTAGAGGTTTGTCTACAGTTACAACTGTAACTCAGAAACTAAAATAGCTAGAATTTTCAAAACTTGCAAGGGAGTGGGGGACATGAATTAAAACTTTATCTACCCTAGAAGGAAGTGGGTAGATAATGTCTACAGAGGTTGTTGATCAAGACATAGCCAATATAAACATACCATTTGGAGATGGAGTAAGAAACCACAAGTGCTAAAAACAGAAACGGTTTAAAGGCTGCCTTCTGTGGGAAGCAAAATAAGGATGGGGAGACGAGGAGCAAGGAGACTGTTTCTTTACATTATGAAATTTCTGGATGATTTGACATTTTAATCAGGTGCATGAAGCATTCTGATAAAACTTAAATTTAAGTCTTAGAAACCCATTTCACGGCCATGTAAATAGAAAAGTTGGTCACAAAATAAATGACGTATTCATAATAAAGTGAGAGAAAGTAGGGGCTCAGATAGGTGAGGTGAATCATCCCAGCTCACACTGGCCTGAGGCTGGTAAGGGGCAGACTTGGAATTTGAACCCAGTTCTTCCAAGACTGAGTGCAGTGCCTGATTCACAGAGCCTTGGAAAGGGTCAAGGAGATCCAAGTGAGAAAGTGTGTTGTGAGCTGTGGAGCACAGTGCAAAGATTGAGCACTATTTCAATTATTCCATCTGCCTGTACTCACCAGTTACCTACAAGTACTTAGTCTCTTCACTCCGGTTTGAGATTTTGATGGGATCCAACTGTTGTCAGTTGACTTAGCAAGCAGTTAGTCTGAATTAAAACAGAATATCAATGGAATCCAAGAAGAATGGAATGAATTCCCAGGAGTATGAAAAATGAGTAAAAGCTGAATGTAATAATGAAGGTATTTGTCTCTTCCATCAACAAAAACGACAATGAAGCAATCAGAAACTCCAGGAAAAACAAAAAAAATATACAAATAAGTCATACCCTAAGTAGAAACTAAACTAAAATGTGGCATTTTTCTGAGCAAACATATACAGCCCACGTGACTGGCAAATGTGCCCTTTACATGTTTGAAATGTCCTAGGGGGTGGTCTGTAAAAAATGCATTGTAGCCGGGCGCGGTGGCTCACACCTGTAATCCCAACACTCAGGGAGGCCGAGGCAGGTGGGTCACAAGGTTAGGAGATCGAGACCATCCTGGCTAACATGGTGAAGTCTCATTTCTACTAAAAATAAAAAAATGAGCTGGGCGTTGTGGCAGGCGCCTGTAGTCCCAGCTACTCAGGAGTCTGAGGCAGGAGAATAGCCTGAACCCCGGAGGTGGAGCTTGCAGTGAGCTGAGATCGCACCACTGCACGCCAGCCTGGGCGACAAAGCGAGACTCCGTCTCAAAAAAAGAAAAAAAAAATTCATTGTAAATGCAACAGCATTTATAATTAGTATGAGGTATCTCCTATGAAAAGGAAAGAAATCAAACCTTCTGCAAAGTGAACAGTCTTTTTGCAATAGAATCACTCAGCTCCAGTGTATCCAGGTGCACACGTGCTTCCACCATGTTTTCTGAAGCATCTCGTTCACCCTCCGATGGGCAAATGAAATGGACTAGTGCTGTCTCAAAGCCTCCCTCCTGCCTTCTCCTTGACTTGTCTGGCTTACTCTCCTTTGCTTCTCTACCTTAAGACTTCAGCTGCTGGTATTTTGGGGGCTGATTTCTGTCCACTTGCCTAGGTTAGTGATCTAGTCCCAGTACCTTTCCAGAACTATTCACTCCTCAACAGTGATGTGTGCCCACTGAGCTAACCACTGCAGCTCTATGACAAAGACACCATCTCTCTGCCCTCCAGGGATTTAGAGTGGAAGGGAGGTATTACCAACAGTGTAAGGACCTTCCTTTTCTACACATCTGCTCCAGGTAGGGGACTGAACTGCCCCAACTTCAGTCCTGGGCCTCACAGACTCAACCTCCTTTTTCCCTCCTCCTCCTGGAAGGAACTGGCAGAGGCAAGCCGACTTTGAGTTTCTCATCTGCCCTTAGGTGGTTTTGCCTATTAAAGGTGATGGTTCTCATCGTGGACCCAGCTTCTTATCAGAATTCATGGATCCCTGGTTATGCAAGAAGGATTAGAATATTGCAAACTTCTACTTCCAAGGAGGGGCTTGACAGAAAGCCTCAAATACTATAATCTGGAAACATAAATCAAATACGTACAGCCATTTACGTAGCTAGGAGGCCATTAGAGAAGAAACACATATTTTCCTCTGGGATGTAACATGCAATCACCTAGGTGAGCATTGAGAGATAAAATACAGACTGACAATGTTTAAGTTCAGAGGTACAGGGTACAGAGGCCAAGAGGCCCTTGCTGCCTCCTCTTCCCAACTATTGACAGAGCTTGGTGTAGTTTTGAATGTTGGGCTTGATTTAGATCAAATCAGCCTGGAGGTAAGCAAACTTTGCCCACTGGTGGGGAGATAGACTGAACTGGTCAGACCACTTATCTGCGGTCATAAGTGGTTGGGTATGTTGGCGACTGTGGTGGAAAAAGCTGTCCCAGCCTTCACTTGGTGTTGATGTGAGTCCTGAGCAGGGAATCAGTTTTCTTTAAGATCTCCCTTGAGAAGCCCTGCAAGTTGCCACGAGAGCCAGTGGAAAATGAGGAATATTCTGGTTAAGGGTCACCAGTCCTCCAGGAGGCTATAGAGTTTGCAGGATACTGGGTGCCCATGTGTGCAAAGCATCAACAATTCTAGACTGAATAATGAACTCATGCATATACAAACTATCATTTTCCACATGTATATATATATGCTGTTATGATTACTAATATACAAATAACGTTAAAGCATTACTCAATTGACAGTAAAACTTTATGTGGTTTCTAAAAGAACATTAAAAATACAGCCATATGTATGCCTGCAGTCCCACTTACTTGGGAGGCTGAGGCGGAAGAATCACTTCAGCCCAGGATTTCAAGGCTGCAATGAGTTACATTCGTGCCACTGCACTCCAGCCTGGGTGACAGAGTGAGACCCTATCATTTAAAAAAGAAAAAGAAAGAAAGAAAATCAAACAAACAAACATAAAAGAGCCCTAAGTCTTTTCTCTGCTCCCTCAGCTCCTAATCAGGCTTCCATAGATCCCTGCTTCCCTTCAGAGAACTTAACACAATTTATGATTGTATTTCTATGTGCATGACTGTTTGTTTCATGTTTGTCTCTCCCACTAGACTATAACCTTCATGAGGGCAAGAGCTGCTTCTGTTTTTCTCATAAATTATATACCCAACCTTTAGACACATGACTGATACATAGTAAGTGCTCAGTGAATATTTGTTCAGCAAATGAATGAGGTGGTGAGATTGAGGGAGGGTGTCCAAGAAGTTTTTTGATAGTTAAAAAGTTTGAGGCAATATTATTTTATAAATATAACTGAGATCCAGAAAAGCCAAGAGACTAACCAAAGAGACATGTTGGTTCATTACAAATATGGGAGCAATCCCAGCTCATTGTTCTTTCCAACATTATTGTCAATGTCTAATAACATTTTTTTGAGCCTATACATATGTAACGTGGTGCTAGGGTAACATGGTGAAACCCTGTCTCTACTAAAAATACAAAAAAATTAGCCAGGCGTGGTGATGCGCGCCTGTAGTCCCAGCTACTCTGGAGGCTGAGGCAGGAGAATCACTTGAAGCCAGGAGGTGGAGGTTGCAGGGACCCAAGATCTCGCCACTGCACTCCAGCCTGGGTGACGGAGCGAGACTCTATCTCAAAAAAAAAAAAAAAAAAAAAAAAAACAGTGAGTGTCTGGTGGCTATATTATGCAGCATCTTGTATATTGATTGACACTTTCTTTGAATGATTTACTATAAACTATATACTTAGCTCTCTGGGGTGTATAATGGTATCAATTGCAAACAACAGGTTACTAAAAAGAGGAAAATCTATTTTCTGCAGCCCTCTCCCCACTCCATATGCCTCTAGTCCCTTCCTGAACCTTAAGTTAGACAGTGCTATGTATGAAATGCCGGTCACTGGGGAGAACAGTTCTAGGTGCTGTGGGGGAAATACACAGGACTTAACAGGCACGGTATCCACTTTAGAGGCAAAACCAAGAAAGTCTACATTTATTTTCCTCTGTAGCTAGAATTCTTTCTCTCCAATGATCTGTTTTAGGCATTTGGCAGCTGCAGAGTTGACCTGCAAATAAATTCAACTACATTCACAGTTCCTAAAAATGACTGTGACCAGTTTACTCACATAGGTGAGAAGAAAATATTTTCAGAGAGAGCAAAGGTACATAGCAAAAAGCTGCATAAAATAAGGAGAAAAGGCTTGAGATTGTATAAATCCAACCCCAATTCTTGGCTATTACGAAGCTACAGTCACTGGGTTAGGAAGGAAAATCTCAACACGCAGCCTCCATGGGACCCTGCCAGCAGCCTGTGGGGCACGGCCCTGCCCTTCTCTAGTGATTGCCCATTGCCATTGCTTGACAAGGAATATTTAAAAACTCTAATGCTACTCTCAATCAACTGGGACTTTCAGTGCTGGAGGTCCCAGCTGGAAAATAGGGTGACCATATTTCAACCAGAAAAAAACATGTTTTAAATAAAATTTCCTCTCCCCTTGTTTGTTAACAGCAACAGGACCCCTAAAAGGGCTTCTCTCAGGTCACTTAGTTTAGCGTACTTGGAGAAAGCCTCGGGAAAGGGAGTGGTATCAGTAATTGGGCTGCTTGTGAGGGTGAAGGTCTTGCTTACCTGGCTATGGGCTGCAATAATTCGTCTTTCTGAAAGGGCATTCAGCCTTATCTCCCTCTGCTCTGTGCCAGAAGCTGTACTGGTCATTTTTACCTGTGACAACCCATTTATTCTATCCAGCCATCCAGTGAGAGGCTTACCATTCTTTTCGTCTTGCAGATTTAAGAATAAACAGTTTCAAAAATGCTAAAGCTCCTCACCCAACGTCACACAGCTAGTACAGAGTGGAGGCAAGACTTGAAGCCATAATCTTATCCAGTATTACAAAGCTAAGGTCTACTCACAGGCAAGAATTGTGTGTACATCTAGAGAGAAGCCCTTCTATCCACCATGACAAGGTAGCACTGTAACAGATGTTGGGGGGCACATGAGCTTCTCACTGAGCCCAGGGGGTGCTCTTCCAGGCAGAGCCCTGCCTTGGTTCTTCTGCAGGAGAAAGCAGATCCGTGACAGACACACAAGGTCCACTCTTCAGACCTTTCTGTGGAGCTGCAATATGTTCTGTTGCATGTTTCCCGAATTATTTGTAACAGGCAGCTGCAGTAGGTCAGAATCTCAGAGGTGTTTCTGAGATTCCAGACAGGGTGGGGGCTGCCACCCTGCTCTCTGGATGGGAATAATACAATTTACAAATGTGGAGCATTTGGGGAATTTAGGAGCTAAAAAGAGGAGCTTCTGGAGGGAAGTGGCTAAGATTCTTGGGCCTTCATGGTGTCAGGGAAGAGTTTCAAGGATGTTTTACTTTTGCCATTGAGCTAATAATAAAGCAGCCATCTAGTGACAGTTATTGTAGGCTCCAGGTACTGTGCGAAGGACCCTTGACGGGTATTAAACTCATACATTGCATCAGTTCCAGTGGCATTTAATCATGAGCCATTTAATCATGGCTCAACCATGCTGAGAGCTAGGGATCAGCAGCCACATTTTACAGATGAGGAAATGGAGGCTCCAGGATAATAACTTGCCCAAGTTTTCATAGCTTTAAGGCCAAGTGAGGATTCAGACCCAGGCTATTTGAAGCAAACTTCATGTTTTTAACAACAACAATATGCTGCCTCTAATGAATTTATTCAGACGCTAATAAATATAGTAGACAGGCTTTTCTCCACCCTATACCCTACCCACCAAATGTTTGGCCAATTAAAATAGTTGAGTTCACTTATAAGGGGAACGGGAAAACAGCATTTGGGCTTGTCCCAGTTACATGAATTAATTCTGTCTTGGGGTTCTGATGGCGGCGTAAACCAAAGAGCCCAGAATCCCATGATGAAATTATATCGTTAAAGCCCTTGGCAGCTTAGCTATTATTTTATGTAAAATATATGCATAGCTTCTGAGAATCCCTTTCCACCAGCAAACAGAATGAAAAAAATATATATACATATATACATTACTAATAACAGGATTCTCGGCTATCATGCCGTTATTTACGTGACATTATTGATAGGAATGTTGCTTGTTTGGAATCTGGAAGGTAAACAGAGTTTCAAATTTCAATCCTCTATTGTGGAAAATAATAACCTTGGTGCATGGCCATGCAAATTAAGGAACTCTGAAACCTCAAGCCTCCAATCACAGCACTCCAGACACCAACATTCCAAACACGTCTGTCTCTCCAAAGAGAGCCAGGTTCATGCCACAGAATCTTTCCAAAGCCAGCATCAAAGGCTGTGTGAGGCTCAGTATTTGGGGCCTCTCCTTGCAGCCGCAGTCCCAACGTGGGGTGGGGTCAGCGAGGGCAAATAACTAAATAGTTTTCTCCAAAACGCCATAGTTGGAATTCCCTCTCCTGGCCCGGGCTCCTTGCGTCCCCTCCCCGGCTGCCACACATTTCCTAGCGTCGCGGAGTCCTCTGGGCCCAGCGCCTGGCGGGCCTCACCCGACCCACCTGCTGCGCACGGCGTTGCCCAGCCCAGGCATTAAAGAACTTTCCTGCTGCAGAGAACCGAGCCCGAGACACGCCCTGGCTATCTATAGAAAATCCCTTTGGGGGTTCTGCTGACAAGTCACTCGAGATCCCTCCTTGGGCCTCATTATGTCACAGGAACCCTGGCTGGAATGCGGAGGATTAAATTCCTAACCCCTCCCTGTCGGCTGGGCCCAGAGGGAGGGAAGCCAGGAGCTCAGCGCCCACCTGGGCTCTCAGGCGCCCCCTATTGAACGTTCCTGTCCCTCTGGCCCCGACGGCTGCAGCAGCTCCGCGCGGGAGTCCAAGCCTGCTAAAGCCCCGGGGCTGCAGGCAGCAGGGAGGACCGAGGTCCCAAGGCCCTGTGCATTCTTACAGCATCCCGGGGACACGGAAGGGAGAGTGAGAACACAGACTTGATCCTCAGGCCGGCTCTAAATCCAGCTCCCCACGTGGATTTGGGCAAGTCGCTAATCCCTCTGGGCCGTGGTTTCCTCTCCCTAAGAGCACCTGATACATAAAATCATGATCATGATACATAAAATCACCCCCTTTACTGCTAGAGGGGGAAGCCAGGGAGCAGAAGCTACGGAGGTTGTTGAGTTCTCAGCAGGTGCTGATGGATGGGGGGGGTCACAGTCCCATGCTCCCTGAATGAGGACAGTAACTAGCAGAGAAACACTTCAGATGCAGGCTAATTCTTTATAAAAGGCCCGGTTACTTAAACCTAACTACCCTCTGTGTCCTTTATCCCTAATATAGGAGTACTAATGCTACCTACCACATAGGTTTGTTGTGACAAAAATGCATAAAGGACTTAATGACACATGAAAGGGTTAATGCACATAGGGGAATTCAAATGGTGCCTGTAAGCCACCTATTATTTTATTATTATCATTATTATTATTATATTACAAAAGAGTCACCTACTTCCGTTCTTATTATAAGCCCTAAAGCTTTTGTAAACACAATGCTTTGAAAAGACCATTAATGTTGGTAGCATTTATTGCACGTTTATTACATGCTAGTCATTTTGCTGAGCACTTTTAGAAATCTATTTTATTTCTAAAACAGCCCTGTGCAGTAAGCACTATCACTTCCATCTTTTAGCAGGTGAAGAACCTGAGCTTTTCGTGAGCTGCCCCAGGTCAAAGAGCTGTAAGTGACTGGGCCAGCCACGGTCATTCCCCTTCCATCATGGGGTGCTGGTTCCAGCTGGATTCCACTCTTGCTCTTTGAACTTGCACACGTCCTTGACCTGTCTGTGTCTCATGTGGAGATAAAGGGCAGGTATTATTTTCTTCGTGCTATTGTCGTGAAGAAAGTGCTGTGTAAACTGTGACGTTCCCCCCAGAAATGGGAGGACTTTGATCACTACACAGGAAGACAAGTCAAAGGAGAGAATAGAAAGTCACAGTCCCGGGGAGCCTGTGTCTTCCTGGAATTGTCTTGGTCCTCAGAGAAGTAGAAGGAACTAACTACAGGGACATAGGACACATTTGATCTGAGCCAAGAGCCCAGGGAGGCTCTTGTAGACCTGGGGAGGCCACTTGTGCTCTGAAAACTTGCAGGTTCAGAACCCGTCAGATCTCCTTGAGTCTTTCAATGACACACACATAGACACACACAGACACACACACACACACTGATGCTGTCAGTAATAATGCATCACTGGACTTCCACCTTAGCAGAGTAAGTGAAACACGTAAACAAATAATAAATTATGTCTGAGCCAATGGGGCGTAGAAGCAGTAACTATAAAATACTGCCCAGGGGGGAGAAAGTGTACTGAGACTGTGATAGAACACCCCAAAGTCATTGCCAACAGCATTATTTCATGACCTGAGTAAGCTGGCAGAGTTGTTACTTCTTGAAAGGAGACTTTGTCTTTTTCCTTTTTCTTAAACATCTGATTTTTATTATCCTTTAAACAATGCAAATCTTTCCTTCTGAAGGGATCTTGGAAAGCAGATTCCTTCCATTGCTTTAAAGGGAATTCAAGTTGGACAGAGTGAAGGCATTCTGGTGGCGGGACTGTAAGCAGTGCTGATTTGTCAAGGCGGGCTGTCACATATCATTTCTCTGCAGGCTTGGAAATGCAGCGCAGACCTTGGTTCCTGGATGGAAGAGACACTTCTCATGGTCAAGCCTCCCCGGGCCCCAGGTTGAGAGGTGATGCTGCATAGGGGATGAGAGCAAAGGTTCCCAAAGTGGGGTATCCTCAAGGGCACCACCTCCGAACAACCCACGGGAAGAAAGAAGAGGAAAGAAGGAATCGGAAGCGGGGGGGAGGCGAAGGAAAAGGTGAGGAAGAAAGGAAGAAAGGAAAGGAAGAAGGAGGAAGAAAGGAAAGAATAAAACTCTTTATATTTACTGTAATATCATCATTACAAAACCTTTTTTTGTTAAAAGTTTAAATATATATAAAAGTAGAATCATATGATGAACCTCCCATATACCCATGTTCCCACCATTCAACTTCAAAAATTACCAACTCCAAGGCCAGTCTTATTTCCCCTATTTACCCACCTACTTGTCTCCCCTGCTCCTTTATTTTGTTATCTAAGACAGCAAACACTAACTCATTACATCTGTAAATATTTCAATATATGAGCCTAAAAAACATGCCCTCTCTTTTTAAAACTTGAACCACAACATCATTATAGTCCAAAAACATCAATAATTAGCCCACAATATAACTGAATATCCAATCAGTGCTCATATTTCCTTGATTTTCCTAAAATTTTTTTTACAGTTTGAGTTGGGATCCAAACAAAGTCCACACATTGTGATACATAAATATGTCCCTCAGGTCTCTTTTAATCTATTGCTCCCTCTCTCAATCTCTCATTCTCTATTTTTGCAAATTTTTTATTTTTTGGTTGAAAAACTTGGGTTGCTTTTCTTGGTTAATCTACAGGCTAGATTCTGCTGATTATGTTCCCATGGTATCATTTATCTTGTGCCTCCATCCCCTGTACTTTCTGTAAATGGGAAATCAAGAGGCTCCATCAGGTTCATATTAAATCTTTCTGACAAGAACATTTTGCAATTGGTGTTATGGACATCTGTTGGGGGAACGTAATGTCTGCTTGTCTCTTTTTTTGTGATAGCAATCATTATCAAATACCTTGTTCACTAGCACTTACAAAGTGCGGTGTCCTATGGTATCCTCATTCTATCTATGTGTCTTCACTTATTAGTTGGAATACTTCTTTAAGAGAATCTTCTCATCGTCTATTTGCTAATCCAGGGACACAATTCTTACAGGAAGGGCAGAACAAATGCTTCTATTTCTTTACCTGTTTTCAAAGTAATTAGTTGGTCATCTAGTATTCTCTAAAAGTGATCACCAAGGTATCTTTTTAGTATCATAATAAGCATATAAATTTGAAAAAAAATACACACACACACACACACACCCCTAAAATGTGGTTTAATCAATTGCAGTTTGCTCAAAATGTCCCATGTTTAGCCAATGGAAACCTCTTCAGGTTGGTTCCCACATCCTTTTGACAGGACCCAATAAGAATTGATAGATTCCTGGCTTTCTGTATGACAAAATGTTCCAGGCGCACTTCCCAGACTAAAAATTAGACACTTCTCCCAAGTCCTAGTTTCTTTTAGTGAGAGACCACAATCTATATTTAGGGTATTATTGTTTAATTTCTATTTTTTGTAGTTTATGTTTTATAATGCACGTAATATATTAATAATATGGTAAATACATATAAGTTAGAAATGGCAAACAAAGACATATATTTTCTGAAAGGGATGCCCGATACAGAAAGTTTAGAGGCTACTTATTTAGTGCATAGGGCTTGGAAGCATGCTAGAATTATGATCCTGGGCCCTCTTTCTTTCTAGCTGTTTGGTCTTGGTCAGGTTCTTTTTTTTCTCTCTGACCTTCAGTTTCTTCAAGTATACAATTAACGTAGTAATAGCTACTTCATGGAATGTTGTGATGACCAGATAAGATAGATGGATGATTGATAGATAATTGTAACTAGATAAATAGATGACAGATACATATATACATAGATACATAGATATATACACAGACAGATAGACACATAGATACATACACATCCCAGCCTCACTCAGTAAATGGGAGCGACTCGTAGTATATCAACAATGTTGACAGAGCCCTTCTCATACAGAAAGTTCTGTGCCTGCCCTCGAGGAGCTTGCAAACCAGAGGAATAGAGAAGCATCATGCACAGAAAACACAGGTAGCCTCTGTCTTTCCAAGGTCCTAATGAGCAATATGCCAGGCCAGTCTTTTGAAATTCAGAGGAGAGTGCTCTCTGGAACCTCGAGAGTTCTGGAAGTCTTTGTGAGGATGATGGGACTTTAGCTTGCCCTGAAGTCTGGCCTGGGGAGGTAGGAGTGGGATAGGGCATGCAGGGAGGGGATTTTAGGATGGGGGAGACGGCCAGATCCTCGAAAAAGAGGAGGCAACAAAGTAGCAGTAAAAAGAGAAGCTACTGCTGAAAACAGTTCCAGGAAAGGAAAGGATTGCTCCGCAGTGTCCAGCCCTCCACAGAGGCAAACAGAGGAAGACAGAGAACAGGCCCCTGATGATTTTAAGAGGACCAATTTTGTCTCAGTAGTAAAGGTAAGATGGACTGTAGCTGGTGGGTGGGGGCGGTGGGGAAGTGAAAGGGCTCTTGGTGGTTGGTTTGTAAAAGAGCAAAGCAACCAAGGCACTGGAAACCTGCAGTGTGACCCGAAAACACACAGGCTACCCGAGCGGGTGGCAGGCATCTCTCCACCAGGAGGGAGACGCTGGAGGAAAATAGAGACTTTTAAAATGGCTTTGATGACCCAAACCCCAGAAACTGTGAAGACTAGGTTGGCAGCAACAAAGCAAACACTAGGAATAAATGAAACAGTGCTTGCCTCTAAAAACCCTGGGGAGACCCTGGCTCCTGTTTTGAGCTGGGCTGTGTCAGGAGCTCACATGTTCAGAAGCTGATTGTGTGCTAGGCACTATGTTGAGCATTTAAAATACATACTTCCATTTAGTCCTCACAGTCAGCCTTGAAGGTGGAGAAAGTGTTCCCATTTAACAGATGAGGACACTGAGGGTATGGGAAGTCTAGAATTTATTTAAAGTTAAACACAAACTGGAGGTGATATTCAAACTCAGGTCTTTCCTTAAAACCCACGCTCTTCCTACTACTACTGACTGCCCCTTACAGAGAGGATGGGATTCACTCATTGAGCACATAGTCCTCAATCACTCATGGTGTGAGCTCCTGTTTACCACACCTTTGGGATATGCCAGGCAGGTTTTATGTTTTTTTACATGTGCTAACTCATGTAATCCTCACGTGCCTTATGAAAAGCTCTTCTATTAATATTATTCTCATTTTGGAAATGGAGGCACAGAGAGGTTAAATAACCTACCTAAGGTCACGCAGGATAAACAGTGCAAGGATTCAAATCTAGGCAGCCTGGATCCAGAGCCCACATACTTAACCTTAATACTCATGCTGGACTGGGTGCGGTGGCTCATGCCTGTAATCCCATCACTTTGGGAGGCAGATCACTTGAGGCCAGAGGTTTGAAACCAGCCTGGCCAACATGGAGAAACCCTGTCTCTACTAAAAATTCAAAAATTAGCCAAGTGTGGTGGTGGGCACCTGTAATCCCAGTTACTCAGGAGGCTGAGGCAAAAGAATCGCTTGAGCCCCGGAGGCAGAGGCTGCAGCTGCAGTGAGCCGAGATCACACCACTACACTCCAGCCTGGGCAGCAGAACGATACTCCATCTGAAAAAAAAAAAAAAAAAAAAAAAAAGCTGAAAACACCAAAGAAACAAAAACTCACTCTGTATTCTGCATCCCAGTGGATGTCCCTGTGTGCCAGGCTTCTTCTCCATCCTAATGTTTCCTGTCTAATGTGCCCACTGGAGAGGCTCTCTGGATGGGAAAGCTGACTCCACTGAAATTTTCTGGGAACAGAAGGCCAGAGGTGGTGGGTGGGAAGCTTTTGTCGCTGTCAGTTCTATGCTAATGACATCTGCTTCTTGGCAGGGGCACCTCTGATCCTAAGGTGAGATTAGTTCAGTCCCTTTCAGCACCTGGTTTTGGGATCTGAGAAGTCTGAATGTTAGGGGTAACAGTGCATGGACCAGTGCATGGACCAGGGAGGCAACTCACCCAACTACTCTGCTGTCCAAATAATTTTTTTTTAAATTAAAAACTTCTCTTGGGAGGTTATAGGGAGAGCACAAGCAGGTGGTGCTAAGAGTGAGAAAAATCTTCTCTGTCCCTTGGGGAATGACTAAGAGCAATGCCTATTCTACTGAGATTTGCAGTTCAATTTATCTTCCTTAAATGACCACATAGGAAAATGATCACAGCAGCGAAGCGACATTAGAAATGTGAAATGGATAAATAAAACTTTGGATGAGCGCACCGGCTGCTGAACCCATTTGAAAAATGGAGATCTGAGAAGCACACAGACTGAACTGTGAGAGGCCTTTGGAAGGAAAGTGTCAGAACAAATGTCAAATGTTTATCTGGACTAAAAGATAAACTGATGTGCACAAGCCCTCAGGCCTTTGCAGGTTTCCTTCTTCATGGGCAAGGCTGTGGTTTCCATAGGTCATTTCCCTGCAGTGGTTATAGCTGCTTTTAGCATAAGCCAAGAATCACCATCTGTTGGAGGTGGAAGGGGGCCTTTGGGGTCACACTGTATAGTCTGACCATCTCACTTTGCAAATGAGGATCTCAAAAGATAAAGTGACATGACAGATGAAATGACATGGCCTGGTATTCCACGTGCATTTTCTTGGAGGATGTTTATAAAAATCAAACAGTCATCAGACTAGAATGTAGGCTACGTAGCAGCAGCCACTAACATCAGCAAACTCGACGACGTTCCAGATACTCGTGAGCTTTCTACGTACATGATCTCATGTAGTCTTCACAATGACCTGACGAGATTGGAACTAATATAGCCTGTATTTTCCTAGATGAGGACATCTAGGCCTGGAGAGATTCAGTGGCCTAACCGAGGTCACACTGCTAGGAAATGAGAGAGCCACGTCTCAACCCAGCCCTGGTACCACATCCCATGGAAACCCTGCTCTGCTGCCTTCTAACAAGACAAGAGTAGGAAAATGGTCAAAGGAACCAGATGTCCCTCATGGGAATATTATTCTACAATTCAAAATCATTATAAAATCCATGTACGAATATGGTAAGTGTTTATTACTTAGTGTTTAGTGAAAATGCAATACTCGCAAAAATATTCAGAAGAAAAATGAAAGAACACTTAAACACCAACAGTTGCTGAATAGTGTGGAAAGCTCTTTTTTCTTCTGATTTTTCCCTTTTTGAATTTTCTATAATGTGGTATAGGTCTTTTGTAATGAACAAATAAATGTAATCATTTTTCTTTAAACAACTATCACTGTGCTCACAGAATCGATAAGAAAAAGACTAAAATGAATGGTAATATATTTTCCTTTCCTTGGCAACAAAAACTAATAAGTAATTGATTTGCACCAAGAGATAGAAGATCATTTTACAAAGTCCATACACAACACAAGTCCCTTTTCACGTTTCATCAGATGCAACAGAAACTAAAATTCCAAGAATTTAAGTTTTGAAGCTACCCTATTTTTGTGACTTGCGTAGCCTAGTCTATTAATAAAAGGAGATAACCTTGCTATGTTTACCAGCATAGTGACTAATCATTCTTTCCTTCTGTCTGTAGCTGAGTTCCAGCCAACACTAAGACTCATGGACACATTGGGTTGGAAGGTTGCTTACTGTTCACCTTCCACACACTCAGGCACAGAGAGGTGAAATCACTTGCTCAACGTCTTGTGAGTCTAAATATTTAAACGCTGAAAATAAACTCTCAGCTCCTCAAGGGCAAGACCCTTTCTTTAAGGTGCCAATCCCAGCACCCAGGGCAGAATGCTTCCTTTACTAGATGAGTTAAAATCTTAGTGAGGGGCCAGGGTGAAAAGTCCAGTTCAATACACAGAGGCGATGGAAGAAGTGGCTCACAGCCACTAAGCACTTCTTAAGTGCCAAGGACTATGCTGAATACCTTACAGGATTCACTTACAGAGGCTATTCACTAAATAATCCTGTGGTAGTGGTAATATTATTTCTGTGCTGAGAAAAATGTGCCAACCTGAGCCCCTTGCCCAAAGCCATAGAGCTAACTGGTGATGGGGTCAAGATTTTAACCTAAATTTCAGAGCCAGTCCTTTTAGCCTGACTGGGACTCACAGCACCAACTCAAGCCCTTAGGCAGGTTTTCATTCCCAAAGAGTTCAGAAACTTGCCCGAAGGAAGAAGGGGAACTAGACTGAGTGCCAAATGTCTGTAGGCCTGAAACATGACCAACATGTTTGTTGCAATTCAGTAAACTTTAAAATGACCACCTCATAAAAACCAATCCATGCCTCTTCCACTCTTCTCCATACTCAAGCTTGCCTCCAAGTAAAATAAGTTATATCAGCCTGTGGTCAACTTGCTCTTAGTTACTTAGGATGGGCACTCATTTTTAATAGAAATTGTGTTCAAATGTAAACATGCTAACTCAGCATTCATTCAATGTACATATCTCAAGTTTCAGGCCTGTGCAAGGCATGAGGTAAGGATGTGGTAGCAAAGTTCTTTTTTAATATAGCATCTGACCTCAAGATTTTTTTTTTTTTTTTTGAAACGGAGTCTCACTCTGTTGTCTAGGCTGGAATGCAGTGGCACAATCTCAGCCTACTGCAAACTCCACCTCCCAAGTTCAAGCGATTCTCCTGCTTCAGCCTCCCAAGTAGCTGGGATTACAGGCGTCCACCACCACACCCAGCTAATTTTTGTATTTTTAGTAGAAATGGGGTTTCACCATGTTGGTCAGGCTGGTCTTGAACTCCTGACCTCAGGTGATCCACCTGCCTCAGCCTCCCAAAGTGCTGAGATTACAGGCGTGAGCCACCACGCCTGGCTGACCTCAAGAATTTTTAAATCCACCAGCTTTCACTGTGAGCCAGATGGATTCAAAGGAGGCCAATAGGTGATGCCTTTGCTGTTGTTCATTAATAGTGAGGATTGCATGCTCATATGTTTGCCAGAGGAATTATGTAAATATTTGTATATTCTAATACCCATCAAGGTGGGCCTCAACTCCCTGCACTGAAAAGGCTGAGTTCTGTTTCCTCTGTTAAAATTAAGTGGTCCTGGCTGAATTCAGGGTACACTGTCTTAACCAGTCAATGTGTAGAGCCAGTAAAATTGGCATCGAAGGAAAGAAAGAGAAAGGAACAAGCAGACATAAGGTAACTGAGAAACACACATTTGGGAAACAAATGGATCAAGAACAGGCTTTGGAGCCAGTCAGGTCTGAGTCAGAATCTTGGCTCTACCAATCCCTGGCTATGTGACCTTGGTATATCCTGTAGTTATTTTCAGATTCCATTTCAAATCACTAAAATGATATACTAATGCCTCACTTGCAAGATTATTCAATTTGTGATAAAATAGATGAAAGGTCTAGCACAGTGCCTGGCATCTTGCAATGCCAATGTGTGGTAATTGTCACTTTTATTTAAAATCACTGGGAATTTCCACTAACACTTGGCATGTCTCAGTTGTAAATTAAGTAGAGGACCTCCCAAAGTGAGGAAACATAATTTCTTAAAGTGAAATCAGCAATCAGCTCAGCAGTATTTATGAGGTGTCTTTTGGTAGATATCACTGGTGTGGACTCGGGGCGGGTGGTTGGAAAGCAGGATGTACTATGGAGCGTATTTTTTTCAACAATGGTGAGAAAATAAAAATGCAAATTAAAATGAAAACAGAACTAAAAAAACTTATTTTCAAAACACTAAGCTAGGCCTCCATGGAAAAAGAAAATGAAATCACCAACTTGGTTTGGCTCCAAAGGCAAACTATAAATGAACACAGGTATCCAATCATCACCAAGGGTTGATCATCTAAGGATGCACTAGAGCAAGGTGTAGTTAATGTAATGCAAGCTGCTGTAACAGACAACCCCCCAAAGTCCAAAAGGCTTAACACAGTAAATGTTCCCTTCTTGTTGCATAAAGTCTAACAAACTGAGCATGGGAGGGATGGGAAGGACCTCTGCTCCATGTAGTCACGCAGGTCCCAAAATGAGCAAGTCTCTGCCATCTACAACAAGTGGCTTCCAATGCTGCCCTGGCATTCACATCCAGCCTACAGCTGGGGAAGCAAGACAGAATTGAATGTGGTAAGTTTTCATGGGTCAGGCCTGGAGAGCACACATATTACTTCTGCCTCCACATTTCTTGGCTGAAATTGAATCACACCTAACTGCAAAGGAGGCTGGGAAAACAATCTCTTTGCATTCTTAGGAGGAAATGGAAATCGGTGTTTGGAACAACAATTGATCTGCCAAGCAGGGCACTTGCAAACTCCAGGAGCACTCCCCGCAGTGTTTGGGAAACCTAAGACCTGCTCTTCCTTGCCTTCATTCTTAAAACTAATCTCAAGTATCTAGTCCCCAGGTTCATGGTGCTCAGGCATATTTCACACAGCACAGTAATGAAATAGAGGAAAATAAAATATTGGGGGGAAAAGATAACAAGGACTCTAAAAGGGAAAAAAATCAAATAAAATTTACACTAAGAGGGAAAAATAGACATCCACCTTTTCTGCTCACATAAGACTCTGAAGATGAAGGCCGTGCAAAAGAAATTGAGTCGGCATTCACGCCACTGCACTGGCAGATTTTGTCATGTTTTGACAGAGCTAAATTTAAGCCAGACCTTGCTTCTTATGCAAAACAAGAGTGTTTGATTGATTATTTTGGTGTTATGATTCCTGAACGTTGTGACTCGAGCCTACATTGCCAAATAATACCATTCGCAATGATCTTATCTTGTTCTGGGAGATCTTAGTTCTTAGAGTTTATTGACTTCAGAGGTATGGCCTCCTTCATCAGCATCTCTGAACCAAGCACGCACTATTCTCATTGGTCTGTCATTGGGCCACTGCTTCTACTGGGCCCCATGTGACTCAGTCCAAAAGAGGCTGAGGCCTTTGTGTCCTGTCTCACCGTCCACATCCTTCTACCTTCCTGCAAAAAACTGCTTTGAGGATTATGTCATCTAAGCTTCCAATTTTTTTCATAACAACCCACAATAAGAAATGCATTTTACATTTTGACCCAGTATGCACACACACATACACACACACACAATTAAAACAAAGGTTTCTCAAGCATTCTTTTTGTTAAGAATGATGCATTGGGCCGGGCACCATGGCTCATGCCTGTAATCCAAGCACTTAGGGAGGCTGAGGTGGGCAGATCACAAGGTCAGGAGTTCGAGACCAGCCTGGCCAAAATGGTGACACCCCATCTCTACTAAAAATACAAAAATTAGCCAATTAGCCGGGCATGGTGGTGCACTCCTATAGTCTCAGCTACTTGGGAGGCTGAGGCAGAAGAATTGCTTGAACCCGGGAGGCGGAGGTTGCAGTGAGCTGAGATCATGCCACTGCACTCCAGCCTGGGGGACAGAGGGGACTCCATCACACACGCAAAAAATGCATTGATAATTTCTATTTTGTTCTATTTCCTTCCACTAAAAAAC
Source organism: Gorilla gorilla gorilla (assembly GCF_029281585.2). Lineage (NCBI taxonomy): Eukaryota > Metazoa > Chordata > Mammalia > Primates > Hominidae > Gorilla > Gorilla gorilla. The sequence continues at coordinate 173,066,547 of NC_073227.2, read as the reverse complement.
AAACAAATGCTCCTTGGGACCCACTAAATTGTTTGATTGTTTGGGCAAACCCCCTTCAGTTGGTTGCCATGGCTGTGGTCTATCACTAGCCTACCTTTTTTTTTTTTTTCCTTTTAAGATAGAGTCTCACTCTGTCACCTAGGCTGGAGTGCAGTGGCACAATCTCAGCTCACTGCAACCTCTGCCTCGTGGGTTCAAGCAATTCTCCTGCCTCAGCCTCCCAAGTAGCTGGGATTACAGATGCATTCCACCACACCTTGCTAATTTTTGTATTTTTAGTAGAAACGAGGTTTTACCATATTGGTCAGGCTGGTCTTGAACTCCTGACCTCAGCTGATTCACCCACCTCAGCCTCCCAAAGTGCTGGGATTACAAGTGTGAGCCACCGTGCCCAGCCATGTCACTAGCCTACCTTAACGGAATTATTTCTTCTCTTCTTGAAGCCAGTGAACATCACCTCTGCTCCACTTTACCCATCTTCTCCTAAAACCACACCCTTGGCTTTTCTCTGCTTCACCTTTCAAATGCATAACTCCCATATTTCACCTGGACCTCAGTCTCCTTTTCTCCCAGCTGTCCCCCAACCCTCTTTCTCCACTTTGCCCATAATTCAGGCTTATCAGGAACTTCAGACCTCTACTCTTCCATTGCTCCGCTTATCAGAATCTTCCTGGTTTTGCTTCCTCATTAGTCTACACAGGCCCCATGATCGCAGCCTCCTGATCTGCCCACCAGTTTACCACTTGGCATAAGACATTTTGGTTCTGTTCTCCAGCTAACCGAGCCTGCAGCTTGGCCATCAGCCCAATGGGTCGGCCCAGAAAGTGTACAGATTCGTGTCGGGACCAGGCTTATCATTTAGGGATGACGTGTACCCTGATTCACCACTAGTCATTTATTCCTTAGCCCACTGTAATCTTCCTACATCCAATCCCTCTGCACTACCTTATAGACTGTGACAAATACGCATTTTTTTTAGTCCTTATTTTACCCTCTCTGCAGCCTCTGAAATCACTGACCTCCTTCAAAAACTCCCCCCTCTACTTTGATGCCTACCTTGTCCCTAGCTCTCCTTCTTTCTCTCTCACCACTCTTTTTCAAGCTTCTTCATAAATTCCTCCTCTTTTCTCTACCCCTTAACTGCTGGTGTCCTGGAATTTCTCCTCTTCTCATCATACTCTGCAACATCCCTGGTCAAACCCGTCCACACCCATGATTTCCACTACCACCTCTATGATGATGATTCTCATAAATGTACCCTAAGTCCTCATTGCTTTGTGGGGTTCTTATCTATTGTCTGCTGTACAACCCCCCACATCCTGGATGTCTCATACACCCTTTCAAACTCAAATGCCCCAAACTGAAGTGAATCTTTCTCCCTATTAATGCTTCCCCATGCTTCCTCATTGCATTTAGAAGAAAATCAATAATTATTGCTATGGTCTTCAAGGGTCTGGGGTTTAAGTGATCTAGCCTCTAGCTCCCTTCTCTGCCTCATCATCTAGATTCCTCATGACTCACTCTGCACAAGCCAAGCTGGCGTCCTTGCTATTCTTCCAGTAAGTCAAGGATGCTTTTTTCACAGCGCTTTGGCCTGGTTGTTCTCTCTGCCTGTAATGCTATTGCCCCAGATCAGACAGCCACAAACCTCTCTCCTTCACTTCACTTAGGTTTCTGCAGATGTGTCAGCTGCTCACAGAAGCTTCTCTGATCAGCCTATCTAAAATACTACCCCCATCACTGTCACTCTCCATCCCCTTACCCTGCTTTATTTCTCTTCAAAGCAATTATCACCACCTTCCACGAATGTGTTCATTGTCTGTTTACCATTCCTGGAATATGTTTCTTTATTTAGCTGAATCCTTGGCACCTAGAACAGTTCTTGAAACAGAGTGAGGGCTCAATAAATAATTGAATGAATAAATAATTTATCTCCTCCCCCTCTCTTACCTCAGCCTCAAACTCTGCTTTCTCCAGGGTCCTAGGTAAAAGATACATGATTCTCCCAGTCATGGCTCAAGCCAGAAGCCTGGCCTTTGGTCTCGTCTCCTCCGTCTCCTCTCTCCACACATCCCATCTGTCACACTCCCAGTGACTCTTTCTAAATCTCTTTCCCATTGCATTTGATTCACCATCCTCACTGCCATGGCCTTAGTTCAGTGTCATGGATCCCCCTGAATTTTGATGAAAGCTATGTATTCACTTTTCAGGAAAACACACACAAATACATTTTCACACAAGAATTTCTAGATTCTCCAAAGCCCAGTGAGACCCTGTGATGGTTAATATTGAGTGTCAACTTGATTGGATTGAAGGATGCAAAGTATTGTTTCTGGGTGTGTTTGTGAAAGTGTTGCCAAAGGAAATTAACATTTGAGTCAGTGGACTGGGAGAGGCAGACCAACCCTCAATCTGGGTGGGCACCATCTAATCAGCTGCCAGCACAGCTAAGATAAAAGCAGGCAGAGGAATGTGGAAGGACTAGACTGGCCTAATGTGGAAGGAGTAGATTGGTCTGAGTCTTTCGGCCTTCCTCTTTCTCCCATGCTGGATGCTTCCTTCCCTAGAACATCAGACTCCAAGTTCTTGAGCTTTTGGACTCTTGGACTTAACAACAGTTAAGTCCACAGACTGAAGGCTGCACAGTAGACTTCGCTACTTTTGGGGTTTGGGGACTGACTTCCTTGCTTCTCAACTTGCAGACAGCTTATTGTGGGACTTCACCCGTGATCATGTGAGTCAATACTCCTTAATAAACTTCCTTCATATATACATCTATCCTATTGGTTCTGTCCCTCTAGAGAACCCTGACTAATACAGACCCCCTTCTCTGGGTGCTTCTTTGTCCAAGGGTAAAAATCTCTGGCTCAAGCTTCATTTTGTCTCACCTGGATACCTATAACAGGTATCCCTGCCACTCACCCTACCCCTCTTTTGATCTGTTCTCCACAGGAGCTGTCCAAGTAATATTTTAACAGAGCAGGTTTGTTCATGATCTTTCGCGTGTCCTCTGTAACACCTGTCAGTGGTTCTCCATCACCTTAAGAATAAATGCCTAAATCATCTATGTGGTAACACAGTGCTGCTATCCCCCAGACTCAGCCACTTTGCACTCGTATCCACACTTGGATGAAATCATTCTGAAAGGCCACTCTTTCAGATCTCTGTGCCTTTGAACATGGTGGTCCTTTACCCTTTCTGAGTCCTCACCTACCATCTGCTTGGCTACCTGTCACTCCTCTTCCCCCAGACAGCTCAAGGGTTATCATGAAAGTACTCCCTGATCTCCTGGGGCTTAGGGGCCTCTCCTCAGATCACATTGTATTGTGATCATCATCTTGTCAGTTCCTTTGCCAGGAGGTGCATCATTGAGGCTGTCTTGTTAATATCTGTGGCACATAGTAGGTGCTCAATAAAGGTATGTTGAATGACTGAATGGAATATTCAGGTGAAAGGACAGAGACGTGATAGCAGCACATCTTGGATTCCTATAAATGGGGCAGTTGTAGCCAACAAGGCTTCCAAAATAGGAAAATCCATATTTACAGGGGAGATAAACTGGACAGTTCTTCCATTTACAAAAAGGATTCGCCACAAGGGGCCTCTAAATAGCGGGTGTTTTAACTGTTCTGTGTAAGTGTTTGTTTACTGATCATTAATCATTTCACAAAGAGGCCAACGGCTAAAGTGTGGCCAATCAGAGCCTTTAGAACAGAATCACGAGGCTTCTGAAGCTACTCTGCAAGTTAACAGGAAGAAGCATTTGATGTTAAACTATTCAATTAACACATAATTTTTCAGGAACAAGCCAGAGAGAAAAAGGCGGAGGGAAGACAGAAGAGAAAGAAAAGGAGAACAGAAGCAAGTTTTGAGAAGTTCAGCTACATGAGCCAGGACCTGCCTTTAAGCACGGACATCTCTACTCTTTAGCGAGAGAGCAGGGGTCCACATGATTAGAGACTTGTAATTAGACCCTTACAGTGTTCGGTGAAGGCAAAGCTCTTGATTGATAGAGAAGACAGGGATATAAAAAGATCTCGTTTTGGCCATCATTGTGCAATAACAACTTGGATGGATTCACTCTGGCACAAATGAAACTTTAGTTCATTCATCTCTTCACCAAGTATCAATTTATCACCTGGAACACTTCAGGCCCTATGCTAGGCACCAGAGATGAAATGCTGACCAAAGCCAGGGCAATCTCTTGCTTGCAAGAATCTTGTCTTTTAGAGGCAGGAAGCAAGCAATCAATCATCACAAAAACAATTGCCGTGGAGAAAGTGGTGGTAATGGCGTAAGAAGATGCTGCGACAGTGTGGGTGAGGAGACCAGAAGCTGCTGTAGAAAGGGAAGGCAGGCGAGGCCTCTCTGAAAGAGTATCATCTGAGCTAAGCCTCATGGGTGAGACTAAGCCAGGTGCAGAAAGACCTGGAAAAGGGACCATTAACATCTACAGCACTTTGGTGGAAAAGATCTAAGCATATTCTAGAAACAAAAAGGAAGCCACGGTGCCTGGAGTTCCATGGAGAGGCAAGCGTTGAATGAGGTTGGGGGCCAGACTTTGAAGGGCTTTATAAAACCTGTAAGGACAGGGGAACTATTCTAAATGCAAGGGGAGGCCGCTGAAGGGATTTCATCAGGAGATGATAAGATAGATTTACTCACGAGTAATTATTCTGGTGGCTGTGTGGAGAACAGGGTACAGGGGAAGAAAAAAGGAACTAGAGCATCAGTTAGGTGGCTATTGCACAAGTCCAAGCAGCAGAGCATGGTAACTTGTACCAGGACGGCAGCAGTGAGGGCATAGGGGTGGACAGATTCTAGACCTAGAACTAACGTGGGGTGCAGAACTGTTGTGAATGGTGACAGGAGAGCTCTCCCTAAGGTCCTGGCAGACATTCTGAGACTGTTACCCATGAACCATGGCTATCAGAGTGGAGCTCTCTGTGGAGGAGATCTGCTAGGCCTCAAAGTTTGGCAGAACTATGCTTGGGTCATTTTGTGGTCATCACAGGCCCAAAATTTTGGGGTGATAATTCTTGTAAACCAATCACTTGGGAAACCCAGAAGAAATCCATTCTGTATGTTCTAAAAGTTCCTGGTCTCAGGGCTGGCTCCACTGCATCCTCCCTCCTGCCCTTGGCCATGGGCACTCCCTTGGGATCCCCTGTTTCAGGAATGGCATCACTGGTCCAGCCAGAAAAGACAAATCATCTTTGACAACTCAGCTACAAACTGACCAAAGTCAGGTTGGTTGTTCACAATTACGATCTATTTGGTAGCTAATGGGATCTTCCAATTGTTAGAGGAAGGGAAGGACTACAGGTCTGCTCCTAGCAACCTCATAATCAAAGCAAGCCTCAGACCAGATTTTGCCTCACACAGAGACATTTACTAGCAAACAAGTACAAAAAGGGTCACACAAGCAGATCTGTGAGCTCAGTGGAATCCCAGCTCCCTATCACGTGGGCACGCAAATGCACCTCACACAAAAGGCTCACCTTGCAGGCAATGGGACCATATTCCGCGGCAGGATTCAGTTAATCTAGGCCAATGTTCTCCACTGGAACAGATTCTGTCCCCCCGGATTTTGCCCTCCAGGCAATCTCTGGTTCTATTTTTGTTTTCACAACCCGGGGAAGTGCTACTCCTATCTAGTGAGTAGAGGCCAGGGATGCTGCTAAAGGTCCTATGGTGCATTTGGTCTGTCCCCAGGGACTATATGCTCTTCTTCCTAAACAGGTATAGAATCAATCTCTCTCCTTTTCTCCCTTCTACTCTCCTAGTCTGGGGCTTCAGCACTTGAGACAAAGCCTTATTCCCACCAGTCTTCCAGCCCTCTGGAATTCTCCAATCTCCAACCCCACCATCAGACTCATCTTCCCAAACCAGGAGTGGTGCAGAATTTTTCTAAATTCTCCAGTGGCTTCTCAATGCACACAAAATGTAAATCTCTGCTTCCTCTCCCACCTCTTCCCCTTGGGCATTTTGTTTCAGCCTCTTGCAGTTGCTTTAATACACCAAGTGCTCCTAAAGCTCTGTGGCTTTGCACCTGCTGTTCCTCCTGCCCGTGTCTCATACTCTTTCCCACTCGCCTTGGTCTCCTGCTCTTGAGCCTCAACTCAAATACTGCCTCACCCTTTGGCTCCACTGGATTGGCTTTGGAGCTCCTGATCAACCTTGCTCTGCTCTGGACACATCTCCATTGAAGCAGATGTCACAGGTGTCTTTTTGTATTGCAACCATTTGTTTGCATGTCTGCCTCCCTCCTGGACTCTAATGCTTTTACAATGGGGTTTGTGTCTAGCTCACTGAGCCCAGCCTGCTCTGCTACACAGCAAGCAGCAGCTAAACATTTGTTCAATGAAAGGTCACTTTCAATGCTCTGGGTTGCCTATTTTTGACTTGTTTGTTTTGTTTAGTTTTTTTTTTTAAACAGATTTTAAATACTTAGAATTTTCAGAGGATATGAAGTGATACAAAGGAGATAGTTATGGCTGTGGTTTTCCAATCTCAGTGTGCCTAAGAATCATCTTGGGGACTTATTTCAAATACAGATCCCCAGGTAATTTTGAAGAAAATTAATTCATTTTAAAAAACTGAGATATATTTCACATGTCATAAATTTCACCTTTTTAAGTGCACAATCCAGTGGTTTTAGTATATTCACAAAATTATGCAACCATCACCACTATCTAATTCCAGGACATTTTTATCACTCCAAGAAGAAACTCACATTCATTAACAGTCACTTCCCATTGCTCCTTCCCCTCAGTCCTTGGAAACTACTAAACTGCTTTCTGGTCTCTATGCATTTGTCTATTCTGAATATTTCCTAGTAATGGAATCGTATAATATATGGTCTTTTGTGACTTGCTTCTTTCATTGAGCATAATGTTTTCAAGGTTCATCCATGCTGTATCATGGATCAGTACATCATTCTTTTTTGTGACTGCATAATACTCCATTGTATGGATCTATACTGCATTTTGTTTATCCATTCATCAGATGACAGACATTTAGATTGTTTCCACTTTTTGGATATTATAAATAATGCTGATACGAACATTTTGAGTTAGTTTTTGTATGGACTTGTGTTTCCAGTTCAATGGTATATAGCCAAGAGAGTGGAAATTGCTAGGTCATTTGCTAACTCTATGCTTAACTTTTTGAGGAGCTGCTCAAACTGTCTTCTGCAGCAGCTGAAACATTTTGCATTCCCACCAGCGATGTATGAGGGTTTCAACTTCCTTGCATCCTCATTAACACCTGTTATTGTCCATCTCTTTCATTATAGCTACCCTAGTAGGTGGGAAGGGAATATCCCTCCGTGATTTTGATATGCATTTTCCTAATGACTAGTTGTGTTGAGCATCTTTTCATGTGCTTATTGTCCATTTGTATATCTTCTTTGGAGAAACGTTTATTCAAGTGCTTTGCCCATTTTTTTTATTGGGTTGTGTGTTTTTTGTTGTTACTGAGTTTTAGGTGCTCTTTATATATTCTGGATATTAATCTCATACCAGATATATTATTTGCAAATATTTTATCTCATTCTGTGAGTTTATCTTTTAACTCTCTTGATAGTATCTTTTGATGGACATGAGCTTTTAATTTTGATGAAGTCCAATTTATCTATTTTTCTTTTGTTTCTTGAGCACTTCATATTATATCTAAGAAACCATTGCCTAATTCAAAGACATGAAGATTTATGTCTGTGTTTTTTCCTAAGAGTTTTATAGTTTTAGCTCTTACATTTAGGTTACTGATCCATTCTGAGTTAATTTTTCTATATGGTGTGAGGTGGGGGGTCCAACTTCATTCTTTTGCATGTGAACAACCTATTATTCTAGCACCACTTGTTGAAAAGAATGATCACTTTAGATAGTCCTGACTCCCTTGTAGAAAATCAATTCACTGTAAATATCAAGGCTGATTTCTGTACTCTCACTTCTATTCTACTTATCTATATGTCTATCCTAATGCCAGTATGACACACTCAGGTGCCAAGGAACCACTCTTAGGAAAAAAAAAACCCTGTCCTAAATTATAATTGCTGTAAAAAGGAGCTAACCCAGACCAATGGTTCCCAACCAGACTGAACATCAGAATCATCAAAGGGTCTTGAAAAAAAACCCTGACCCCCTAGATCTCCTTCTCCCCAGCTCCCCCCTCCCCTCGGGGTTTGATTCGGTAGAATGGTAACAAGGCTCAGGACTTACTGTTTTTAAAGAACCCTCTGGTGACCATCCACAATTGGCAATTACTGGTCCAAGTGATCATATAAAGTCTTCTCCAACATAAGAGACCTATCATGTTGGGAAAAGAGAAAATATAAGGTGGAAGTTTGACCCAAAAACATCTTAAATGAGCATTCTATGAGCATTTGGCTGACAGAAGGCCATCTCTCTGATGAAAAAATGTGAAGATGATCTGTGAAAAACAATAAAAGTAGAAGGACCAGTGTAGCTCCAAGATGTCTAGATTGGGGAGGAGATAAACCACATTTCAGTGTTAATCTGTGGGACCCACCCCAAGGCCGGCACAGCACCCTCCACACTGCTCCCATAAACCCTGTGCTCTGTTGGTGGCGTGTCTGTCTCCCTACTGGATTCTGAGTCTTTTTTAGCAAACGTGAGATCTTTTCCTGTTTGGATCATCAATCCCCATCACTGTGCCTGGCCCATCACAGGTGTTCAACAAAATGTCAAATTAAATGAAACATTTTCTATGTTTAGTCAAATGCATAGCAAATGCATAGGTCAAATAGCAGGCTTTATGTAAAAATGCTAGGTATGTGGTGCTTTAAAAACAGAAGTAGAAGGGAATTAAGCAATGGGATTTAGAAGATCATTTTTTTAAATGTGATTATTTTTGAATCATGGTTATCATCTCTGTCCCCACCCACCTGCCTACCAACTGTATTCCTCAGGGTCCCAGCAGGAAACAGATGGCTCACCAGCATTGAATGAAGAAACTGTTTGCAGAGGAGTGGGCAGAAATAAGAGAACACCAAGGAGTGAAGCCCCCGGGACTGGCAACAGTGAGGTGTCCTAGCCATCCTTAGGCCTGAAGGGACAAAGGGACAGAGCAGGGTGACCAGAACCTACCAAGATTTGGAACCTTACAAAATGGCTTCCCAGAAGACGATAGCCATAGCCAGAAAATAAGCAGAAAATTCCTCTGGAAGGACAAGCGGAGAATAACCAGCACACCCACCCATAAAGGACAGGAAGATATGGACAGATTCAACAAAGAAAGTAGGGTGCTGAGGTACGGCAAATCAGTTACACTTCTTAGTCTGTGGTTTGTTTGACTTTCTGGGGATGTTGTGCTTTCATTAATTCATTCATCAAACACTGAGTTTTTTCATGCTTTGCACACTATTTTGGGCACTAGAGCTACAAGGATAAATAAGACACCTTTTCTGCCTTTAGGAAGTTCACACTGGGGAGTGGTGAACATGGACAGGCAGGTCATTACAATAAAACACAAACCACAATGATGGGTGTGTCTGTTTCCTAGGGCTGCTGTCACAGAGTACCACATGCTGGTGGCTTCACAATAGAAGTGTATTGTCTCCCATTTCTGGAGGCCAGAGCTTCCTTTTAAGAGCTGCCAGGGAAGGCTCTGTTCCAGGCCCCCCACAACTTCTGGAGGTTTGTGGGTCATCTCTGGTGTTCCTTGGCTTGTGGAAGCATTATCCCTTCTCTGGCTTTATCTTCCCATGGTGCTCTTGTAGGTCTGTGTGGGTCTGTGTCCTAATTTCTCCTTTTTATAAGAACACTAGTCATATTGGATTAGGGCCCACTCTACTCCAATAGGACCTCATCTTAACTAATTGCATCTGCAATGATTCTATTTCCAAATAAGGTCAGTCTGAGGTTCTGGGGTTAGAACTTCAATACACTAATTTTGGAAACAGAATTCAACCCATAACATAGGGGATAGGCTCAGGGCATTATAGGAGCATTTACAAGATGGTCAGGGAGGAGTGATGAAGAGGGTACAACTTACCTGGTGTTAAGGATGAATAAGGTTCCACCAAGTGAAGAGATGAGTGGGCAGGGAGGAGGAGGACAAACCACTTTGCGCTGAGGGGAAAACCAGAGCCAGCACCGGTGATTTGGCACTGCAGGTGCAGAAAGCACAAGGCTGCGGAGAAGGAGCAGCAGCTCTGGCCCCAGAAGACCTCCCACGATCTGCATAGAGTCCAGATTTAAGGAGGTGGTAGAGGGACGATGAAAAGGTTTGAAGCAGGGACTTGGCAAGACCAGTTTCATTGTTCAGAGGGGTCACTCCAGCAGCTAGGAAGAAGATGGTAAGGCCTGCAAACAAGGCAAACATCCAGGCAGCTGTGGATGGAGGTAGGATAACAGGGAGAGAGGGAGACCTTTAGGAGATACTTAGGAGAGAGATTTGGGAGGACATGGCAATTGAGTGGATGCGTGTAGCGAGTGGGGAGTGCGGTAGCAGCACCCCCACCCCTGCAGGGGGCCACAGTGCCATTTAGCAAGGTGGGGAGAGTGGGCAGTTTAACAGGAAAATGACTGTGCTCCCACTGCCATTTTGGGAGTGCTGGCTTTGTGTTGCCTATGGGAGAAGCTAGGGCAAAGAGTTCCATTGGAGAGAGGGATTTGAGAGTAATTTGCATGTCCCACGAGAGAGGATGAGCTTCTCCAGGGAGTGTGTGTGGCAGCACAAGAGGAACAGTGAGTTAGAAGAGAATCCTGGGGAACACCAACAGGCATGCAACAGGCGCGGGCCGGGAAGACGGGCCCCTGCAGACAGGCAGTGCAGAATCGAGAACATAGCATATGGAAGTTCAGGGCTCAGGAAGCTTCAAAGAAGGAAAACCATGTTTTCAAATGCCACAGAAAGTCTTAGTCAGGAAAGGATTGAAACGAGTCTATTCAATTTGTTATCAAGGAAGTTGGTGGTCACCTCGGTGACAGCAGTTTTAGGAGTGTGGTGGGTGGGAACGGAAGCCAGATTCCAGAGAGCTGAAAGGGTGAACAGACGGGTAGGCAGCAGGAAGTTTGGAAGAGAATGGGAGGAGGGAAACTGAGCAACAGCGAAAGGGAGATACGGGGCACAAAACTCAAGTATAGTCAAGGGAGGTGAAAGCAATTTTAAAAAATGACTATCAAAGTCTGTAGTAGACATCAAAGTATAGAGCAAAGGACACGAAAGAAAGAGGAACACACCTCAGAGACTGAAGGTTAGGATGGGGTGGGTGCAGAGGTGTTTGTAGGAAGGAGGTAGAAAGTTGAGGGACATTGGGCCTGATGGCCTTGATGTTGGAGACAGGTTTATGTGCTAAGTATGAGACAGAAGGTTGAGTAGGAGCTTTGGGGAGAGTGCTAGAATGCTTGGAATGATCACCTAGGGGCAGAGGAGAGGAAGCTCTTCCAGGACAGGTGGGGAGATGGGCAGCCCTGAGGCCCAGCAGAGGTCAGGGGCCATGAACTTGTAGTGGCCTGTCCTATGCAGTAGAGTCCATTTCCCCGGGAGTACTCAGTCTCAGAGATGGAGCAAGACAAAGGTTGACAGGTGGGAATTTTGCTTTGTGAGTGTCTGGTGAGACTGGATGAGCCACTGAGTCCAGAATGAAGAGAGAGAGGGCAGGCAGAGCCTGATGAATGGGGAGAAGAGGGAGAGGTCACTGGATATGAGCACTGAGAGAGCATGAAGGATGCACGGATGTCATAGAAAAGCAACACACTTGTCCTGCTTTCGATTTTGCTGTGTGTGAGATACAAGTAAACAGCCAATTTTCACACTAAAGAGTCTATGTAACTTTGCAAATAGCTTGTACAAAAGCATTAAAGCTGAGTTAAAAGGGCAAGTATGCATTTCAGCTACACTGGTCCCACAGTGACATCACTAGTTATGATTGTAGGGGTGGTAACTGTTTAGAAAATAAAGGGAGGGGCCATTCAATATTTCTTATCTTTATCCAAATCTGAAGTATTTCAGCCCTATTGCAAGACAGTACCCTGTAACAGATAGCTGCATCTCTCCAAGAATAATAAAGCCCCGCTTTGCAGGGAGAGGCTGTGGATGAAGAGCAGTAGGCGGAGGGCTCCAAGGAGTTTCCAGCTGTATTTTCTGAGCTTGCTAAGCATTTGATCAATGGCAAGGAACATCTCAGTTGTCCAGATACAGTCATCCCACGCAAGGTGCACGGAGACCAGTGTTCTGATATGCAAAGAGAGCCTGGGACTCTCATCAAATCACCAAACAGGATGCTGGCCATGCAGCAAACAGGCCCGCAAGCTGCTGGCAGCTGAATGTCGGGCTGCCAGAGCCAGGCCCAGCCACATGATGGGCATGGCCCCAAAGGCTTGGTGGCAATCCGTATTCCAATGCATGCCCTCCACCACGCTGCTGACCCTCCGCCAAGCGGGGCCCATGCTCAGGATCTAGAGACGCTGTTGTTGCAATGCATACAGGCCTCTTTGTTCAAAAATACTGTATGCATGAGAGAAAGCAGCTTCCTTTGGTTCTTTCCCCATGGCCTGGAAAGAAAGGCTTCACAGTCAAGCTGCCCAGCTGACCAGCATTGGGCAAAGGGGTGGGAGGGGAACTTGCTGAAAGCTAGCTGGTTGTAGTACATCTAAAAATGGAGCTTGAAGGGGTTTGGCTGGGACTGTGGCAACCTCACTCAGGTGTCATCCAGGCCTGTGTTGGGCTGGCAGGGGGCCCTTGGCAGCCCTTGCTAATTAAATGTATTGAGAAAGTGGCTTTGACAGGGAAGGCTCTGTCAACACTGCCACTTTGGTGCAATCTTTTCAAATGACAAGGAGCCTCTTCCTTTATGTGCAGAAAAAGCTGAAGAGCAGGATAGTTTCAAAATGAGGCGCACGAGCAGTTGAGTAATTACCATTTTCTTCTGTGGCTGCTCCACCTGCCCTGAAATGATCTTCTATCAGCTGAAGGACACTCTACTGTCCAATTCAGGGGCATGCTCTCTCTGCCTCCAACTTTACCACCTGAAAATTTGGAAGTCACATGAGTAAGAGGGACCCAGTGGGGAAGATGTCCTCAGATCATTCTTCACTTGAGAAAAATACCTAGATGGTCACTTCGCGGGCCTCAATCAGTGCTGACAAATGGGCTCCACTTAAACCAAGGGGAGAACAGTTTCCATTCGCAATGGAGTGCCATTACCCTTTACTAAAACAAAATAACATTTTTTTTTATCCTAAAGAAATTATTTCCTTATTTGTTGACTCCAGAAAGCTATTGGGTAGTTCCAAATGTTGGCTGCACAGCTAAGCTCCTGTTGGGTGATTTGCAGTTTCCCAGCAAGGTCAAAAGGAATTCCCTGGGTTCCTGGAAATAGGTACCCATGGTACCCACAAGCTAGGGCAAAGCTAGAATGATGGAGAGAGATGGCAGGGACAAGCTTGATGGGTCTTGGGGGCATATGCTTTCCCCAGGCCTGGACCCGCATCAGTGCTGGCTCCCCCATGAGCTTCCTCCAAGTGGAAAAGAAGTCTTGTGATCAGCCTCGAGTGTGATTCCTTTTATGGCACTCCAGCACCTAGTACAGCACACAGCAGGGACCTAGCAAATTTTTAACAGATGGATAGATGTTTCACTTTTTTCCAGGGACTAGGAAGAACTGTTTCTTTGAATTTTGGCTCTATCAGCTTTGTTTGGGCACGAGACAAGGACATGCATCTTTTGAAAGGTTCCCAAATCTAGATATTCCTAATATATCACTGCTCCCTGCAGCTCAGCAGGGCACCCCTTCCCTGACACTAAGGAAAGACCACCAAAGCTGAATTCAGCCTTGCTGAATTAAGCATCCCTGAAGCTCACTCTACTCCAAGTGAATTCTGGTTGTTGACATTTGAGCCAAAAGACTTAAGGAGGTGCACTCCAGTTAATCCAGTGCCTCTAATTGTTCCTCCTGATTTCCAAGAACATGTAAAATTTTCTAGAGATCTAGCCCACTCTTACCTTTTCACCTTTTCCTTCAGACTGACCTCCTCCATGCTTCCCACCTTACATTTATTCACTCAATGTTTATTCAAGGCATATTGAGCATCTGACACTACAGGTTACTAGGGACATCAAATGGCTAAGACCCGTCCTATGAGTTTACAGACCACTGGAACTGGGAGAAATGCAGATACTCAGTGTTGGTCTTGACACATGATCATGTCCATGGAGTTACAGTGGTGGGGGCAGGGCATGGTGAAGGAAAGTCAGACTTAATTTTTGTATTTGGGAAGATTGGTTTAGTGGCGTAATCATACCACCTTTAATTTATATTTTCAGTTTATGAAGGCTTTCCTTTCCTTTCCTTTCCTTTCCTTTTTCCTTTCCTTTCTTCCCTCTCTCTCTCTGTCTCTCTTTTTTTTAGACAGAATCCTACTGTGTCACCCAGGCTGGAATGCAGTGCCACAAGCTTATTGCAGCCTCGACCTCCCAGGCTCAGGTGGTACTCCCACCTCAGCCTCCTGAGTAGCTGGGACTACAGATGCGTGCCACCGTGACTGACTAATTTTTGTATTTTTTGTAAAGACAGGGTTTCACCATGTTGCCCAGGCTGGTCAGGAACTCCTGGGATCAAGCTATCTGCCTACCTCAGCCTCTCAAAGTGCTGGGATTATTGGGATGAGTCACTGCGTCTGGCCAAGAGTTTTCTGATACATTATCTCTTTAATCTTCACACTAATCCTGTGAGATCAGGGATTACAGCTTTGTTTTACGAATAAGGAAACTGAGGCAGAAATTAGTGACTACTCAAAATCCCAGGGTTAATAGCGGGTTTGAACTCAGGATGTCTGCCAGTAGCCCTGGCCCCTCCTACTCCACCAAGCAGCCTTCCCAGCAGGCTGGCAGCTCCTCCTCCCCTGCAGGTGGGAGTGGATGTGAGGAGAGCACTCCTAAGGGGGCTAGGCAACTTATCCAAAGCCCGTGCCTACCACCCCACCTACTTCCTTTGCCCACAGCTGCTTGTCTCTTTGTTTTTCAGTTTCCAAACTGTAAAAAAAGAGATAAAAATAGTTATGAAAGTGTTCTGTTCCTTCCTTAATGAACCCACCTGCTGGCTATTGCCTGAAATTCCTTTAAAGAGGCACAAATCCCTTCATTCTGCAGGTATAAATAAAAAGTTTAAGATGCAAATACCTGGAAGCCTCAACACACAGATATAAATAAGTTCCACTCAAGTTTAAATGATAATAGAATATCTATCCTGCCTTTTCTGAGGTGCAAGGCAGAAATAGAAATTACCGGTGTTATATAGCCTTTATAATTCCAAAGCAGTTTTACCATAATCTCATTAATTCTATAAATATTCTATGTATAATCTATATATAATCTATATCTATATCTATAGAGACAGCATCTAATAGGTGCTAGGCATTGTGTTGCCTGCTAGGGATGGAGTGGGAACAAAAACAGACATAGTGCCTTCCCCCATGGAGCTGAGTCAAGTGAGAAACACAAAAACATAGGTAAATAAATGACACCAGGCTTGGTGCTATGGAAGAGAACAGAGCAAAGAAGGGCCGTTCCAGGGTAGGGGGGAAAAAGTCATACCTTTTCTTCATCCATCAGTCATACAATCATGACTGACAATTCTGATAACGAAAGACAGAGTGTAACACAAGGAAAGCACAACAAACTTACTTAACAAAGTTTTATGTGACATGAAGTCTTCAGAAATGAAGACCCAAAAACCCAAAGAAAGTTACATTTTTATGCAAGGTCTGAAGAAAAAAGTGCATGGTTATGAAGAAATACGATTGGACAAAAAAGGGTCTGATCTAATGGGAATGAACTGGGGGGGCGGTGGATGTCTGCAGGGCCTGTTTGTCCAGAGTCTTTTCTGTGTCTCTGTAAGACATGCCTCCCCGCAAGGTATGGGGCAGGACACCTGTCACAGGAGGGCTTTCAGCAGGGAAGGGAGAAGGTCAGAGACCTTCGTAGGTTTATGACCTGCTTTGAGATGAAGAATTCTAGTTTCTGCGCCTTGTTTGAGGGAGAAAGCAGGATAGGAGAAGGTCAGAGTGACCTTGTTTCTGAGGCCCTTGTAATCTCTGTCAGTTCAAAGTACCCAGCATACCAAGAAGCCATACTCTGGGGTATCATGTTCTGAACCCTGATATCAGGCAGAGGGAACCACATAGTTAGAGGCTCTGAGATGAGTGTGAGCACGTGAAAGGCCTGAAGGCACCCAGGAGGAGCAGGGAGGCAGTGGAGGAGAGCAGGGATGGGTGGGTAAGGGCAGGACTGCACTGAGGAAGTCCTAGGAAATCATGGTTGAGGACTTTGAGACTTGAGCCCAAACTTAAAGGGCAGTGGAAAACATGCAAGAGCTTTAGAGCAAGAGGGATAACAATATGATCTTTAGCCTTAAAAAAATGTGAACTTTCCTGCAGGCTGAGGAATGGATTGGGAAACAACAAGAATGCGGCCATTGCAGTCATCCAGGCCAGAAGGGACAGGTGCTTGGACTAAGATGGAGAAGTGGAGGTGGGAGGATAGATGATTCCAGAGATACTATAATCTTATAAAACTCGTAAGATGTATTAATGAGATAAGGAAGAGGGAGAGTCAAGATGACTTTAGTTCCTTACACTCATTGGAGCAATTGGGAGACAGAAGGGCCAGCAGAAAAGAACAGGCTTTGGAGGGAAGAAGATGAATTCAGTTTGGGGCATGTGGGGTTTCAGTCTGCATAAATGTGGAAGTGGATAGAGATCCTGTGACATTTTCGCTCTTTAGTGGCTGAAATTGCCTTCTCTGACCCATGGGACTCGGCCAAGTCAACCTCCAGCCCATTCCTTCTAGTCCGGCCCCCTCTGCTGTCTCCCCTGAACCCACCAAACACAACACCGAAATACAGTAACATGAAAATGAATGTTCCCCAGGCCTTCAGTGTTCCTCCTCTGTGCGTTCCTCATTTCCTGGCAAAAGAGGAGTGGGAGAAGCCAATTTCTGCAATTTGCACATTGGAGACATTCTTATTTACCAGATACCACCAGAAAGCTGATCACTGATTCCCAGCAGCCTGTTGCAAACACATATACCACATGTGGAACTCCAGCTCCTTCAGTAGGAGAGGCGAAATGACAGCCCACCTCCGTGCTCATCAGCCTGGCTGATGGGATGAACGCTGCTATTGAAACAGCCCCAGCTTTCGAAAGGCAAATAAAAGTAAACCTCTGCAAGAGAAGCGATGCAGATGAAAACCCACTTCAAGACTCCTTATGCTCTCTATAGTTCATTTTTTCCAAATCCTTTCATTGATTATGTTGTCTTAAAAGAGAGAGAGAACAGAAGTCCTGCGAAGTACCTGAGCTATGCCTGCTATGATTTTTCCTTTCTGGGCAAGTTTTTAGTCGATAGACAGAAAAGGGCCTTTTTCAAGCTACGCTCAGCCTGGAAAAGGCTTGCCAAACTATTCTCCGGAAATCCCACCTCACTGACATTTTTCTGCATTCTAACCTGTCTGCTTCTAAAATGCTTGGAACTTTGTAGATAGAAGCATGGCAGATTTTCCCTTCAGGGTAAATGAAGGCCAGTGGAGTGAGCTTTTAGGAGCAAGAGAGGAAACTCCTGTCTCTCCTCCTCCCCTAACCCATGCCTCCTCTTCCTCCTTCGCTTCCTTTAATGATTAACAAATATAAAGGCCACAATTAGAGATGTATTAAATACCTTGGAGGAGAAGTAAGAGAGTGGGTGGGGCTTGATCTCTCAATAAAATTAAACAGGTGTCTTGGCCATTGTCCTCTAGAAAAGCAGGGACTGGGCAAGGAGACAGGTGGTAAAGGTCAAAGGGAAGTGAGGAAGGTCAAGGTGAGAAGTGATTCCACAGAAGGCACTTTCACTCTGGGCAGTACTAGCCAGGAGGACAGCTAGGGGCTTAGCAGATATGTTTACTTGGTACAAGGGACTTCTTCAGAATGACTGCAAGGAGAAGCACACCTCATCTCCCAGAATAGTGCACAGGAGGGAGAAAGGAGAGGAATCTGTCAGGCTCCCTCCTGTCTCTCCTCTCTCATTTGTCAAGTTTCCTCCCAAAGGGAGCTACTCCCCCATACTTCCAGATTATGTAATTCAGTCCCTCGTCTCAGGCAGCCAGATCCCACACCTTACATGGTGGTGTTTTATTCAGCTCCGAAAGTGGCGGGGCAGGAAGCCCAATCTCTCTCCCCGACTGCAAAACCTCATCGAAGTGGTCCTTGTACCTACCATGATCATCCTGAATAAAGTCTGCCTTACCATCTGTCTGAGTCCATTTTCTGCTGCTATAACAGAATACCACAGATGGGGTAACTTATAAAGAATAGAAGTTTATTTGGCTCACGGCTCTGGAGGCTGAGGAGACCAAGAGCACAGCGTCGGCATCTGATGAGGGTGGAAGGCATCACATGGTGAGCAAGCGCGCGAGACAGAGAGAAAATAGGGGCTGAAGTTACCATGTAACCAGGAGCCCACGCCCGCAATGACTAATCCACCCCCACGACAAAGGCATCCCTCTAAGCCATTCAGGAGGGCAGAGCCCTCATGGCCTAATCACCTCTTGAAAGTCCTATCTCTTAATTCTGTTATAATGGCAATTAAATTTCAACATGATTTTTAGAGGGGACATGCAAACCATAGCACTATCTTTTTCTGAAAAAAAAAAAGTGGAGAGGGAAAGCAGAACAGGTGGGGACACTAACAAAAAGAGAAAGAGACGGAGGAGGAAGAGGAGTAGGAGGCTGCAGCCAAGGAAATCTGAAAAGGAACATAAGATCTATGTCTCAGTATAATCAATGACATCATCTTCTTTCCATATACTAGGTTTTAGTAGAAGAGGAAGGAAAAACACAAAGGAGCACCTGGGTGGGGTATGGCCAACAAGGAGGTGTAGGGAGCACAGTGAGTGTGCTCAGAAGGAAAGGACCAAGGGCACAGGGTTGGCTGTGCATGGGCATTTTGCATCTCAGGAACCCAGGGCCACTGAAGAAGGCTGAGGGCGGGAGCACAGGGCGTCAGGATCCCCACTGCTGGGAGTTAAGCTCTCAGAGAAGCACACAGGCACTTTCACACAGAGGAGAGTGCATGTGAAGCCAGTTGCCACGACTGGTGATGAGGAATGCTGGTCTGTGCCCTAACCTACCTGCCAAGGCCAGCAGAGATGTCAAGATGGTGCCTGATGATGTCCTGTCTCTCTAGTTGGTCCTAAGGTTTGACTGTGTGTGCATCCTCGAGTGAGGAAAGTGGTAGGTATAAAACTGAACAGCCCCATCTCCTAAAACAAGTGCAGGGCCAGGCCCTCTCCTTGGCAGAGAAGAACTCAGGGCCTCCTTGAATGATGTTGCATGTTCCACTCTGCCTTGCCTGGCCGCAGGAACACCACCACTTCCCTCCCGGGCCTCATGCCTGCGAGGGCCTTGTTAGCAGAGCACCCGCATAGGGGGCAGCACTTTCAAGGTCCCCCTGTTAGCCACCTGTTGGCCTCTTGGGAGTAAGTTCATTGGCTTTTCCCTAGCAGAGCCCCGTGAAAGCTACAGAGGACATCCAAGGCCTCCTGGACTTTGCACTGGACCCCAAGAGTTAGTTACAAGGAAGCCAGAGGGCTTGGGCAAGATCTTGCTATCCAGTTAAACTGGGCTGTGGTGTTTTAGACCTCCCAAGGCTAGACCTTGGTTGTAACAAATAAACACTATTCGTGTGACATTCTACAGTGTGCAAAATGCTTTCAGCTTCACTGGTGCTTGTTTTTTAGTAATGGCCCTGTGAAGTTGCTGATGAGCAATCTAGACTAAAGAGGTTGTTAAGAGGAGTTCCTAAGGTCATATAGCTGATAAAGACTTGAGCTCACATCTTTTATTCCTGAATTCTCTTCCAGGGCTGCGTTAGAAACCTAAAGAGGAGCCTGAGGGAGGAGACTGCATTAATGCAATTATTCTAATTTAGAGACATAGTTCTGAATTCTTGCATCTAAGGTAGCAACCAAGAGCGTTTTAGGCCCTGGTCTTCAGGTGGCACCCACCCTGCACTATCTTGGGCAACAGCCATGAAATCCTCCAAATCATGCATTTGCATTTCTCAGTTATCACCCCTCCCACCTGGACTATTTTGAGAAGGAAAGCAGCAAGCACTTCCCAGTCTGCTTCTCTCTGTTTCTCTTTCTCTTTCTTTCTCTCTCCAACCCCCAGCCCCGCCCCTGCCACCACAAATGCCACTTACAGAGGCTCACTTTAATAGTATCCATCAGCCTCCCAGCTGGGCGCAGAGATAAGGGTGCAGTAGTTACTCCCCTATGCTCTTCTTCAGGGTTTGAGGGTGTCACTATCACTTCAATTTGGGAGCCCTTCACACAAAGACTTGTGTGCACAATTACCAGTTCCTAGTGTGGAGAGAGGAGGGGAAATCAACTCTGGCACCCAGCCCAACCATGCGTCTCTTTTACCTGTAAGGATCTCTTCTCCCTCCACCTGGATGCCTCCTCTCTGTCCTTTCCAGGCACTCCAGCCTGCCTTCTTCCCCGCTTTGCCTGATGAGCTGAAGGTGAGGAAACTGGCCAGTGGGCAACTCTTCCTGGGACACAGGAAAACTCTGTTTGAGGATCTGGGTCATTTCTAGACTTATGGCTGTGGCAGGACCCTGGAGCAGTGAACTGGGTCTGCAGCTGCTTCCCCATAGATCCTTTAGACCAACCGGAGGTGTTGCCACCTTCCTAAAAACACTTGTTTTGTCCTTTCTTGCTCCTTCTTAATTCAGTAGCCATTCCTGGATTTTCTATCTCCATCTCTCAGATTTTACTTGCCTTGAGGGAGACAACGTAATTGCTGATGGGTTCTTCTTTCCCTCTGCACAGAAAAAAGCAGGTCACTGAGACCGTGGTATCACAGTACAGAAAGAGTTTTATTGACAGGAGGCCAGCCACACAGGAGATGGGGTTTTTGCTCAAATCAGTTTCCCCAGAGGCTTGGAGATTAGGGTTTTTCAAAGACAGTGTGGTGTGCAGGGGACTAGGGAGTGGGTGCTGTGGATTGGTTGGGGATGCAATCATAGGAATATGGAACGTGGTCCCCATGAGCTGAATCCACCCTTGGGTTGGGGGCAACAGGATGGGTTGAATCATGATAAGTCATGAGTCCAGGTGGGTCAGCCAGGAAAACATCTCAAAAGACCAATCTTAGGTTCTACAATAGTGATGTCATCTGTAGGAGCAATGGAGAAGTCACAAATCTTGTGTCCCCTAGCTGCATGACTCCTGAGCAGTAAGAGGTTATAGAAATATACCTACCTTTTAGCAGAATTTGAGCTCCTCCCATAATCCTAATCTTGTGGCCTTTCATTAGTCTTACAAAGGTGTTTCCAGCCTCTGAACAGGAAGAAGTCAGTTTTAGGTGGGACTATTATCATCCTTGCTTCAAAGTTAAACAGTAAACTAAATTCCCCCTATGGTTAGCTTGGTCTATGCCTAAGAATGAGCAAAGACAGCCAGCCTGTGAGGCTAGAAGCAAGATGGAGTCAGTCATGCTATACTTCTCTCTCTGTCATAATCTTTGCAAAGGCAATTTCAAAGACATTGGATTACTCATAATTTTATGGCCCAAAGTTTTTAATGGGCTAAGTGGTCCCAAGATGTCATATAAGAAGGTGATAGGAAAAACTGTATTGAAATACTAATTTTTGCACTTTGCTGGTGTGTGTCCTTGGGCCCATCACTTAACCCAGAAGTCCCCAACCTTTTTGCCACCAGGGACCAGTTTCATGGAAGACAATTTTTCCATAGATAGTAGGCAGGAATTGGGAGATAGTTTGGGGACGAAACTGTTCCACTTCAGATCATCAGGCATTAGATTCTCATAAGGAATGTGCAACCTAGATCCCCCACATGCACAGTTCACAATAGGGCTTGTGCTCTTATGAGAATCTAATGCCAGCCCTGATCTGACAGGAGGTGGGGCTCAGGTGGTAATGCTGGCTTGCCACTGCTCACCTGCTTCTGTGTGGCGTGGTTCCTAACAGGGCACAGATTGCTACCAGTCTCTGGCCCTGGGGTTGGGGACCCCTGACTTAACCCCATTTCTGCCTCAGTTTCTCCACCTATAAAATCTGAACAATCCCTGTGGAAGGGTCATTGCAAGGACTCCATGAGATAATGCATATGAAAGCCAGCCACTGGCCCAATGGAGGACTCAATAAAGATTTGGCCCTTCCCTGACAGGGTCTTCCTGACTAGATACTTGATGCCTCGATATTGAATTGAAAACTAAAGAAAAACATCACCCGTCACTTCAGAAATCACATTGTCCCTGTGGTTCTTTGCTTCTCCTCATACAAGTCTGCTTTCAGACACGCTGAAGCCCTCACACTTCTTCTTTTCACTGTTACCCCATTTCACTTAAATGTCAAGTAAAAGCTTCACCCCCATTTCTACCCCAAGTCACCAAGGCAGTTCTGTTTTCCCCATCTTCCATTACCTCCCCACCCCTAGACACACCTGTACCTACAACTAGGGGAGAAAGGCCAGAGAATTATCTGTTCATTTATTCATGTTTTGTGTCCACTTTGCCCCAAATAGGATCCCAGGCAACTCCAAATGTGTCATGACAGTAAAATTTCAATTTAGATTAAATTCAAGTTCAGTAGGTGAGGACATGGTGACATCGGGAACGTGAGCTACTGGAAGGATAAGACGGAGCCAGGTGGGAAGTTAGCTCACAAAATGCATGTCAGTTATGTGAACAGATCCAAGAAGAGCTGGACATTGATAAAGAACCATGTACTTACTCCCTGCCCCAACTGGCATTTTTGGGGAAGGGTTAGAAGAGAAAACCACTAAAAATAACAACCGTGGCCACATCCTCTGTTTCTTCCATGGGCAGAAAAGCACTGGGGCTGCTGCATTCTCAGTGTGAGAGTCAGGAGTGGCCAGGCCACGGCTGCTTTCTTCATAGTCTCCGGAAGAAGGCGGCCACGTGTTCATCATCCAGGAAGCCAGGAGCAGATACTCCTAAAACTGGTCATTTAAATTCCTAGTTTAAATGACTAAATTGAGATAACTCAGGGCTTTGCTTGGAAAATACAAGTCCACAATGAATTCCAGCAAGCTTTGACTTTATGACACGGAAACACTGCAGGCATCGTAGTGACTCAACAAATTAAACAATTATCAAGTGACATTAAGAGTTTAAAAACTAAGATGACTAAAGATGTGTACCCTTACACACACGCACAACCACTAGGTAGGTTTACTCGGAGTTCATGGAATCACTAGAACTGGAGGGAAACTGAGAGGGCCTGCATTCACTAGTGGATGAGGATGTGCAGGTTACTGACCAGACCCATCCTAAAGTGACTGAACGGCAGCATGACCATTGCCAGAGCTTCTGATGCTCATTCCAATGAGTGTGTCTCTTCTACTTTTTTGTACCTTATTTCTCGACTCACCTACTTTTTCTTTGCCTTTGATTCTGACCATCCCACCTGCAAAGTCCCATCTTTGTCTTGCTGTCTTCCCTATTCTTCTCTCCCCGGACCTGACTCTGTGGCAAACCTGCTACTGGTATTTTGACTGCTCACTTGCGGGGCCCATCAGAAGCCTCAGCACCAGGAGTTTTATTCTCCTGTTTCTAAGGTGATATTTGGGTTATTTGCAGTAGAGGTGTTTACACCACACACCCTGCATTCACGTTGCTTCCTTTCTGTTACACTATTGATTCTTTCTCTTGGCAGCTGAGGGGAGGCTTTGATGTGGGGATGTGTTGTAGTTTCTAAAGGAGGAAGATGTTGGTGGGAGGATTTACAGCTGTTTGAAGAATTCCTCCTCCGCCCTGGCAATTGTTCTAGAGGGAGGAGCCAGTGGTGCATTTTCCAGGCTAGGGTCTGCTTTCCTGAACTCTGTCTCTCTCTGAGAGGGAGAGAGAGGAAACTGAAGTGCTTCCAAATAAAGATCTGAGTAATGAGATTTGATCTACAGGGATTTGTTACTAAACTCCAAGAATTTCCAGATGCAATCCATAGCACCAGCAGATTTTGCTCCTTTCAGACGGGCAAAGGGGCTGCTCTAGTTGGCGATGAGGAGATACAGGGAGGTCCTCTTCACGATCCCATTTCCCCTTTAAATTCTTCCGCCATAAGAGACTTCTCCTGTTCTGTTGCAGCAACTCTCAGCAAGCGAATAGTGCTTTCTGGGGACCTCGCCTTTGTTAAGTAGATCTGCAGTGATATAGCAGAGATTTTAATGTGCAGTGCTGTGTTTTAATAGACTATTAAACTACAGCATTACACATTAGCTGGCTATGGCACAATTGCAGAAATATCAAAGATGTGCTCTCGGGAAAGCACTATTTACTTTAATGGGGAGATGCTGAAATAGACTGAAAATCTCTGCAAAGTGAGCCAAGAGGAAGACAGGGAGAGGAAAGAACCAGGGAGCTCGTGATCCAGGCTGAAGCAAAACCCTTTTCTCATTCCCAGTTCCTGTATCTGTGAGGGCAGGTTCTCGCTGGGTTATAACCAACTTGAGTCTGGATGACTTGTTACCATGCTACAGGAAGACTTTTCCAAGCTGTGAGTTTCAAGGTTGGAGTGACTTTGAGGCATGTAGTCATTTGTCTTAGCTTATGAGGGACTGGAGCTTTGATTTTTATGGTTTGTTCTGCTCTCTGTGGCTAAAATGACAGGAGCACAAGGTAGATGATGTTCTTCTTTGGAAAAGTCCTTTTGCTCCGAGATTTTCTTCTCCCAAGTGCCCCCACCTCAGCACACACTCGTAAGTAAGCACACACACACACACACACACACACACACACCGAGTTGCATCCACACACAGACCTTTTTGTCTCAGCAATAAATAAGGAACTCGGGAATTCCAGAATCTGTTCCCCTCTCATCATTTCAGAGGCGGCTGGGCTGAGACTCTTCCCCAGAGAAAACCACCAGATTTCTGATCAGCTGTGATATAAGAGAGCAATTCAGCAGCTAAAGGACCCCATTCAGCCATTATGCAATGTAAAACTGCGGGCAGGTCGTTCTCCACCTTTATCATACCGCAGCAGAAATAAACCCTGAGAACAGAGCTATCCAAGCCTTACTCAGACGAGAGCTGCAAACAGCATTTTCCAAAAAAAAAAAATCCATCTTAACTCACACGCTTTTTCTTAACATGCCTTCCTGCTATACAGCAACATTTAAAAACCAAATTGCAAATGCTAAAAAGAGGCCAGTGCCTTCCCAGGATATGCGCCCCCAAAAACACTCTTTATGCAAACCCAGGCCCACAGGAAGCCTGGAGGAGGCAGGAAGAAATGGAAAGACAAGGGAAATAACCCCAAAATCAGGAGTACAACAAGACTTCCCCATCTGCCTAAAGCGTTTGCTCATTCAGCCTTGGAAGTAATCGCTTTCTTACTCACCCAGTGACATTTTATTCTGGGTGAGCAGACAAGAATGTTAATTTCATTCATGCTCTCTTCTGTGTGTTATTATGAGGAAGGGGGGATTGCTTTCCTTTTCTTTTTTTAGATGGAGGCCTTGTGAGTAGGGCAGGCAAGCTGCTGTCCACAGGGTAGGATTTGAGACGGTTCTGGGCAAGGCCCCTGGCCTCCCTCCTACAGCCAATGCCTGTCATCCCACCTTCAAAGCTTCATCCCTCTAGGGTTTGAAAGCACATACAAGAAGGGAGTTTCACAGTCTGCATCTTTAAACCTTTTCAAAAATGTATTATAAAAATAACATGCATATGGTTAAACAGTTATTTCCCAACAGCCCAGGAAGTTTTCAATTATAAAGAAAATATCTTCTTCATCTACCTTATCCCTAATCTAATTCCTCAAATGGAGCCACCATTAATAATTTCAGTGTTTGGCTCTTTGGGTTGTTGTTATAATTTTAAGTGACTTATTTTCTTAATTTCATTTCAAGAAGCAATCAAATGATTCCCTGTGGTTAAAGAAGACAGAAACATATTTTCCTACCTTGGTCGTCCCTCCAGTTCTTAAATGGACCCAACATCTTTAGGTAACGCCTTAGAGATCAACTGTAATTTTAGCAACAGTTAGTTAAAAGTGAGCTGAAGGTTCTAGGTGCTGGGTAGGGCTCACAGGGGAAGTCTGGAGACTCATTTATTTTTACTACATGGCTCTGTCCGATTGTAGTAACTTTCTCCCTACCCCCTCTTCCGTTGGTTAAAGGATTGCAGGCATTGGAAGACAGACAGCCTTGATGCCCAAGGTGAGAACTTGCTTTAAGAGCTTCACCTGTCTTGAATTTGTCTTCATTCATTCAGAAAACATTCATTCATTCAAAAAACATGTGTATTCTACTTGCACCTTGTGGTAGACAGCTTTTATGGCCCAATTCTTCACACCCTTTGCCATGTAACTTTGCAGTGTCATGCCGCTGTGCAGGCAGAATGAAATTCCCATCCCTAGCCCCAGCCACATGTCTTCCATCCTTGACTGATGGGATATTAGTAAACATAGCACAGACATGCTGGCCTTGCTTCTTCTTGCCTTTCTGCCATCACCATGACAAGGATGAGCCCCAGCTAGCCCTTAGTCTTGAGAAAAGCATGGCTTTCCTGGCTAAGTTGCTCCAGCTGAACCAGCCCAGTGGTGATGAGCCAGGCTCAGCCTAGATCAGCCAGACCCCACAGACCTGTGAGAAACAAATGTGGGTGGTGGTAAGCCCCTGCCACTCTATAATTTTCATTATGTGGCAGTTTTGATTGATATGAAATAACTGATACAATCTTACAGGCACCATCCAGAACACAGGAAAGGCGGCAGGCAGCTGAGCCACTACTCTCACGGAGCTCACATTCCATTAGCGTACTTTATAGTTTTCACACCTATATATTACCCCTTACTCTTCCCACCCTGTGTGGCAGTCCCACTTTTAAGACGAGAAAACTGAGGCTCAGGAAGTCTAAGTGGCTTCCTATTATAATGTTATAATGGAAGCAATCTAGAAAGTGCCAGAGCTGGGACTACGAACCCAGGTCTTCTAAGTCCAAATGCTATGCTCTTTCCACTACCCCATAGCAGCCTCAACCTCTACCTTCTCCTGAAGTCTGTACCTCTCACCAGAGTTGCAGAGGGACCTGACTTTGAGTGAGGAGATAGATGGACTAAGTAAGTCTATAAGTCTGACCCAAAGTGGACTGCTCTATTATCAATAAAACAAGGAGAAACAACTCCTTTTTATCCCCTGAAATTGTTTCTTCTTGCAATTAAACCAATCTCTGTTTACAAGTATTTAGCATGATTCTAGAAATTGCATTTTAAAATTATGCGAACAGAGAGAAAAGGCAGCCCACACAGTGAGTGATTTCTCGTGGGTAATTGGCTGCTGGTTCTGGCTCCAATGACGCCTTCTTTTTTAGAACATAATTAGTGATTTCAAAGGAAACTGTTAGAAATGGCCTAGGTCTCCAAAGAGAGGCTTTTCTAGCTCTTCACATCAGGAGGTCTACTCAAACTCATGCTGACAAATTTCCCTTTTTGTTTTTCTCCCTTTCCTAATGACCTCCCAAACTCTTTTTCAAAGGTTGGAGAGGCTGTAGATGCACAGAACTCTTCCAGATATGGGAGGAATTCCAGATTTGCATCAGAAAACTCAGAGTCTCATTCCCCTGCCTTCCTTTGTTCCCTCCTTTTCCTTCCTTCCCTCCTTCTTTCCTTCCTTCCTTCCTCTTCTCTTATCTTTTTTTCTTTCTTTTTTTTCTGTCTTTCTTTCTTTTTTCTTTCTCCCTGTCTTCTTTCTGAGAAAGACAGAGTGTTTGGATTTTAAACAAAGTGTTCATTATTTTCATCTTTCATTAAAATTAGATTCAAAAGCTTAAACAATTTGAAAGCTTATTTCTGTCTCCTGTAAGAAAATCTGGCAATAGGCAATCCCAGGCTGCTATGATATGGTCCCATGGTCAGTAAAGACCAGGTTCCTTTATCCTTCATCCTCAAGGTCACTTCATGATTCAAGATGGCTGCTAGAGGCTCATTACATCCACATTCAAGCACCAGGAAGGAGGCACGGCTATCTACCCCAGCTGAGTCAGTTACTTTTAGGGAGATTTGCCTGAAGTTCCACAAAAGAATTCTATTTACAACTCATTGACCAGAACGAGGCACATGACCATCTCTAGTTTCAAGAGAAGCTGGGATCAGAGCAGCTAAAAATTAGAGTTCTGTTACTAAGGAGGAAGAAAAGAATGGATGTTGGGATAGGAAACTAGTTTCTGCCGCAGAAAGTGGCAGTGGAGAATTAAGGATTGTGAACCGAATGAGAATATAGCTTGGTTAGTTTGAAACTAATATTAAAACTAAAGAGGTTTGCTTAATTTGTTAGCATCATACTGGAAGCTCAGGGTGCAGACGGGTTTTTCTCTTGCCCTGTTCTGTTGAAAATGTTACTTATGATTTAAGTGAAGACATCAAGAGCCCTTTGTCTATCTCTGCTGTTGGCACAGACCTGAGAAGGTTAGCTACCATGTTGGACAATACAATCCGGATCCAGAAGCTCAGGAAATGGTGTAAGGCTGGGAAAAAAAAATAGCAAGAGAGAATTTAACAGGAAAAAATATAAAATTCAATCTTTACATCTAAAAAATGAACTGCACCATGATTTCACTTATATGAGGTACCTAGAGTAGTCAAAATCATAGGAACAGAAAGTGGATTATTGGTTGCCAGGGGCTGAGGGGAGGAGGGAATGCAGGGATATTATTTAATTGAGTTTCAGTTTTGCAGAATTAAGAGTTCTGGAATTGGATGTGTAATACAATGCGGAAGTGATGGTTGTACAATGGTGTGAATGTGCTTAATATTATGAACCATATGCTTAAAAATCGTTAAACTGGTGAAGTTCATGTCATGTGTTATTTCACCACAAGAAAAAATAATTGAAGCAGGGCGTGGTGGCTCACGCCCGTAATCCCAGCATTTTGGGAGGCTGAGGTGGGCAGATCACCTGAGGTCAGGAATTTGAGACTAGCCTGGCCAACATGGTGAAACCTCGTCTCTACTAAAAATACAAAAATTAGCCAGGCATGGTGGTGGGCACTTGTAATCCCAACTACTTGGGAGGCTGAGGCAGGAGAATTGCTTGAACCCAGGAGGCGGAGGTTGCAGTGAGCTGAGATTGCACCATTGCACTCCAGTCTGGGCAACAAAGAGCGAAACTCTGTCTCAAAAAAAAAAAAAAGGCAAAAAGAAAAGAAAAAAAAATTGAAAAAAAAATTGCCCAAGTGCAGGATGAGAGAGACATGGCTTAGCTACAGATTTAAACCCTGGTGTTAAAAGTGAGATGTAGCTATTGAAAAGTGTATTTGAATCTGGATTTTGGAAGAAAAATGGAGGCTAATATTTATAGAACATCTACAACATGCCACATCTTTTTATGGGCCCTTAATGACAATTCTGGAAGGTAAGTGTTGCTACCCCCTAAACAACAGAGAAACCAAGTAATGGCCCAGTTTCAAATAGCCAGTAAGGTCGAGGCTCTGCTGTTTTCTCTATCTACACTTTCTCTGTTCAAAGATACGGCCCCTCTGTGGCAGGCCTGGAGGAACTGCCAGGCCCTGGTATTCACTATCAGCCCTGCCTGAAAATCACATTGTAGAGACTGCTCTTCGCTCCTTGGGGAGCACAACCTTAGTGGCTCAAGGTAGCGTTTTACTTGCAAGAGAATGCTTCCGCCAGGTAGTGTTAACAGCAATTAGTTTATCTGATTAAGCAATTAGCAGTCTTTGTCACTTAGCAGAGATCTGGGCCCACAGGAACGAAAGCATAGCAGATAAGATATGAAGGGGAAAAGATGGGAGCAAAACACCATGAGGAGCAGTAGAGAGGCTCGGAGAGAGAACCAGATGCCTTCAAAGAGAAGAGGACAGAAGGGAGGTCCTGGAGACCCGCAATGTCACCTCAGCAACATACCCCAGAACAGATGAGGAAACTGAGGTTCAAAGTCAACAACAATTTCCCAGCTAGTTGGTTCCAACTGGCCAAGTCAGTAGTTCTCAACTGTGGCTGCACATTAGAATCGTCTGGGGACTTTAAAAAATACCTATGCTGGAGCCCCACCCCAGACCTTGTAAATCAGAATATTGGGGAAGGGGCCTGGGCATTGGTATTTTTAAAAAGGGTCCAGGTGATTCTAATGTGCAGCAAGGGTTGGGTGGCCTTGGAGACCCTGGTGGTGGGTTGCTCAGGCAAGAGGTATAGCTCCATGCAGGGATTTCCGGCCGGGGAGACCCCATCTGATCTGCTTGGGAACCTTACTGCTATCAATGCACATCTTCCCTCTGTCCAGTTGCATGGTTCTGAGGATGAAAGCACTTTCTCATCAAAGGTAGGGAATCCCAGAAGAGTGAAGGATCACAAAACCTGAAGCAAGCCAGCCTGGACTCTTCATTTCTCCCAGGATATCCATATAATTCCCCTTTTTTCCATGCCTGCTTCTGAATCTCACCCTGTCTCCATTGCTGCCTACAACGCCTGCTCCTTCATGAGCTCTCTTCATTCAGGTTGGTCTGAAATACTCATTCTTCCATAAATTGTTCCCCAATTTCCAGAAAAAGAGGATTTATCTGCTTCTTTTACTTTGCATGATTATATAATATACTTTTACTCTTTGTCACTGTAAACTATCCCAGTTTTCATACCTGTGCCTGGCTGGCTACATACAGCAAACCACCGACGAAGTTAGCTAGGCTGGGCATGAGGAATCTCAGGGCTCACCCTCAAAGCATCTAATCCAAAGTCCAGGCTGGGCTCAGGAATCTGTACCACTAAAAATACTGCCTACTTTAGCCAGGTTTGCCCCTTGGCTTATACAATATGTTATAAAATGTTAAGGAGGCTCTCTTCTTAGGTTACTGTAGTCTTATGTAAAATGTGTGTGTATGTTTTGAGGAGGTACAGGGGAGAATGTTTCATTGTGTTACACAGGAACCACCAGGCACTTATATATGGTGAATAAATTAACTCTTATTTATCCTTGAAGTTGAAAGTAACTTTTCCACCAAAAGAAATTTAAAATTCCCCTTCCATCTTCACAGCGTGGAGAATGCTGATTGTGGCAGACAATGAAGAGAGAATATAGACATGGACCAACGGACGAAGGAGGAGCAACTGGGTTGTAGGCAACCAGCATTTTGTGGTTTTAGAAAGACTAACCTTTGAAGAAATTAGTGGATAGAGAATGTAAGCCGAAAAGATTTCCTGCAAATGAAACAAGAAAAAGATACTCCAACTTAGATCTCCAAGAGATAATAGCATCATAGGACATATGCAAAGGGCAAAATCTCAACAGACAGGACTCAACAGACAGACTCAAGAACTGAGCCTTTGTAAGACCCTGCTGCTAAATTTAATGTCCTTCATCATGGGCTCTTCAAAGGCAGGTAGATTCTAATCTTCTTGACGGTGTCTTGCCGCCCTTAGCATCCCTCCCCACAATCCCACACCCACCCTCCAGCTCTGAGCCTCAGCTGTCATCTCCCCGGGTCTGAAATCCAGTGAAGTCAGAGTGACTGTAGGGAATGCATGGGTGCAGTGAAAAAGGTTGCTCTACTGGGAAGGGCTGAGAATGCTGGTCCTAAGCTAGGGTGATGCTCGTCCTTACATTCAGGGACAGGAAGAGTCATGAATTTCCAGGGTAGGCAAGTGGGTTACAGAAAGAGGCTGCCTTAGAATACCCAGCTTCCCAGGTGAAATTTTACTGGAGGAGTCAGTTGAGGGTCTATATTTGACAGCAGAAATTATTTGAAACGTTTTCCTAGATTGGATATTTTCCAATGCAATAGGGAAGGTCCTTAACCAGATGAAGATAAGCAAGGGTCTGTGATAAACTTCAAGTGGTCTGTAAAACCTCTGAAATCATAGTCAAAATTGTACCTGGGGTCCATACCTTTTATCAGAATCTCAGAGAAATACATGGCACACAAAAAGCTAAGAGTCACTTAACAGTGACTTGCAGTGGCAACACCTCCACCCAGCCCCTCCAGCAGCCTCAGCCTCATCAGTATCACATCATTGCTGGGAATATTGTCTCTTCCAGCACACTCTCCTGAAAAATTTACCCTATTGGGAAGACCTTCCTAAATTTACCCTATCAGGAAGACCTTCTCTAGGAAACCTAGACACCACGAAAGAAAGTGCTGACAGATTTTATTATATAAAACAGAAAATTTTTTATACAGAACAAAACACTATAAACAAAACAAAAAGCCAGGCGTGGTGGCTCACGCCTGTAGTCCCAGCACTCTGGAAGGCCGAGGTGGGCGGATAACCTGAGGTCAGAAGTTCGAGACCAACCTGGCCATGGTGAAACCCTGTCTCTACTAAAAATACAAAAAATTAGCCGGGTATGGTGGTGCACACCTGTAATCCCAGCTACTCAGGAGGCTGAGGCAGGAGAATCTCTTGAACCCGAGAAGTGGAGGTTGCAGTGAGCCAAGATCGCACCATTGCACTCCAGCCCGGGCAACAAGAGCGAAACTCCGTCTCAAAAAAGAAAAAAAAAAAAGCAAGTGATAGGCTAATAAAAATATTTATAATTGACATGGACAAAAGTTAATATTCTTAATATACAAAGAATAAAGTTTTAAAATGGAAAAAGACCAGACAAGTTAATTTATAGGCAAGGCTATTCAAACAGATAACATTTAAGAAGACCTACATACCTCCCTAGTGATCAGATACATACAAATTAAAACAGAGTCACATTTCCCAGCAATTAGATTGGAAAAATGAAGATCAATAATGTCTAACGTCTAGTCATAAACTGCTGTGGGAATGTAAACTGGTATAATCTTTTTAGAGAGAAATTGAATGTTGCTAATACAATTTCAAATGCATACAAATTTTAATCCAGAAATTTCACTTAGAGGAACTTATTCCCCGGAAAAGTCATGCAAGTGTGTACAGTATTTACTTAGTTAATGTAATAGTAAAAATCTGAAGGCAACATAAATATTAACTAATAGTAGAATGAGACAAACTATGGAATATTATGCAGCCCTTAAGAAAGAATGATGTCAATCTGTAGGTATCGGTGTGGCAGAAGGCCCATAATATATTATTGAGTAAAGAAAAGGAATCATGCCATATATGACATGACTTTTTATCTTTATTATAAACTACAAAACAATGCATGAATGTTCATGAATACACATTTCCTATCAGCATAGAAAATGTTCTGAAAAAATGCATATTTATCTATGAATAGTAGTTTCCCCTGTGATGTTGGGGAATCATTTGTAAAATCAGTTTTCACGGTGTTATTGAATTTTCAACTTCTGTATACTACTTTTTGTAATTAAAAATATAACTAGGTTGGGCACGGTGGCTCATGCCTATAATCCCAGCACTTTGGGAGGCTGAGGTGGGCAGATCACCTGAGGTTAGGAGTTTGAGACCAGCCTGGTCAACATGGTGAAACCCCGTCTCTAGTAAAAATACAAAAATTAGCTGGGCGTGGTGGCAGGCACCTGTAATCCAAGCTACTCAGGAGGCTAAGGCAGGAGAATCACTTATACCCAGGAGGCAGAAGTTGCAGTGAGCTGAGATTGTGCCACTGCACTCCAATCTGGGCAACAGAGTGAGACTCTGTCTCAAAAAAAAAAATATATATATATATATACACATATATGTATATATATACACGTATATACATATATGTATATATATATACACGTATATACATATATGTATATATATACACGTATATACATATATGTATATATATACACGTATATACATATATGTATATATATATACACGTATATACATATATGTATATATATATACACGTATATACATATATGTATATATATACACGTATATACATATATGTATATATATACACGTATATACATATATGTATGTATATACACGTATATATACGTACATATACACATATGTATATGTACATATACACATATGTATATGTACATATACACACGTACATATACACATATGTATATATGTGTATATATACACGTATATATATACATATATGTATATATATACACGTGTATATATACATATATGTATATATATACACGTGTATATATATATGTATATATATACACGTGTATATACATGTGTATATATATACATATATGTATATATATACACATATATATACACGTGTATATATATACATATATGTATATATACACGTGTATATATATACATATATACATATATATGTATATATACGTGTACATATACACATATATGTGTATATATGTATATGTATACACACATATATGTGTGTATATATGTATATGTATACACACATATATGTGTGTATATATGTATATGTATACACACATATATGTGTGTATATATGTATATGTATACACACATATATGTGTGTATATATGTATATGTATACACACATATATGTGTGTATATATGTATATGTATACACACATATATATATAATTTAAAAATATAAAAACATACATATATATATATATATATAACTAAAACACTCTCTTTAGGAGTCCAACACAACCCATTTGTAATATAGCTTTTATTAATGCTATCTTGACCCAGTTTTGAGGCACCCTGGCCAGAGGCTGATTAGTTCCCCTTTTTGAGTAGCAAGTTAAATCCACACCCCTACCTGGCCACGCTTATTGGGCTCTCACACTCCTGGGCCAATAAATACCAGTCCTAACTGCCCCAAGGCCAAGGAGCAGTCAACCATGGACAATCCCACATACTGTGCACTGTTCTTCCCAGGGAACTGTGAATAGAACCTTTTGTACCATTCTGTCTTGCTTCTCTCTCTTGATCTGCATCTGGCCTCCGAATTCCTCACCCAGGGTAACATGGTTGAAATACTAGTAAAACAAGCTCAGCCATGTTTTCACAGAATACTCCATGGTAGATGGCCAGAGCTCATGGAATGACCTCCAGAACCACCCCATTTCATCTGCCTTTGCCTAGCATGTTTCCTTGGCTCACACCCTGCTGACCTATGCATGGGTTCCTACCCCTGATGCACCTTTGGCTCTATTCCTTGGCTTCTGACTTTGCTTCTCCCATCTGGTCCAGCATCTTGGAGTGGTCATTGCCTGATTGCCTGCTGTCTGGCACAGCTCCCACCAAACAGGGCCCAGCTCCATGGGCAGTCCTCTAGCAAACATGACCATAAAGCACAGAAACAGCCAAAACCCAACATGGTCAGACCTGGACTGAAGTTGAGGTCTGAAACCAGGCAGATTGTCAGGAGTTTAGAAACAGGGGAAACCGGCAACCGCCTTTCCCAAGCAGTACTGTAAGCAGAGGCAGGGGTGTGGGTGGACACTGGAGGCTGAGACAAGCAGGCTATTGGGAGCCAGATCGATACATCGAAGGGCAAAGCAAGGTAGGGGCCAAAAGGGCAAGTTGAAGGTCAGAGCTGAGCGCATCTGCAGAGGAGGTGGCAGGTAAAGAAGGACACTGAACATGACTTCAAGAGGCTGGGTCTGCATTCTGCCTCTGCCGTTTGGTAGATCACAGCCACAGGCATTTGCATCTTTTAAGCCCAATGTCCTCATCTGCAAAACTAGACATAATGCTGTATACCAAGCCCCATGTCCCCACCACTCCGCCAACAATCTGAGATCTAGAAGGTGAGAGGGCAGCAAGTGGAAGGACAATTGAGTGTCTCCTTGTGGAAGATGCCTTGATTCAGAGGTGGAAGCTTCTTACTAATGTGTCTCTGCTCTGGCCTTCTAAAGTCTTTTGGGCAGAACTCAGGATGTGGTAGTAATTGACCAGAGATGGAAAGAACCTAACAGGAGATTCTTATACTGGGTTGGCCAAATTCTGTACCTTTTATCTGCCCTCATGTTGCAATTCTAGTCTCCACAGACCCTCAAATTCTTTTTTTTTTTTTTTTTTTTTTGTAGATGAAGTCTTGTTCTGTCACCAAGGCTGGAGTGCAATGGCACAATCTCAGCTCACTGCAACCTCTGCCTCCCAGGTTCAAGCGATTCTCCTGCCTCAGCCTCCCGAGCAGCTGGGATTACAAGTGCCCGCCACCTTGCCTGGCTAATTTTTGTATTTTCAGTAGGGATGGGGTTTCACCATGTTGACCAGGCTGGTCTTGAACTCCTGACCTCAGATAATCGACCTGCCTCAGCCTCCCAAAGTGCTGGGATTACAGGCATGAGCAACCACGCCCGGCCAGAGCCTCAAATTCTATGTGCCCCCCACTTCCCCTGTCCCATCTAAGTACAAAATTTCCTCTCATCCCTGTTTGAGGCTGCTAAGTTAAGAACAACACATCTGTGTCCAAATCTTCAGGCAAGACATGAACTCCCAAAGCTACCTCAGTGCAACCCCCTCTTGCTCACCAATTCTTCAGAAATCTCAAACAATTTCCATTATTGGCAGACATGGGGTTTCCTTGTTGCATTCCACTGTCATACAACTGGAATTTGTAGACAAGAAAAATACAGCCGTTACGCAGCACTAACTGGGCTTTTATGTCACTTCACAGGCAGGAGACTGGCGTGGAATGCCACACACCTCCTTATCACGGCTTGCTTGCTGGGATCTCTATTCGTCTTATGCATTGTGTATCTCGGAATTTTCCAAGATGTGGTGGAGAGTCATTTTGCTTACTCTGAGAATTATGCAAAAGGCTATTCTTTTTCTTGAGCAAGAAATCATAAGCACTCCAGAACACTTTTGACTCAGGCAGACCCGTGGGGTGGGTTTTCCATGAAAAGCAAAAGGAATGAATTGACATCAACTATGTTAACTCTCCCTCCCCGAAGGGTGGCAGCTCCCTGGTCCAACCCAAACATGAAAGCCATTCTGACATAACAAGGCTTTAAAAACTCACAGTGGACCTCAGTTCTTTTAGCTTCATGGCTCCATTATGTATTGGCTGAGAGAGCTGTAATCATTAGTCGCCTATTTTTTTCAATTAAAATAATTAAGCCAATGTAGTGTTCATGACAGTACTAGATTTGGCAGCCTGGGGAGCCAAGCCCTCTGTTTTTCAGCACCGGGGTTCAGGAGGAACTGGAGCTGTGTACCCACATTGGGACTAGCCTCTTGTAAGCAGAGAGCCAGAGAAGATATTTCACAGGTGGGAAGAGGAGCAAAGGCCTTTGTGTTGGAGATAGCCCTGGGCCTTTCTGCTAAGAGAGGGTGTTTTGATTCTCTAACCCTTTTGGCACCAGGGACTGGTTACATGGAAAATAATTTTTTCTTGGACCAGGGTGGGGGATGGGGATGGTTTCAGGATAACTCAAGTGCGTTACATTTAGTGTGCACTTTATTGCTATTATTATTACATTGTAATATATAATGAAATAATTATACAACTTACCATACTGTAGAATCAGTGGGAGCCCTGAGCTTGTTTTCCTGCAACTAGATGGTCCCATCTGGGCGTGATGGGAGACAGTGATAGATTCTCAGGCATTAGATTCTCATAAGGAGAATGCAACCTAGATCCCTCCCATATGCAGTTCACAATAGGGTTCACACTCCTAAGAGAATTGAATGCCCTGCTGATCTGACAGGAGGTGGAGCTCAGGTGGTAATGCTTGCTTGCCCGCCACTCACCTCCTGCTGTGTGACCTGGTTCCTAACCAGCCACTGACCCAGTCTGTGGCCCAGGGGCTGGGGACCCCTGGTCTAGACACTTGGAGGGCACCCGAAAGGCCTGCATTGCATTGTGCTACTTTGAAGCCTCACGTACCTATGAGTGGGTGCTCAGACTGATTTGCCTCCTAATTTATCAGGCAACCATAGTAGCTGCAAGTTCATCCTGTGGGTGTTAAGTGAGTTTGCTCATATCCTTTCTGTAAGTATGTAGGCCATACTAGGAGGAAGATGATGATGATGAGCGTGGGGGTAATGAACAGACTGGAGCACTTCAGGGGAGGGCTTCCTGGGACAAAGGCAACATTTGTCAGCTTCCGAAGGGAGGGGTCACCTCTGTTGAGTAACCTCCTACTTCCACCACTCAGGGGATTAATGTTTCTGTCCCAAAAGTGGGCTCAGGGAAGCTGGCCTCTGCCCTGTGGGTCTCCAGCAGACCTGCCCTCCCCACCACATCTTCCAAAGCTCTGCTGTGGAACTGCAGCAGGTGTGCGTTTGTCCTACAGAGGTATTAACAGCGTGCAATACAAGCCCAGCCTCATTCTTCACCTAGTTTGCCCCTATTTACCTGTAGATCAGACCTTCATTGTCCTTCCTGGGCCCCTCTTCTAACTCTACCGAGCCTCTGTTTTCATTGGCTTAGTCTAAGTCATAACCTTTTTGGATACTAAGGTTAAAAGGACCTGTCAAGGCCTCTGATTCCTCCCCTCCCAGTATTCCATTCGTGTTCCTTCCTCCTTACATTCCCAATGCTATAGAACAGACTGTCACGATACAGGGCAGAAAGCCAGTCTTTTTACCATCCTTACTTCAGGCAGTCTCTCACTGGCTGTTTCTAAGGCTTCATCCTGGATTTGCTGAGGCTCTCTACCTAGATCTGCATGGTCCAAAACAGTAGTCACTAGCCACATGTGTGAATTTTTATTTTTTTATTTTTTTGAGACAGAGTCTCTGTCCCCCAGGCTGGTGTGCAGTGGCATGATCTCAACTTCACTGCAACCTCCATCCCCCAGGTTCAAGCAATTCTCCTGCCTCAGACTCCTAAGTGGCTGGGATTACAGGCATGTACCACCATGCCCAGCTAATTTTTTGTGTGTTTTTAGTAGAGACGGGGTTTCACCATGTTGGCTAGGTTGGTCTCGAACTCCTGACCTCAGATGATCTGCCTGCCTCGGCCTCCCAAAGTGCTGGGATTACAGGTGTGAGCCACTGTGCCTGGCTATGTATGACTATTTAAATTGAAATGAATTACAATTAAATAAAAGTAAAAGTGCTCAATAGCCACTTGTGGCTAATAGTCACCATATTGGATGCAAAGATATGAAACAGTTCTGTCATCATGGAATGTTCTCCTTTAGACTCTCTATCTTAACTTTTCTTCTGGCTCCAGACTTCCCTCAACACAAGTACCCATTCCTTTTCAATAAACCAAGAAATACTACCCCCAACAACCCATAATTTCTTTTTGTCTAAGTCTGTTCCCTAGATGAGATTCTACCCATCTCTGCATAAGGAAAGCTCATAAGATGGTTTTCTGTACACTAAAGGACCGACTCTCTCCTTCTGGTCAGAATTGCACCTTTCTGCTAGAATGTTGAAGCATTGGAGTGATTTCTCTTTTTCTTTTTGGGGTGGGGAGCAAGCCATTCCCCAGGTGGGTCAGCAGGCCAATGGCCAAGGAAAATCTAAAGATTGGGGATGGCTGAGCAGTCTAGAAGGTTTTGTGTGTAGACACTGATGATCAAATCTGGCCTGATCAGAACCAGGTACTTGGGCAAAGCAGGAAAGACCATATCTAAAAGATTTGTAGGCTGAGAGTGGGAAGTGAACAGAGAGATGAGTAAGTCTAACTCTCATTTGAAAAGAACCCTGAACTGGTTAAACAACCTGCACAGTTAATAATGAAAGGTCTCAAATTTGTGTCATGCCAAAATGTGGGTACACAGATTGGTACAGGAATGGAATACAAGTAAATTGAAGAAAGAGGAAAAAAATAAAGCCATTATCAGTGAAATAAGCACATTCCAGAAAAAGTTTACTCAAGAATGAAATTATTTGAAGTAAAATTTCATTTTCCTTTTGATTTCCAGCATGAAGTAGAAAAGTTACCACTAACACTGCAGCAAGAGTTAAAGTATATGAGTGTGTGTGTCTGTATTTCAACCAGGAAAAAAATCCAATATGTTTCATTAAACACTAAGAACAATACTCGGTTTGAAAACAATACATTATTCTACTCAAAATGAAAGCATAGATAGGCACATAGTAAGCAATCGATAAGTACTTGCTGATTGACTAGAAATAAATCACAAAATAAAAATACAAATTAGGAGTCCATGCTTCTGCTGATCGTGCTGTCCCCAAACTAATGAGTTGTTTATTTCACTGGCAATGACTTCTCCTTAAGAGTCGTTAGGACAAAATGGTGCTTGTTGAGGCTGGGCATGTGCTCATCAGTGTTAAAGATTAGTCTGTATCACAAGTGGTGGTAGCTACAGAGACAAGAGGGCAGGCACAAAATTTAAATTCCTTTCATTTTATAGTAAATTGTGACTTAATTCACCACCAGTCCCTTAAATGAGGGATTCTGTGATTGGCATTTCAGTAAGTGGAGGAGAGCTGCACCACACTTGGTAGCTTGGGGCAAGTCATGTGTGTGAGTGGCAAAGAAAGAGGCACTTCCTGGTTGGAAATTTCAAACCAGATAGTCTGTGAGCAGGAGCTGGGAATACTCATACTGAATGTAGCCTGTGCACAATGATCAGGTTGCCAATAACAACAACTATTGCAGTGGGCATTTATTATGTTTGCTTCCAAATATTCATTTCTCCTTCTGATGAAAGGAACCTCAGAGATTGCTTGGCTGGGATGGGGAATGATGCTTCTCTTCCCATCTCTAATATTAGAAAAAAATGAAGGCTTAGTAGCCATAACACAGAGACCCCAAAATGTAACACCTCAAACAAGATAAAAGGTTAGTTGTCTTAACAACCCAGAGCCGGTAGATAGGTTCTGCTCCACATAGTCATGCAGGGACCTAGGCTATGGGGGAAGCTCTGCCATCCTGAACACATGGTTCCATGGTTGTCCCAGGCTTTGCCATTTCTGTCCAGCAGAAAGGAAATAGAGCATGGAAGAGTGCCCACTCTGTGTCTTTAGATCCAGGCCTGTAAACAGCTGTATATTACTTTAACTCAAATTCCATTGGCGAGAACTTCATCTCGTGACTACACTTGGCTGCAAGGGAGGCTGGGACATGTAGTTTCTAGCCAAGCTCATGCCCCAAGTGCTCCAGGTAAATTCTAGTTAAGAGGTGGACATATAACCCAAACTAAGGTAAAAGATACTCTTCCTCAAAATTTGAATCTTGGGCAGAATGGCAAAAAGGCTGAACAAAGTTGGAGCTACCCCATCCCAGTGGCAGCATCTTGAAGCTATCCTCCATTGATTTCTTCCTTCTAGATTCCTGAAAGTGCCCTGATTCCTGTTGTCTCATTTTTCACTTTTCTCCATGGCAAGGCTATAAGTACCATCTCTGCATAAGCTAACCAAAGTTGGTGTTTGTTGCTTGCCACAAAGATATGTTTAACTGATACTGTTATGGTAGATAGCTACAGTAGGTAGCTAGTCAGACATGAGCGGGGCAGGAGAGGCCCCCAACCAGGAATGTCAGGCAACCATCAGGTGATGGTCAAGTGGTTGTTAAACTGCTTCTCTAAAATAATAATTGGTCACAGTCAGCACCAGGGAAAGGCAGTCTCCCAATAGATAGAAAAACCTGAAAGTGGTCATCAGCTTCCCAATAAGCTCTCAGGAATTGGGTGAGTGGGCTCTCAAGCATGTGCACTAAGAGGCAAAATGGTGGAGTTTAACTGGCATATGACCTTCTAGGAACATTCTAACTGGTAAGGGAGGAACTGGTAAGGGGAGAACGCCTCAAGTGAGCATACATACAACTCCAGTAAATATACTGTGCATGCTCCCCTCCCAAGTACTGGCAGGCCACTGCACATGCGGACAGCCCACCCCAAGAGAAGAACTAGAGGAGAAGGGACACAATCCCCCAGAAGCATGCTAACATATAACACCCGAAGTCAAAGGTCAAACCACGTACTTGATTTCTCAGTTCACCCACTTGGCCCTCTTCCAAG
Organism: Gorilla gorilla gorilla; assembly: GCF_029281585.2. Classification (NCBI taxonomy): domain Eukaryota; kingdom Metazoa; phylum Chordata; class Mammalia; order Primates; family Hominidae; genus Gorilla; species Gorilla gorilla. Next base: position 173,024,804 of record NC_073227.2, on the reverse strand, counting down.
TGTACTTTACTTCCTTTCGTTGCTGTTCTAAACTTTTTAATAAACTTTCACTCCTGCTCTAAAACTTGCCTTGGTCTCTCCTTCTGCCCTATGCCCCTCAGTCAAATGCTTTCTTCTGAGGAGGCCAGAACTGAGGTTGCTACAGACCCATGTGGATTCGCCACCAGTAACAATACAACTATCTCTCAGTACTGCCTATTGTTTAACTGAATAACAAATATATCTTGTGTATTTACCGTGTGCCAGACAATGTGTAGGGACTGAGATACATCTATGAATAAAACAGATTACCACCCTGCCTTCCTTGTGTCTGTTTCACAGCCACCTCTTCCGATTTCCAGCCAGTGAAACTCCTACTGTAGGGCTCTCGCCTCTGTTTCCTTGGTACAGACCTAAAGCTCCAAGACAGGCCCAGTCAGTTTCCCACAAGGGCAAGTGCACAGTGAGGAGATTACCAATACCGCTTGAGCTTTCCTTGGGCATTCTCACTTTTATTTTTAAACATAAAACATATTGTTTTTATGTTTGCAATATGTAAATTAATTACCAGTGCATCTTGCAAGTGGGTTATGCCCAGCCACAATTCAACTGTTACTCTGCAGCCTTGACAATTCCACCAGCTATAGGCATAACTGTGGTGACAAGTTGGAATTTGCATATTAGCAGCCATCAGTGTACCGCTTTACCGTGAACCCAAATGAGAATTCCAGCCCCCTCCAGGCTGTTATTACAGGCACCCAATACCACAAGCACATTCAAAAACAGATGCCTTCATTAAGGCCTCCCCTTTACCTCATTGTTATGCAAATCACCCAAATGAAGGAGTCTAAAAAGTGCTGGAGAGGTGATGGAAGAGCATCTTAAGTAAGTAACAAGTCAATGTTCCGGGCATTCCTTGATTAATTGGGAGTTATAGCAAAATATACCAGGCTTCAGCCAATGGGAACTTGCTGATAACAAATTACCTTTGAATACCCTCCAGTAATGTGAGAAACTCCCTTTTGCTACTTATGTAAATTCCCCGCGGGTTTTTTCCCCCCACTTTTCCTTCAGGAGCAGAGGTGGAAGGGAAGAAGTGGGGAGGTGAAGGCGTGGCCAGCTGCAAATATTCAAGCTAATTAGCCAAGGGCAGTGGTGCAGGCTTCTGGGCTGTGTCAGGACAGGGTGGACCCGCATGCTTAATAATAGCAGCCTAATGGGTTCCACCCCTAAAAGATGTATGATGGAAAGATGGCATGAATAATTCAGCAAGCACGAGGTCCCGAACCCACATTTTCTCTGATAAAGTGGAAAGCCACAAGCCTCAGGTACCAAGTTTCAAACCCATCAAGGCTTAATCTCCTTCTTTCAGAGCTTTGTAACTAAGTGCTGTGTAGGTGTGAAAAGCCTTATTACCATGTAATTTTGTTGGGAACAGATTTCCAAGTACCTGCTTTACTTTATATTCACATACACAAAAAAGATCAAAATGCATTTTATTTCCTAACAATAGCCAATTTGGCTATAATTATAGTAAAATACCGAATTTTAAGTCATGGCGCCCAAGTGACTCCCCACGTCGCACCCCTCCATACATGAATATCTTCTTATTTATTGCCTTTCCCATAATGAACTTTGAGATAAACAACAGAAAAAGTAATTTGTTTTTTGACAATGCTGAACCTTTGAATAGAGAAAATCACACAGTTGAACACAAGAGTGCAGTCCTGTGTGGTAAGTGGTATCCATGGCAACCAATAGATTTTATGCTAAGTCTGGCCTTTAAAAACATTTCACGTTTACCACTGAGAAAAAGATGGCCTTGATTTAAAAATGATACAACAAGTACGTCGAATGGTCATGCTTTCTGCTCTGCGCTGCAAACACAATTAAGAGGCATCTCTTCAGCACCAGATCACCTCAATAGTATCTGTGTCATCCTTGACGTACATCGTGGCCGGCTTGGAAAAAGAAAAGGTTGGATGTTTTGTACTCTGCGGCAGGGGCCAAGGTAGTTTGTTTTTCACTTGTTCTCCTTGTATTTAACACCAGGAGTAAAAAATAGGGAGTAAAAATAGCATGTTGGCCTCTTATCTTAGTCTGTGATCATGGTGACAGTGAAAATATTATGGCCTGCTTCTCTTGGGAGCAACTCCAATCACACTGGCTTATTATAACTTGAAATAATGGATGGAGAAATACCTTCCATACCAGCTTCAGACTGAGCACCCTAAATTAGTTTCTGTTCACATTTAGAAAGTTGGGTGCCAAAAATGGAATGCAGTTGTGGCAAAGAGAGGTTGTTGCTTTAATGGTATCTTTGAATAAAATGAGAAAGGAGAAGCCCCCTTTTTCTTTTAAAAAGAAAAAGAAAGAGAGAGACTTGATCTATGCTACATCAAAGGAAGGAAATGAAATTAATGTCCTCGAAAGGAGTTTGTTTTGCTGAGCTGTTTTTCAGTTCTTTGATAGCTTCCTTTCTAAGGTGGCATTTCTGTTTCCTTTTGCAAAGAGTGTTATATTTATTCCTCAAAATGAGATTATTTTGGCCACATCAAGTGTTAGAGAAACTCCTCAATGTACTTCCTCTGTAGAAATTTTTCAGCTGGAGTGCTTCTGCAGTCAATTGGTGTAATGGGCTGAACTACATCCTCCCCAAATTCCCCCCCAGAGCCCTAACTCCCACTACTTCAATGTGACTGTATTTGGAGACAGGACATTTAAGGAAGTGAATATGTTAAAATGAGGCCATTAGGGTGGGCCCTAATCCAATCTGACTGGAGTCATAAGAAGAGAAAATTTGAATGCACAGAGACAGCAGGGATGTGTGTGTGCACAGAGGAAAGACCATGTGAGGACGCAGTGAGAAGGCGGCCGTCTGCAAGCCAATGAATGAGGCCTCAGAAGAAATCCCATCTGCCAACACCTTGATCTTGGACTTCCAGTCTCCAGAACTGTGAGAAGATAAATTCCTGTTGTGTAAGCCACCTGGTCTGTAGAATTTTGTTATGGCAACCTGGGCAAACTAATACAACTGGGGTGGGAGCAGGATGTCCCTTTACAGAAAAGACAGCTTTTCAGAAGGTGGGTTGGTCAGGACACCAGGGAAGGGAGCTCAAGTTTAAAGAGAGAAAGCATTCGGCTGCTCTGTCTTCCCTAAGGTATGGTTTTTTGGGATATAGGTCTATTTCGTAAACACCTCTCCTGCCTCCTCTGACTCACCCATCCATAATTGTCAGTGGCAAATGGGACCGATTTACAACTCCTCACTGTTGGTTTTGATGAATCATGGGTAATTTCTGAGTCATCAACATTTTATAAAGAGGAAAGTTAACATTTCCTTCATACCACCAAATACCTGAGAGATGACATAGACCCAGGAGGGTGGTGATGCCAAAAAGGAATGGGGAGGGAGGAGGTGCTGCACTTGGTCCTCACATCAATAAGCTTTACTTGATGCCTGGGACTTGGGCCCAGGACCACACATCAGCCACCTGCCCAAAGGCACAAGCCATTCATCTTTCTGAGATAATTTTCTCCCTTCAGCCCACAGAGAGCTCTGGGCTATCTTTGGCCAGGGAAAGAAAGTTGACTGTTTCACTCAGTAAAACATAAATCACTCTCTTTAGGCCTTGTTAACTTTTACTTATAAAGTGTTTTAATACAGAACTGTCAAGACCCTGTGAAAATAATGGGTGGTGACAGGGTTAGGATTAAAGTCTTCTCAGGTAGTTAGGATGGTGAGTTAGGTCATAAATTGCTTTTAAAGAGCTGAGGCGTGTACTATGGGCTTCATATGCTTACTTCAAATGGACACCAATGAGCCATCTGGGATAAGTATATGCTAGTAATACATCTTAATTATTTGTCAGCAAAGCCATCTTAATAAGAGATGTCTTTCATTTTGATTAAAATGACCCTTGGTAATCTCTAAAGTGTCTTGACTGAAAAAACTCCATTGAAAGGGAGAAGCTGAGTCTTCCAGGGCTTGGGATTTTATGTCTCAAGCAAGGAGAACTGACTCAGAAAAATGGATCAACCAATGTAAAGAAACAGCTCAAGTGTCCAATTATATGGATGTGTCAGTAACTCTCAGATGACCTTATTTGCTTCAGTGCCAGGGCATCAGTGGGCTCATGATTTCTCTCAAAGCTGATCCTATCTCAGGGCTTGCTGGACAGGCATGGCTGTGTAACCACAGGGAAGCAGGGTTCAAGAAAGGGCCAGGACATGCTATTATACCCCAGAGAGGAGGCAGGTGCTACTGAGCATCATTTGTGGAATATGGAAGTTCAATGGGTTGGCAAAGCAAACAGCAGCCATCTCTAGCCTTAGGGAAGTAAATGGTGTTCTCAGGAGACTAAGAAGAATGGATTTCCATCATGTGAATGAAGCTCAAATGGGAATCTGGGCAAGACTGGGCTGAGTCCTGGGTTGAGAGAGGAGCCAACCTGTACTCTTCAGAGCTCAGGCCCAGGAGTTCAATGATCCCGTTCCTCCCAGCAAGCACTTCTCAGTGCTTGGGGAACACACAGGGGCATGATAGTCACACAGAGGCACCCCTGAGAGGTCAGACTGCCAGGGCTATTCATTCATTCATTAACAGTTATTGTATCCCTACTGCGTGCCAGCACGAATCAAAGGCCTGGGGTACTTCCATGAACAAAACCAACTAAAATCCATCTCCGCATGAATTTACGTTCCAGGGGGGTCAGTTACTCCATATCAAGCAAGTCTCATCCATCCGATGGGACCAAGGCTACTTACATGGTTTGTTCCTTGACACCAGAGCAGCCTGGGAAGGGCAGCCACAGGCATCTGGGAAAGCTCCTGCCAGGAACTGAGCCAGGGGGTTGGAGAGCCTTTCTGTGGCATGGAGAAGCTCTACAATTCAATAACAATTCACTAAGATGTTTCTGACTTTTAAAACATGTAACTATAGTTACAGGGCTTTGGAGAACCATCTGCTAGACTTTAATTTGCTTCTTAGGATTGAGAGGATCATAAATCATGCAATAACACATTCAGGAATATTCTTTCCTCCATATTTGCAGCTTAAAAAAATCAAATGCAGTAGCATCAACCTACCTAAGCATTCTGTTCTTGATGAATTTCTCTCCCATGACCTCTCATGGATGGTCAGGAACAAAATGGAACCTCACTTGTATAATGTACAGAGTTACTAATATGATACACTATATGCAAATATAAAATAATAAAAATATTAAGAATTTTAAATATTTTTTTCACTATTAAATTTATAAGACTATTTCTATGTGATTCTAAAGGGTCATTAGCAGATGCCCAGACCCACAATTGAAGGACCTACAGGATGAACATCTAAAGCCCACGGGGAAAATTATGTAAGAAAGATTAGGCTTGCTAGTCCACTGTCATTAGAAAATGCACTTTTGGTTGTATTTCTAAAAATCAAATCCTCCCCTTAGTAAACACTTGTTAAGCACCTATATTGTGACAAGCCCAGGTCACCTCTAGGAGCCCCAAATTTAGTGAGGGAGAAACACGTAAGCACAGAAATTTCATGAAATATCTTATACTCTAAAGAAGTACACTTCAAGGTACTATGGATGTACAAAAATGGAAATCCTTAACTTTGCCTGGCACTTGCTTCCCAGAGGACAGGCCATTTTACTTCTTCGAGAAATTCCCAGCAACCGCAAACAGCATGTGTAAAAGTCAGAAGGAAAAGAAAGAACCTGGAACATTCTGGCAACTGAAGGCATATGAGCAAGGCTGGAGCCCAGGGTTCATATGAAAGAGTGATGAAAGATGAGGATGAAAATATTGACAAAGGCAGATTATGGCGTGTATTTTCTACTATGCTAGGAGATTTGGACTTGATCCTAAAGATAACAAGCAGTCTTTGAAGGAAAGCAACTTTCTGCTGACTCATCCGTGCTTGTTGACTCCATCCTCTTTGAAACAACGGTGTTCCAAGATGGTGCGCTTTTGTGCCCATGGCACAGAGGGAAGCTAATGTATCCATTTGAGGATCAAGTCTTGACCTCAGCTTCATGAACCTATGCCTTTAGCAGCTTCTTTAACTTGGAAAAATAATGCAGTGATCTAGGAAAGAAGGGGCCTTATAGGTAAAAGAGTCAAATGAGATATGGTCCTGAGTTAGAAGCTTGAAATCCAAGGTCTGGGAAGGCTAGGTCAGTCAGGACTTTCTGATCTCAGAGATCTCAGATTCCTGAATCAGGTCCATTGATTCAGACTATGTCTCTTAGGAAAGTCACTAAACCAAACACTATAAAATTTGCAGGACAAAAGCTTGGGATGGGAGAGGCATTCAACTAATACATTCTGGTTTATTTTTAAGATATATTTATCTCTGCCTCTTGGTACTTTAAGAAAAAGTCATATAAAGAATAACGTCCAGGAAATATTTTTCTTTAGATCTTGCCCAAACTACTTTCAGATATGATGAGGTGGCAATCTGCCTTATCTAACAAGCCTGGAAATGAGGAGTAAATGCATTGATATCATTGGAGAATTTTGAAATCCTTTCTTTAAATGGCACTCATTTGTTTTATAGCATCGATGGGATGAAATTCAGCAAATTAAACTTGCCATTCAATGTGGAGAAGATTGGAGTCTGTTAACTGAATATTTCTACTTGGACTTTCTCTTGTAGTTTTACTTCAAGCATCAATTAATTGCTCTGGGTGCTTTACGTTTTTCTTTAACTGCCATTTTCTGACTTCCATGGAGGTATTTCAGCCAACTAATACTTCCGTGGACAAAGACGTTGGTAGATTGCAAAGGCCCTGTCAATTCTCTCTATTCCATTCTGGGCTCTGACAGTGTCTTGATTTGTAGGGTGGGACAAAGCACTTAACCTTCATGTCTCCAAAAGCAAATGATGAATTCTGTCCCATTTACACTGTTTATTAACAGATGGGAGTTGCACATGATTAACTGCTCTGTTCCCTCATGTCTTTGACCTTAAGATGCCTGCCTCACCAAGGGGTGGCTATGCAGAGATATGTAGCATGCGGAGCCTCAGAGAAGGTGATCAGCAAATGCTCGAGATAATAATGATAATGATGAAGCTCACTCGACTTCTCAACAAATGCCAGACTTCCCACAGGATAACACCTGTGCAAGACAAGCCCTGTCTACTTTGAAGGACTGGAGGAAGCTATGCAAAGTGGACAAGGAAAGTGGGGATTCACCAAAGCTGAACATAACTCTACCATTTTGTCTAGCAAAGCTGCTAATAATGAGTATGTGGGTTCAAAACCAAATGGCAGGTCCGATCTTTGGTGAATTCTTAACGATTAAACGAACTAAGTGCTGTTGACACTTGGCTACCAAACTCAGTGGGGATTATTTGACCTGGCACAACCATCATCAATATCTCTGTAGTTGAGGAGAGAAGCAATGAAGTCATGAAGAGTTTGGCCCTACATTTTCTACTCCCTTTATGAATCTGTTTGCCAGGTTGCTTGTAAAATCTTCCACATAGCAGCAAAGGATACTTCTTTATTCCCAGTGCCTGATCAGTTGAACTGCAATCCCCCTCTGTATTTGTATGTATCTCTGAATCCACACTAGGTTACTGGGAAAGATGCAGGGCTTTCTCTATACCAGCGTTTTCCAAAATCTGTTCCACCCAATGCTAGTTTCCCCTAGGTGTTCTTCAAATTAGGATTCCTTGATCAAGTAAGTTTGAAAAATGCTTTCAAGAAAATATGTTACTTTGTTCTGGGTATAAGTGATCAACAAGTCATTCAACACCCAAACTCTCTTGGTCATTGCATGAAGTAAGGTCAGAGAAAAGACAGAGAATGGATCATGTAAGTTCTTGTAGACCATGATAAGGACTTAGATTTCTTCCTGATTAGGACAGGCAGTCACTGGAACACTTTAAGCTGGGTTTACCCAGTGTGTAGTGGAATATTAAAATCTTTAGGAACTTCTGAGAGGAAGAAATCTGTAAAGCTTTGTTGAACCCAATTCTATGCCAACTTATTTGATGTCTAATACATATTAGCACATTGGCAAACACAATTTTGAACTTTGGAGAAGGATTTTTTTTTCTTGCCCATTTTGATGTCCTTGCCCATTATGCTTCTTTAACATTAAGATACTGCTCCTGGCACAGGGCTTTCACTGCAAAATTGTTCCAGTTTTTAACCTTGACCACTTCCATTCCTCTTCTTTGTTCACAATGCTGTGTTATTGAATGCATTTATTTTTTCTTTTATGTTAGTTAGGGTAGGTTAAATGCTATAATTAGTAGACCTTAAAAATGTAAACTGCCATTGTGTATGACTGATACATAATCATTGCACATTATTTTTGGGGACAACCTCTTGTCTCAGTACATGTATAAATTGTGCAAGTGTGAGAAATTTATTTCTTCTTGATATAATAATGATATAAGGCAGGTGAATAAGTCAGTAGGTATCCTTCTCCACATAGTTATTTAGGGACCCAGGGCGATGGAAGCTTTGCCATTTTCTTTTTTCTTTTCTTTCTCTTCTTCCTTTCTTTTTTTTTTCTGTCGCCCGGGATGGAGTATAGTGGTGCAATCTTGGCTCACTGCAACCTCTGCATCCGCGGTTCAACCAATTCTCTGCTTCAGCCTCCTGAGTAGCTGGGACTACAGATGCCTGCCACCATGCCCAGCTAATTTTTGTATTTTTAGTAGAGATAAGGTTTCACCACGTTGGCCAGGCTGGTCTTGAACTCCTGACCTCAGGTAATCCACTCTCCTCAGCCTCCCAAAGTTCTGGGATTACAGGCGTGAGCCACGATGCTCGGCCAGCCATTTTCAATATGTGGTTTCCTGGGACTCATCTTCATTCTGCCCAGACAGAAAAGGAAGAGAATTTCATGTGCTCATGCATGTAGGTGGTGGGGAGCGGGTGTTCTGGAAGACATACAACAATTCTGCTCACTTTTAGAGCTAGAAATAGTCACATGGCTTCATCTAGATGCAACGAGGTTAGGAAAGTAGCTCCCAATGACATTCTACATTACAGAGGGGCTGCGTGAAGTCTGTTGGACAGCAACCCATTTCTCCCACAGACCTGCTATACTACCAGCTCTTTGAAGGAAAAATGAAAGTTTTAAAACATTCATTTTTTTTAGCTTCATAAATATATCATGGTGCTGGCATAAAACAGATGTTTAATAACTTTCTTTGATTAAGCAGTAGTACATCTAAAACAAATATCTGAAACCAGGAGAATGAAAAAGTTGTGGTGACCAACAGAAAACAGAACAAGGCAGTTCTCATGGTATTTTTGTTCCAAAAAGATAGGCATTTGTGGAGAAAGTGGTCAAATTTGAAATTTAATTTTTCCCTACCTAAAGAAGGCCTTAAGCAAAGCAGAGGTGGATTTAATGATGGAGATGAGATTTCCAGGGGTTTATCTGCAAATGAGAAAAGTTCCTTCTACATTTCTTCATTGCGTTTTTGGCCTGGAACCTCACAAAGCAGCCTAAATGCTGTCAAACATCTTCTGGGTCATAAATCATGACCAGAAGCATGGTGAGCGCTAAATCAATAGCGCTTCTAATTTTTCAGAAACTAGGAAGGTGCTTATGTAACCCTGCTGGGGAAAGGGAAGGCCATTGGCAGCTTGCCTTGTTTATCCTGAATTGGATTCACGCTTGGAGGCCTCTCTGCTTCCTGGAAACCCCTTTGCTCAGATGGCACTGGGGAAAATGCTGAAACCTGCAATCCTTGGACACCCAATTTCCCCATATTATCTTGTTCTAGCCATAGTTCATTCTGCAATTGGAACGGACTGAGGAGAGGTGTTTACAGTGTTGCACATTGTAGCACTGCTAACATTTTCTCTTCTGTAGGAGTGAGGAGGTGGGAGCTGGAAGAGAAAGAACATTTATCATATGGGACAGTTTCCCTCCCAAATGTGATCTTCTTACCTTTTCAGAGAAATAAAACACTTCTGGCACCTATTTCCTAGGAAATTTAAATTCCTAACCCCTCACACTTCTATGATATGATCTTAAAGCAAAGGACATCTGAGCAGAAACACAGCCTATACTCCAGTCCTCGAAGCTTCTCGGTCTTGCCTGTTTATTATCTGCGCCCAAAGTCTGCTGAATGTTCTGGGCTTTCTTTATCAGAAAAGTAGGGTGAAAATGTTTTTTTCTTTGCAGCAGAACCAAGGTGGGGAATGGCACTGGCAGTTTAATACTCCAGATACCTGGTCTATTGTACCAGTTCAGCAAATTTCAACACGGCTAGATATCAAAACTGCCCTTCATGGACGAGGGAGAGTTAAATGAGAGAGAGATAAAAAGATATGACATAAATGATCAAAGCAATAAAACTCACTGCTCAATTAGTCAGTCGGAGAGGCAGAAGATAGAGGGAATTGGTGGTTGAGGAAAAGTGTATATTTGCTCTGCAGGGATCCTATTTATTTCACAGTGTCACCCTAACCTTCTTGAGCATGCCGCAGAATTCAGGCTGGTTGTTAATTTTATAGGAAGTCCACCTACCCGCCCACCCCTCTTTCCTATTACTTTAAAATATTAGCTGGTTAACCAAAGAATATTCATCATCTTATGCAAATTATGCCTCTCTGTTGTGATGGCTATAACAGCAAACAGCCTTGCTCCTACTCCAACTGTTGCTGATGATTTGAGTTTCGTTCATTTTCCCAAGATACCATTATAGGCGACACTGAAAGCAAAAGTCCTTTAGGGTCTATTTGGCAACTGCTAGAAATTTATATGAATACATGTTTTTATAGGCTTAACATGCAATACACAAGTCCTGATATTACGCATTTCTGACAGCTGCTCCTGGCTTGACCCTGGAGGATGTTCTAGGAAATCCAGAACTAGACAACATTAGATGTGCCCCAGAAAATTTGATCTGTCATCGAGAAAGAGCAATTTATATTGGGAGGAACTGGTGGATGCTAATAACTACTTTTGAATTTTTCCAATCTGGTCTAAATTAGCCCTAGTACTTCCAAGGTCTAGCTACCTAATGAGAACAACTATTTCTGGATTTCAATTCAATTAAATTGAAGAAGTATTTTACTCATTTTTATTTGAAATTTTTTCATTATAAAAGTAATATAGCCCCATTATAGAGAATATGAAAAATATATTGGAAAAAAAGACTGCCATAATCCCCTGCCCTAATGAGATTGCTGTATTAATCTTGGTGTAACTGAATAGTATTTAAGGAGCATCCACAGTGGTAGATGCAGTGTGGTGGAACAAACAACCACAGCAACAAAAGCATGAAGTAAGAGGTTTGCAGGCTGGCTGGGGAGGTCCTACATGTGCATGTCACTCAAACATTAGGTTGGTGCAAAAGTAATTGTGGTTTTTGCCATTGATAGTAATGGTAAAGTAATAGTAAAGTGCAATTGTTGTCTCTCATTATCTTCAAATTTGCAGACTCTTGAAAATGACTTGCAAGACCTTCTGTAATCTGAGCACACCCTTTCCTTGATTTATTTAGTCAAAAATTATTGATTGAATGTCTGCTTTTTCCCAGACACTATGTGGGCCACTACACATATATCCATGAATAATAGAACAACAATTTATTAAGTGCCATTGATAGTAATGGCAAAAATCGCAATTACTTTTGCACCAACCTAATAACAGAATGGGGTCATGCATGATGGTATGACTGGTTAGGACTGTAGGGGCTTACGAATAAGGCCTAGTATACAAGCAGAGATCCACAAGGTCACAGGAAATGAGTAGCACCTTAAAGAGTGGACAGATGTGGTCATGGGAGAGGCTGCTGGAGTCACGGCAAGGGGAAGCAGGATGTGGAACCAGGGCAGAACTAGGGAATGAATCCAGCATATTTGTAAGGAATAAAGAATTGTGGCTGATGGATTTAAATGGGGGAAGTCATATATCATATGGTAGAAAGTATCAGCCTTGGCAACATAGCCTGAAAAGTCCTCGTGAGATGGAACTATGTTATCTTTTTCCCCAGCACAGCATCTGTCACATAGTAGGCACTTAATAAATTGTTGTTCTATTATTCATGGATATATGTCTAGTGACGCACATAGTGTCTGGGAAAAAGGAGATGTTCAATCAATAATTTTTCACTAAATAAATCAAGGAAAGGATATGTTCAGATTATAGAAGGTCTTGCAAGTCATTTTCAAGAGTCTTCAAATTCGAAGATAATGAGAGACTTAAAATTGCACTTTTTGAGTTAGGGTTGGGGGTGGGGAACAAATTGAGACTAGCAGTCTAGAAAAGTGAATGTGGTAGCAGAGTGCAGAAAGGATTGGACAGGGAAGGTTTGAAGGGAGGAAGAGCAGTTAGGACATTATTATAATAATTAAAAGAGGCCGGGCGTGGTGGCTCACATCTGTAATTCCTGCACTTTGGAAGGTGGAGGCGGGCGGATTGCTTGAGGTCAAGAATTTGAGAACAGCCTGGCCAACATGGTGAAACCCTGTCTCTACTAAAAGAATACAAAAATTAGCTGGGCATGGTGGTGGGCGCCTGTAATCCCAGCTACTCGGGAGGCTGTTTCATGGGAATCACTTGAACCTAGGAGGTGGAGGTTGTAGTGAGCCAAAATCACGCCACTGCACTCCAGCCTAGGTGATAGAGCGAGACTGTGTCTCAAAAAATAATAAATAAATAAAGAGAGAATGTGATGAGAAGCTGGAGGAAAGTAGAGGCAGGGAAAATAGGAAGAACTGGAGTTAGTGAGGGAGGCAAAGATCTGAAGAATAATTGGATATTGGGCAGAGATGGTCTTGACGAAGGCAGAGTCAAAAACTGTACACGTCTTGAACTTGGAAATCTGGAGATACCAGTGAGGGAAACTGGGTAGTCAAAACGTGGATTCTCTTGGAAGAGAAGGGCTGGATGCCATTTTAAACTTACTGGGTTCAGAGTGACACTGGCACATTGAGACCAAAACACTGGGCTACCAGACTGCAACTAGGTTGGCTCTAGTGGTACTCTCTAGCCCAGTGGTATTCATACATTTTCATCAAACACCCATCAGGAAAAAGTTTTGAGCATACAACCTATGGTTTATTGTTACTTATTATTGTTATGTATATGTACACTCTAATATATTAGATACATTACAAACTATACATAAAATTTAAATTAAAAAGGAAGGGAAGATTAAGTTGACAAAGACAATATTTTAAAATATTTTGCTAATGTGATGCTTCATTTGAGTAGCAAATGCTAATATTCCAGAGTGAGAAACTCTAAGGATGAAATGGATTGTGAATGGTAGTGATATAAATTCATATTTAAAATATCTTTTTTAATAACATCAGAATATCTTGATTAGCTTCTTGACAGACCTTATTGTAATCTGCATGTTCTTTGCCTTGAATGTGGCTGAGGAAGAGCTTGTGTCTGGAGAAAGGGTGTCCGCAATGCTTTCTCTTACTGTTTGCTTGTGCTGCGTTATTAGTGGAGTGAACATGTGTCCCAGTTTGCTTAGGACATTCTCAGTTCACACCTGTTTCCTGGCATAATGATTAATAGTTCCCCCTTTAACCTCAGAAGTGTCCCTGTTTGGATGATAAATTAGATCGCCCTAATTATTAGTATTATCTCCAATTTATAGTTTCATTTCAGGAAATTTTTTAAGCCGCTTGTCCATTTTTGTGGGTTGGTTTGGTTAAAAAGGGTGATGCAATCCACAAATCTGTCTAAGAAGCACTTATAAACACAGTGGGCTGCAATGAGCTGCAACAGCCTCGATGGCTGTGGGGCTTAAGGTCAACCCTACGTTGCGTGGACATCCTTTCAGCCCTAAGGGCCACCATGAACCAACATCCGTTCAGCCCAATGGGCCACCATGCACCACACATAACCCACAACTGTCTGACTTTTAGACTGAATGAAGAATCACTGTCCACACAAATAGGGACTATTAATAAACCCTCACTTCTATCTCAGTTTTTGCCTGAAAAAGAATTAAATATGCATGAGAACATTCCCTTCGATGCGCTGCCTTTTGCACCTGCTGGGACTATTCACCTCACATTGAGTTCCTCAAGGGTCTCCCTACTCCCGTCTCTATCTCCAAGGCGTGGCACTGCATTGGGCAAATAGGAGTTGTTGAGTGTGTCCAAGGAATATCAAATAAGTGAATGATGTATGCAAATGAATGAAATTCAGGTGAAATGCAAAAGTGGAAGTGATGAAGAAGAGAAACTAACGTCTATAGTACTTTTCTTGAACCCAACTCTTTTACTAATGCTTTCATTTACTCCTTCCTATAATCCCATTAGGTATGCTTTTTTTAGTTCCATTTTTACAAATGAGATTGAAATTCAGGAGAGTTACATAACTTATCCAAAGTAAGTGACGAGGCCTGGTCCGCATGACTTCAAACCCATATTCTTTCTCGGGCTTGGCAGCGCAGAGGTAATATTTGAAGGCATGAAAATCAGTGAGTTCTTTAGTGCAAAGAACGTACAGTCAAAGAAGAAGAGGGCTAATGGTTGGGTTTGGGGAAATGCCTACAGAAGGGATTCCCAACTTCCGGGCCATGGACTGGTACTAGTGTGGCTTGTAATCAAACAAGGCAGGGAAAGGCTGCAGTGCAGGGTAAGAGAAAGACAGGCTGATGAGGAAACACACAGAGGAGAAGCACACACTTCTTTGGGAAGCTTCTCACTGAAAGGCAGTTCAGGCCCAAGAGGGTCAGGCAAAGCTTTCTCAAGTCACAGGAAATGTGTGCATTTGTGAAGGAGATAGCAGAGACAGTTGGCATTCACTTCTACATACTCACTCCCATTTACCCGTCTTCTTTGCAAACAGATGAGGGCCATGTAGTTATTTCTGGCCAGAGGATTGCGAGCAGGAGTGACGTGCAGAGCTTTTGGTGGAGCTAGGAAAAGCTGATGTGCCTTCTCCGTCACCTTCTTTCCTTGACTTGGTGCCTCTAGAGACCACGTGTTCCAGATACATAGCTCCAAAGCAAAGGAGGGCCATCTAGCCTTTTTCAGACTGTGAAAGTGAGACATTGGTCTTTGTTGTGTTAAGCCACTGAAATTGTAGAGTGTTGTCTGATAAAATAGCTAATTTCCATTATTCTGACTAAGTGAAACCAACCCAGTTGTCCTATAGAACTGATGTTTATGGTTTCTTTTGAATAAACATAGAGATTGACCCTCCTTGTCTTGAAATTTGAGAAAGTTACATTTGTCTTATCTGAGTTCCTTTCTTAGGAAACCAATCATCAGGCCTCCCTGATAGTATCAAGGAACTAAAACTTCACAGATCATGGCACCTGGACAATGATCAGACCCCTCACCTGTCATGATTACCTAACCCATCACCTGCATCCTATTGACCTACTCTTCTTCCTCACCCCTCCCTAATTCCTGTTTCCCCTCATGTAGTTACATTTGTTCCCTGCTATATAAACCTCTAATTTTAGTTGGTCAGGAAGGTCGACTTGAGACTTATCTCCTATCTCCTTGGCTGCAGCACCCGACTAAAGCCTTCTTCCTTGGCAATATTCATTGTCTCAGTGATTGGCTTTCTGTGGTGTGAGCAGCAGGACCTAGACCAATCCCCTGATGTTTTGGCAACATAAGGAAATAATAAGATGATAGAGAGAGAGGGAGAAGTCTGTCAGGATTCAGGAAAGAGTGGGATTTAGAAGGGAGAACAATTCTTGACCTGAAAGCAGAGGAAAGGCTGAGAGGACGAAAGTCGAGGTTGAGGGCTCCTGTAGGATGTGCTGATCTTCTCACTGGTGGAAGGTGAGGGGCTGATCACTGAGCTCACTAGCTGGGGAGTGGTCATAGGAGCTGGGGCTGGAGAACAAAATCCACGATCTGAAGCAACTACTGCCAGGCCTGTGCTAACTAAAGAATCAATAAGGGATTATCAAAGCCCAGCTGAAGTTGTATTTCTCCTCAAGAAAGATATAAAGAGCTGGAAAACATCCAGAGGAGAATGAAAATGATCAATTAAATGTGATTTTTGTACGAAGAGAAGCTGAAATGATTGGAACTCTTCAGCCTGAAAGCACAAAGGCTGAGCAAGATGTGATCAAAGGGTTTATATTATGAAAGGGACAGAAGGAGAGGAAGACACAGTCTGGCTCACTGAAACTCGCAAAATTCTACAAAGGAACACACCCTGAAACCTGAAAGAAGTCGTTTTAAGATAAAGAACCAAAACACTACTTTCTATAGCACTTTAGTTATTGGCATAAGGTATGGTGTAAGATAAATATAGCAGGAAATTGAATTCTGAGACTGGATTTTCAAAAATGTATACAAACATTACATAGAAATAAGCAAGACTTGTGCATGGTTGAAAGCAGAGTGGAAAAAGAATATGGTTTTGAGATAGAGAGACCTGGTTTTGAGCTCCCCTTACCAGTGTGTTCCATCATTCATCCAACAAATACATAGTGCTGTTGAACACCTGCTATGCATTTGCTCTGAGTGACACAGCAGGGTTCTGGTAGTGTTTCTTAATTTGGTGCTCCCGGAGGCCACATGTTCCAGATAGCGTAGTGTCAAGATGGAAGAGGGCCTGTCAAGACATGCATGGTTCCTGTCTTCATAGGGTTTACAATTTAGTGGAGAAGGTAGATATAAATAAATGATTGCAGAAATAACTATTTAAATTAAAATTTTGATAAGTGCCTCCAGGGGCAAGCACAGGGTGCTGTGAGAGCATCCAGAGGGACTAAACTAATCTGGGTGCATGAAGGAAGATTTTTTGAAGGGAGTGATATTTAAGATGAAATTTATTACAAAACCAATAAGAATTGGCAAGCACCAGGTGTGCCTGTTCATGCCTGTAATCCCAGCACTTTGGGAGGCTGAGGGGGGCAGATCACCTTAGGTCAGGAGTTTGAGACCAGCCTGGTCAACATGGTGAAACCCCATCTCTACTAAAAACATAAAAATTAGCTGGGCATGGGTGGCAGGTGCCTGTAATCCCAGCTACTCAGGAGGCTGAGGCAGGGAGAATCACTTGAACCCAGGAGGCAGAGGTTGCAGTGAGTGGAGATTGTGCCACTGCACTCCAACCTGGGCAACAGAGCAAGACTGTGTCTCAAAACAAAAAAACAAAAAACAAGAAACAAACAAACAAAAAGAATTGGCAAGCTTCCAGGAAGGTGAAGAGAGTTCTGGGCAGAAGAAAAGGCAAGAGTGAAGGCCTAAGGCTGACAAATTCCTTACCCTCTCTGAGCCTCAGTTTCCCCATCTGTAGTAAATGTTGCTGGTGGCCCACACAAGCCACAAGACACATCCCACAGCTGCTTGGAGGGTTGGCTACCAACAGCCCACAGCTGCCCCTTTGGAGAATTCGTCCTCTGCCTGGAGAACTGCATCACCTGAAATGCCTGGGAAGTGATGGTACCCCCATTCCATCTTCACTGTGGGCAGGTGGAAAGGGGTGGCTGCAGCCCAACCCAAGGATTGACTGGTACAGGGGAACAAAAGGCCAGCCCTTCCCTCATGCTGTGGTGTCACTCATGCTCCAGACATATATGGGATCAGCCTAAGCCTGGACTTCAGTGGACATGACACCTTTGCTTGATTTCCTCTCCTGTCTTCTCTGGAGACCTCTCCTGGGAGTGCTGTCTCCATGTGCACTTACACAAGAGTCTCCATCTCAGGCTTTGCTTCTGGGAATGCCACCCAGGATGGTCACCTTAAATGAAATCATGGATTTAAAGACCTGAGAGGGCCAGGCACAGTGGCTCACGCCTGTAATCCCAGTGCTTTGGGAGGCTGAGTCAGGCAGACCGCTTGAGCTCAGGAGTTCAAGACAAGCCTGGACAACATGGTGAAACCCTGTCTCTACAAAAAATATGAACATTAGGTGGGTGTGGTGGCATGTGCCTATAGTCCTAGCTACTCGGGAGGCTGAGGTGTGAGGATCACTTGAACCTGGGCAATCGAGGCAGTAGTGAGCTCAAATCATGCTCCCTCCACTACAGCCTCGGCACCAGAGAAAGACCCTGTCTACAAACAGACAAACAAGGGGGGCCTGAGACACATACTGATGGTCATGCAGTGGAAGAGCACTGAACTGAGAGTCCATGGCACTGGCAGAATGAGCCCTGGGAGCATCTCTTGATACTTCCTTCCAGATATCTGGATACTTTGCTTTGTGCAAGGAAGTTAACTGTACTGTTAACAAAATACATTCATATCCCTCATCTAATTTGTCTTTCAAAACAATCCCTTGGAGTAGGAGGCAGCAAGTATCATCGCATGCCTCATGGTCCAGATGAGGAAAGCTAGGGTCAGAGAGATGAGTGACTTGCTGGAACTTACCCGTGTTGCTGGAACTCAGAGCTGTGACCTTGGTCACCAAGCTCTTTTACCTCCACACACCCCGCCCATCCTGTTGATTGGTGCCTCTGTACAGATTGAGCACAGATGGAGATTGAGGACTTGCCTGACTTGATGTGGCATTTTCATGCTCTCGTGAATTTACTTTCATCTTTGCTAATTCGACCTTGAGGGAAAACATGTTAATTATGTGAATACATATAACACTTTCAAAATGTGTATCTGTATTTTCTTTTTTCCAAACTAAATGATATATGCTGGCTTCCTTTACCTCTGAGATTCAACTAGTGCATAACAATCTAAAGGGGAAAGTAAATGAAATGGTTTTGGTACTGTTTCCGTTAGAGAATTAAGGAGGTCTTGAAGAGCCCCAGCCTCTCAGGCAAATTTGCTGAAAGATGCCGAATGATTCCAGGGAAGGAGTCCCACTCATTCTCTCCCGCCTGTGAGCTTTGAATAAGAGGGCAGAGTGACTTTGTACGTAACCTATCTGGTCCTGAAATTCTATAGGCAGAAAAAAGAATGCGTTGGCATTTGTGTGATAGCCTCTGGATTTTTCTTTCCCTGCCTCCAAGTGCACAGAAACAGGACTTTCATTTCTTGAGAGTTAATTTGCTTCAGCAGCTTATTCTCCATCTAAAGTCACAATCCTCTTTGGGGAAGCAATTGGTTATTGTGTAAAGGATTTTGAAGTTACATACTAAGGATTATGTCTCTATTTGGTGAGTAAGAAGCAGTGTCAGGAGAACTCTTAAGCACCAAATACCCAGTTTTGATGAAAATGTTCCTAGTGGAGATAAATAAGGGAAGGAGCAGTAAAATCTATGAAGTTGTTATAGGAGGGAGAATTGCTAATGAGAACTTCATCCAAATGTGGCACATCATTTTATCTATTGAGCACTGCAATGTGTTTCTGCCAGGTGTACTGGGACACTCTGGTTATAAATTGAACTTTACTGGTTTTATGAAACTCTTTTTTTCTCATTATTTTTATCACATCACTCTTGCCATAAACATAATCCCTGCCCTGCCTACCTCTGAGGACTTCAGCGAAGAACGAACGAGAAAATGTGCAAAATCACTACATTTCTGCAGAGAAGTCTTCTCGTCACGTGTAGCTCATCACAAAACAGAAAGTCCACAGTATGGTTGTTTCACATTCCTGAGTAGTAGCATTTTAACATGGTTCTACATGAGCACTGTTTTATTTAAACATGTACATGAACCTGACCGAAATAATGCTCATGATATTAACTTAAGAAATCTAACCCAAAATGCATGATGTGGGAAAATTACAAATTTCATAATGCTGATCATTCAGTGTCTTTCACTACTGTTTAATTTTTTATGTAAGCCACCTATTTGCAATCAGAGTTTGTTGGCCTACAATTCAGAATGTTAACTTTAGCATCACATGGCTCCAGGGAAGCCGGGCCTCTTTGCTCATGGGAGGTACGTGTGTTCTCCCATTTAGCTCTCTGAGTTAATTCATTAAACAAAAAAATGTGTCCTTATCCTGCAGATCTCCTTTTTCCAATGGGTTACCACGGCTTCCAGCCAAAAGTTATTTTGATTAGCCTCCTTGCTTTAGTTTGGAAATAAATTCTAAGGAAAAGAACTCCAATATACATCCTGAAACCATGTGACTCCACCAGATCAGAAAATGCTACACAACTAATTGTGGGATGGACTCTGAAGCCCAGAAGTACATGCCACTCCTATTTCTGCCCATTTGCTGTAGAATATAATCATATTTTCATGAGGGGAACAGGCACACTATTGTGCTCTTCGTCAAAAGGTTCATATTTCCTCTGCATTAAAGTGAACTTTCCACCATTTTGAGCTCTCATTAGTTCTTATGAATCATTTTTCAAAGTCAGCCATGAGTGCCCATTTATCCAAAAGCCCATGTGTGATGCTCAAATGGCTGTATATTTCCTGCACAGTGACAAGTGATGCTCTTAATGATGACTCCAAGGTACCACGAGATCCTGAAATGTCTGTAGAATCATCAAGGATAAAATAACACTCACTGCAAGCTTAGGATTAAGTGTATGTGATTTTCTTATAATTCATTGCAAAACTAGTAACTCTTGTTGATATATAGGTAAGTCTGTGTTAGATAAAATATTAGCCAACAATCCTATTATCCCAGTGTCAAATAAGAAAAAACACCCAACTAATATCTTTCAAAAATAGAAGCTAGGAGAGTGACTTTTAAAACAAATCTCCAGAGGACTCAGTACTTTGATTTTTAATAGATATGTTCGTGATGACTTTGCAGCCCTACGTACATTCTTTTTTTTTTTTTTTAATGTAGTCTTGCTCTTGTTGCACAGGCTGGAATGCAACCTCCACCTCCCTGGGTTCAAGCGATTCTCCTGCCTCGACCTCCCAAGTAGCTGGGATTACAGGCTCCCACCACCATGCCCAGTTAATTTTTGTATTTTTAGTAGAGACAGGGTTTCACCATGTTGGCCAGGCTGGTTTCAAACTCCTGACCTCAGGTGATTCACCCACCTTGGCCACCCAAAGTGCTGGGATTATAGGCATGAGCCACTGCACCCGGCCCCTATGTACATCCTTAATGCAACACAGACATGTACAAATGCATGGCCTTTTCTGAACACACACATAATTGTGGATGGAGGGCAGTGAATTTGCTGCCTGCCTGTAGGGAGAGTCAAGATGTGGCTTAGATCATAGCTCTGATCAGAAAACCCCAAGGAGGTCTACAGCCATACCACCAGTCTTAGTTTGTATTTTGTTGCTATAAAGGAATACCTGAGGCTGGGTAATTTATAAAGAAAAAAGGTTTATTTGGCTCACAGTTCTGCAGGACGTACAAGAAGCATGGTGCTGGCATCTGCATCTGATGAGGGTCTTAGGAAGCTTCCATTCATGGTGGAAGACAAAGGGGAGCAGGAATGTGCAGATCACATGGTGAAAGAAGAAGCAAGAGAGACAGGAGGGAGCTGCCAATCTCTTTTTTACTATCAGTTCTTGAGGAAACTAACAGAGTGAGAACTCACTTACTACCATGAGGATGTCACAAAGCCATTCATGAAGGATCCGCTCCCATGATTCAGACACATTTCTTTAGGTCCTATCTCTAACACTGGGGATCAAATTTCAACAGGAGATTTGGAGGGGACAAATATCCAAACTACATCACCACCCTGATCACACTCCATCTAGTCTGATCTTGGAAGCTAAGCAGAGTCAGGCCTTATTAGTACTTGGATTCCACAACACCCCAGGAGGCCCGTTTTTAGAAGGCTTTATACCCAACCCAGGAGAGTAGCCACATCTTCCTCCTTACAGAAATATTCAGTGCTTCTCCATTGAGGACTCTGTGGCCTGTCCTTGTGGGGTTGTCACCATACTGGTCTGTGGAAAGGTCCTCATGCCAGCTGGGACCCTTGGGTCTAAGATGACTTATCAGTCAGACCTATCCCCTTGGGGCAATTGGCAGTGGAGCAAGTGCCAGCATTGTCCTATGCAACAGGATATATTCATTGGTTTTCAGTTAACAAAGAATATTGGCTAATTGCACGGACTTTGGTGTTAGCTAGACCAGCTTTAAACCCCTTTTTTGCCAGTTACCAGCTATTTACTTACCATTGTCAAATTGCATAACTGCTCCGAGCCTCCATTTTCTCATTTGTATATCAAAGATAATAATGCTACCAATAATATCTGCTTGCAGAGTTGCTGTGGATTAAATGAGATAATGTGTGCCACATCTTTGGCACAGTGCCTGGCACACGGTAAGCCCTCAATCAAGAGTGGCTTTTGACAGTGAGATATCATCTCACCCCAATTAAAATGGCTTCTATAAAAAAAACAGGCAATAACAAATGCTGGTGAGGATGTGGCGGGAAAAGGGAACCCTTGTACGCTGTTGGTGGGTATGTAAAGTAGTGCAACCACCATGGAGAACAGTTTGGAAGTTCCTCAAAAAACTAAAAATTGAGCTACCATGTGATCGAGCAATCCCACTGTTGGGTATATACCCAAAAGAAAGGAAATCAGTATATTGAAGAGATATCTGCACTCCCATATATGTTGCAGCACTATTTACAATAACTAAGATTTGGAAGGAACCTAAGTGTCCATCAACAAATGAATGGATAAAGAAAATGTGGTACATATACCACAATGAAGGTGGTGTACCATGTATACCACAATGGAGAACTATTCAGCCTTAAAAAGAATGAGATCCAGTCATTTGCAACAACATGGATGGAACTGGAGATCATTATATTCAGTGAAATAAGCCAGGCACAAAAAGACAAACATCGTGTGTTCTCACTTACTTGAGGGATCTGAAAATCAAAACAATTGAACTCATGGACATAGAGAGTAGAAAGATGATTATTAGATGCTGGGAAGGGTAGTGGGGGATTGGAGGGGAGAAGGGGGTGCTTAATGGGTACAAAAAATAGAAAGAATAAGACCTACTATTTGATAGCAAAACAGGGTGGCTATAGTCAGTAATAATTTAGTTGTACATTTAAAAATAACTAAGAGAGTAATTAGATTGTTGGTAACTCAAAGGATAAGTGCTTGGAGGGATGGATATCCCTTTTCCCATGATGTGCTTATTTCACATTGCATACCTGTATCAAAACATACCATGTACCATGTACCACATACATATATACACTTACTAAGGACCCACACAAATTTTTTAAAAAATAAAATAAAAACACCAAAGTGGGTAAAAAAGAGAGAATGACTATTGTTTTTTATCTGCCAACCTTCCACAATCAAATATACATATATACATGTGCAGGCTTCCTTTGTTCTTGCTGATTTAATAACCTAAAATCATTTTCTCACTCATTATTATAATAGTAATCATTATTACAATTACTGCTTATTCATGACACCTCAAATTATGGTAATTATTGTTTTTATCCTGCTCTCACAAATGTCATTAATAACTACCAACCATTAGTTGTCATTAATAATTTCCAACTTAATGACATCTCACCTCATGTGCAGGATAAATGAGGTTTGTTTTCTTAGTGCCAAGGGCTGGCCATAAGTGAAGGATGTGTCTCTATTAAGCAAAAATCCACTGCAATGTTCAAAGTGAGTTTGTTTTCTGCTCTGAACTAAACACAATAACCGACTGAATTTAATGTCCAGCCTAAAACATTTGAAAAGATCCTCTTCTGAAAGCAAACATTCAAGGCTATGAGAAGTGTGTGAAATCATGTATACTGGGCAGGAGTATGCTGCCCACGGTTCTGTGGGCAATATTCTGGAAGAAATAACTGGGTTGGTGTGTTTGTTTTAAAGCTATATGAAATATCAACTCACTTTAATAAACTCTCCATAATAAATGCATGAGTATATGGGTATGTAAGCTAAATCTCATTAACTTCCATATTTTTCCAAATTATCTTTTTTACTGGGATTTTGCTAAAATTAAATACAGTACGTGGGTTAGAAACCAGAGCGTGGGGCTTCAGCTTCTGAGAGAATAAACTACAGTGAAACGTGGCTTCACTTGAGCCGTGAAATGACAGGTTGTTAGAGCGACAAATGAGAGATGAAGAATGACCAGCATTCCGTGTGGGTTCTAGACTTTTGATTTCCTTCCCCGCCACGTCCCATGCAACTTTCTTTAGCTGCCGGGGTGAAGAGACAGTGGCAATCAGCATGTCCTGGAGAGGACACAGGATGGGGAGGGACAGGCAGTGGGGCTCAGGTGCCCTTCCTTCACCCCCTCTTTGAGGGGGTACGCTAAGTTGGCATGGCCATTCTCACATGTGCAAAAGCAGCCGGATCCATCCCTGAAATGATTTTCCACTCATGCAATTTCTATACTCCTGCTTTGCTCCCTGAAGGGTAATAATGCGGACTTCTCAAGGTCAGGGACTAAGTTGTACTCAGGTTGGTAACTCCAGCGCGTCACACAGGGCCTGGTGAACAGATGGTGCCCTCTAAAGATTCCTGAATAAAAAGGCAACTGTGCAGAGTACATCCAAAAGTGGGTGGGTGTAGCATGGAAACGTGTGGGGCAGAAGAGAAAAAACAGCCTGGGGCTCTTTCTGGTCCTATAAAACAGACTCAGGTCACCGTGGGTCATGGCTACCTTTTCCCACTTTGATTTCTGTGTGGTAGAGAGAGGTTTTCAGTCAAACCATTTGAAAATCCATCCTTGTCAATCAAAATGTTCAAACATCTACAATTTAAGTTTCAATCAAATGGTAGGCAGAGGGGTTAAGAACACTTATTTCAGATGCAGAATCTGAGTTTGAATTCTGACCTCTCTGCTTAGAACCCATGTGACATTGAACATGTTACTCCACATTTCTCAGCTTCCATTCCTTTGTGGACCTGCATAGTTGTCAAGTTGTAACAATAACACATTGCCTGTTTAGCTGCTACTATACCTTCTCCAAGGTTTTAGCACTCAGACCTGGTTCTATTCCTTTTTTTTCTTTTTTCTTTTCTTGTTTTTTTTTTTTTTTTTTTTTTTTTGACTGAGTCTTGCTCTGTCACCCAGACTGGAGTGCAATGGCGCTTTCTCGGTTCACTGCAGCCTCCACCTCCCAGGTTCCAGCAATTCTCCTGCCTCAGCCTCCCAGGTAGCTGGGATTACAGGCACGCGCCACCATACCTGGCTAATTTTTGTATTTTTAGTAGAGACGGGGTTTCACCATGTTGGTCAGGCTGGTCTTGAACTCCTGACCTCAGGTGATCCATCTACCTCAGCCTCCCAAAGTGCTGGGATTACAGGCGTGAGCCACTGGGCCCAGCTGGTTCTATTCCATTTTATTTGTCCTCTATAGTCCTAAAGGTAGATCATGGCCATATTTTGTTAGTTACTACCCCACTCTGCAGTGTACTTTCTGCATGATGTTAGTCATTATACTGTTTGTCATTTTAAAATAAAATTGAACTAGAAGCTTAAAAACAGTCATTCTGTTGGTTTTTTCTATTAAAATCAGAAATTTCAATACAGGCGGAAAGTATTTTTTGGTATTTAATTATTCAAACTAATGGGTTTTAATGTAATGAGATTTTTAAAAACCATTATGATTGGCAAAGGGCTGAGGCTTAAAATATTTTCTTTTACAGATATGTGCTGCTTTAATGAAACCCAATATGCAAAAATCTAAACTTAGGTAAATTGGAAGCTTTATCTAGGCTTATATTGTTTACATTACAAAAGGGCTATTCTGCTTCGCTAAAGCATTTATTTCAGTGTTCCTTAAAAAGTGAGATCTCTGTGGTGCATTTAGAATACAACTTGAATGATTACCAGGTTATTTACACACAGGTGTTTTGTGTAAAGCAAGGTTCACCTGGGGAGAGGGTTGGGCTGCACTAGGAATGACTCTGTATTGTGTAATCAGCCAGTGAAGAGGAATTGAGAAAAGATTTTGAGTGACATCCTCGTAGAAGGTAAGAAAGGTTCAACATGCGACTTTCAGGGCCCTATCTCATCTTGATGTGAAGGCATCTGTCAAATGTACCATTATATCTCTTTAGCTTAAACGGAGCAGTGTTTAGCGATTAAAGTAATGGAACATGATTCAGGAGTCGTGTTTTCTGTTTCTGTCTCCTGTAGCTTCCAAGTAGGTAGTCTTGACGTATTCACTTTAATGCCAGTTCACTTTAAAGCAATTATTTCCATCCTAGGTGAGGCAGTAAAACCTTGTTAATGTTTTTAATAGCCTGTGAACTCTTCAGATGAAATATCTGGCCTTTGTGCCCTCCTCAGCTTGTGAACCAATTGCCAGCAAGCCCTCTATTCACCATGTGTCCTCACCTTTAAAAAGAAAAGAAATGGTTATACACATCAAATCATGAGTAGTGGAATTAAGAAACAAAAAGAACTGTTACCCAAACTGTACATAAAAACTTTCCCAAACAGCTTTAGTAAATAAAACTTTAAAATCTGTTAAGTGGACAGCAACCTGTCACTAAAGCTGTTGTGCAGGCTATTTTATTCAGAAGAATTTGTTAAACATATATCAGCAAGTCAGGGCCAGTTTGTGTAGCTAGCGAAAAGACAGAAATATCCTCATTATATAGAAGTGGGCAAAATACTGACTATATCTCACAATCTAAATTATGAGCGTTTGAAAGTAGAGTTTTGATGATTTCAGACCTATGGTCTTTGAAAGTAAACACTAGTTCTCGAATTGCAGTAGAATCAGATTTTTTGATATAATCATTTAAATATATAATTGCTTTACTTATCTATGAAGGGAAAGCAAACTATCTTTAAAAGAAAACAAAAGGGATGTGATAGATGTGTATTCAAAGGAAAAGGAAGAAACCCACATGATGAATTAAAGCTAAGGCTTAAGTAGATAAGCTATCTCCCTTCCTTTTGCTTCTAAGAGTGGAACGTATTCATTTATTCCTCCTTTTTAAATGTAATATGAAACCAACCTCCTCAGAACCCAGAACAGTTCCTGAAACAGAATAGCCACTCAATAAACGAGTGAGTTGGCATTTTTGGAAGTACTGTATCTCCATATGCTCAATGTGGGTATGGTGCCATACAAAGGCAGGATGGGAAGTGCAGACCAGGCCCTAGCCCAGTCACACTAGCAGCTGGCACAGGTGGTTGGTTAGCAGAGACCCAGGACCCATCACTGCACCCCAGCTAGGGGCAGCCACCCATGGGCAGCAGAATTCCTGGGCAGGGTATTGATGAAAGCAGGAGTTTTGAGTCCCAGAGAGAATGGACAGAGACACGGGAGTAAGGAGAGGAAACCTGGTTGCAGCCAGGCTAGAAACCGGTGAGTCTTGATGCGGAGTCCCTGATATCTGAGGTCAGGACCTGTCCTGGGAACTCACATCAGGTTGAACTTGAATATGGAAGACCACTGTTCCCAGCTGTGGGGCAAGGGACTACGTTAAGGTTGGGAATTTAGCAATGACATGGAGTTAGCATGTCTATGGTTTCCTAGGTGGTGAAAGAAATAAGAAAGTTTTTAAAATCTACGATCTGATTATGTCTCACTGAGTGCTACTGATTTACATATCAAAACAGAATAATTATGAACAAGGGTTATTTAAATTAAGGCTTTCTCTAAGCATTCCATTAATGCTGGTCCCAGAAATAATCTAGAATAGATATTTTGTTTTTTCCTTTAATGAAGAAGGCTTTCCCTACTCTCTATCAGGAAGGCATGAAATAGATGGTACCCTTAAGCTAGGTAATTTGAGGAGGGTTTAATAGAGGGACTATTTACAAAAATGTAAATTGGATTTAGGAAACCAAAAGGTATAGTGCAGTTCCCCTTACTCGCAATAGCAGGCAGCCATTCCAGCTTCAGACATGAAGGGTGGTGTTTGGAGAGGGTTTCCTGCTTAAGTCTTTGTCGAGAGATAAAGGATGGGAGGCAGTGGGGAAATAAACACCCCAATCATAGTATCGCCTGACCCATTCATCTCCCGCCACCCCTCTCACTGGCTGAACCCAACCCAAAGCCAGAGGGCACACAGACCAGCCTCCCAGGCAGAGCTGGATGGAGAAGGGCAGAGAGCGGACCTGGAGGGGCAAAGGGAAGCCAACACAACTCTCTGGGAAATTAATCCATACTAAGAAACTGATACTGTTTAGCTGCATACCAGATACCAGGAAGAAAACTTTAAAAAAAGAAAATATATATACTGCAAAGACATTGCAGAATGGATAAAAATATTAATTTGGAGAAATAGATGAAATCAGCTCTATTTGACTTTTCAGCACATTTAATATTGGTAGTACATTTCATAAAAGCACCCAATAGGTAGGTGTCTTTGGTTAGGCTGCAAACTTCCTGAGGGCAGGACCTGGACTTTATTCCTCATCCTTCACAAACAATACTGTGCCTGGCACATATCATGTGTTCGATAACCACTTGTGGAGTGATTACATACATGAATAAATTAATGAATGAAGCATATTCTGGTTTATTTTTCTTGTCAAAGGAAGCTTATCCAAAAAGAAAAACAATCACAGAAAACCTCATTGATCATCTACCCCCATGTTTGAAAATTCTTCCTAAACTATAACATTGGTTGTTCCTGCCATTCTAAGAGGATTACACTAAGCATGAAGGAGTATTTTTTGGTTGACTTAGAATCCAGCAATACTTGGGGCTGTCATTCTAAATTGTAGGTGTGGGCAACAGGGCTGATTTTCAAGATACTCATAGCTTTTAAACACAAATAAATAAACATGTGGCAATTGCCATACCAGATCAGACTGATGGTTTATTCTGTTAAGAATTCTCTGCTAGGTGCACATGTTCCACACTTTTCCTGAAGTGTAAACTCTGATTAATTTAGGATTGGAATTAGTTAGATTCCAATGGGTAGAGATTTTATTTATCCACCAAAAAAAAATTTTTTTTCTGACACTATCATATTTGAGTTCTCTTCTGGTGTTTTTCCAATGTCACTAAACAATTTAACTTAAATTGTCTCTGGACTGTATTTTTTAATTAATATTTTTCCTATTTGAAAGAGAGTCAGACAATTAGGTCATGCTATCTTATTCCTTCTTCCCAATAGTAGATGAAATAATTGCAATTCTCTTTTAAACTTTCTGTCTCTATGATCCAAGTTCC
This sequence comes from Gorilla gorilla gorilla, assembly GCF_029281585.2. Classification (NCBI taxonomy): domain Eukaryota; kingdom Metazoa; phylum Chordata; class Mammalia; order Primates; family Hominidae; genus Gorilla; species Gorilla gorilla. The sequence continues at coordinate 172,995,922 of NC_073227.2, read as the reverse complement.
CTAGTAATGTCGCCGGTTTGATGGCTCTTTGACAAACTCCTCCAAACCTCTCATAATCTTGAAAAAAAATGAGGGCCATTGACCTGGCCACCTTTGGTGTTCTGAGGACAGTCTGGGCCAGGGTTCTGTCACAGGTGTGGATTGATCAGAGAACACTGACTTTCACACCTAAAAAGAAGCTTATAACTCAGCTTACGTGGGTTTCCCTGGTTAACTTTGTTTAATGCTAGGGTAATTTTCTGGCATTGGCCTCTGGTAATTTTCTGTGGTCTACACCTCTTGTCCTTTCAGAAATCTGGCTTTTAACACTGATTCTATTCTGTTTCCAAAGTAACAAATCATTGCAGGCACATGGAAATCTCCCAGCTTTCACAACTCTTTAAGTCTCCCCTTCCACTGTTTCTAAAAGAAAATTTCTCCTCCTATTCCCTATACCAGACTTTGAAGTCACTTCTATTTTTTGGTTGCTGTAGAAAGACTGATCCCCCTGCTGTGGGAAAGGGCCTTTGTAGACACACAGATTCATCAAATCTCCCCTAAAACCTCTGGTAGAACTAATGATGTGGCCTTTTTAGTCTGTGTCTTTTATCCTTCTCTTCCCTTCTTCCCAATCCCATTTCTACTTCCCATCATACCCAAGCCATTTTTGTGGCTAACCTTTGAACCCTCTACAAACCACCATTTGTGGCTTCATTTTGAACTCTCTACAAGTTCTTTAATTCCCTCCCTAGTTTAGTTCTGACTTCTTGAAGAAGTGACAAACTATACTTTAATAGGAGGAGAAAATAAAATTTAAATTATACTATATATATGAAGATATGCATAAACAAAAAAGTTAAAAATCAAAAAATAGATCAGCAAAAAATTAATAAGATAAACATTTCATCTAATCCTATTATTCAGAGACAACCGTTGTTTCCATTTTGATGTATACAAATAGTCTTTTCTCAAACAACCATATGTATGTGTTTTTAATAAAATAGGACAATACTATTTATAACTGTCTTTTTTATCTCTTCTAAATAATACATTGAAGATATTTTCCATGTCAATCTTTTACATCATTTGAAGTGACTGCATCCGATTCCATTTTGTCAATGTTCATAGTTTATTCAACAATGATCTCATTGTTCTGATTTTCATCTCATTACAGATGCTCTAATGGTCACCTCTATGCCTAATATTTGCACTTGCCAACATAAACAAATAGCTGTAGGTGGAATTACTGTACCAAAGAGCATGCAAAATAGTGGGGACTTCTATACAAATCAACCATGTGGCTGAGATTTGGAATATGATCTCCTGGAAATATTGAGAGTTTGAGGTAAGGGGAAAGATAAGAAAAAGAGGCTGTTTTGGAAGAATGGGAAGAACATGATTAATGAAGGAGGCCTGAAGGCATTCAGGTAAAGAAATCAGAGATTTGGAAGCTTCACTTATAAACCAAACATCCGGAGGAATGGGGTTCATAGAACACTTCAGAAATCTTAGTCTCCTCCCTGACTCGACTGAAAAACCAACTTTATAGATGGACGACACCTCAGCACTTCCCCATTTATCTCTTGGCATGTTTCCTCAGTGAAACATTTCTCAGATGAAAAACAGATTGCAACATCATGGTCTCAATAGAAAACACAGAGAGAGAGAGCGAGAGATTTTAAAAAGAGAGAGGATTTTAAAAAAAGGAAATTCAAAAGTCAGCATTGTTGATTTCATATAGCATTGCAAATTCCACCCCAACAAATCAAAGCTGCAGTAGGGTGTATACAACCACCATTCTCATGACCTTTGAAATTAGAGATGTGGGATGGCTGTTCTGGCATGTTTGTCTCCTTTGTGACTAGTCCAGTAAGGGTGTTGTCCCAGTTGTCTTAACATCTGATTGAAATAGAACCTTGGAATAAATATAGCAGACTGAGATTCTCCTTTCAGAACAGTTCACAAATACAACTGGGCTGAGGGAGGGACTTTGAGACTGTATCCAATGATGCCATTTCAACCACGGGTTGAGGAAATTAATAATAAAAACTAACATCCTTTGTCTTAGGTGGCCATAGAACATGTCCTCAATTCTGGACCCACATATCGCTTCAAGTCTGAATGACCCTGGAACCCAGAGCAAACATAAGGCACACCCACAAAAGAAGGAAGAGAAGGCAGAAGGAGACTAAGAATAGGAGAAAAGTAAAGAAAAGAGAAGGAGAGAAAAGAAAGAAGTGCAAATGGAGAGAAAGTAGAGAAACTGCTTCACTGCCATCAGTGGCATGAGAATAATGATTTGTTTATCCTGCTGTAAAGACTTCCTGTGCCAGAGGCCTTGAGATATTATAGTCTCTTCTCCTCCATAAGAAAAAAAACATTTTCATACAGTTTGCAGTTTGCATAGCACTGGCCCTTAATACACACACACACACACACACACACACACACACACACATACACACACACAGAGAGAGAGAGTACTTAAATGGTCTCCCAGAAACAAACAGAGTGAATGTCAAGTCCTTGATGAACTAGTCTGTGATAAGCCAAACATGGAAACGCAGAGGGAATGTACTTCTAGGAAGTCCAATCATTGGTACATTGTGTTGCCTTCAAGGGCGTGGTTCCAACACAACCTGAGTGCAGGATGTTTGATACCCATTCTTTTTGAGTGGGTTCTTTAGCAACAACTTCTCCAAAATGGTAAGCCCTACTTCTCAACACTGTCATCCAGGGTGGAGAGATGCTACAGCTGACAGCAGTGACTGGCAGGAGCCTGGAAAAGTACAATAATATTCTAAGTTGTCTTTAGTCTTATTTTTATTTAGGCTAATTTGCATGAGTGGTTTATGCCAAATGAGGATATTTTTCCTTCTCCTTGGAATAGCTTTATGTGAAAATATCACTCTTTTCAAAGTGCCCAAATATTACTGTGCTGAATAATGAGGCAGATGGAAAATAGGAAGGGTGGAGCAAGTTCAAAATGCTTTATGGTTGGCAGAATAGATGAGCTTTTCAGATTTCCAGCCTCCCTCTACTTTATTCATCTGACAGCACTGTCTGCTCCACCCTGCAAGGATGCAAGGACCAGAGAGGTTCCTGGCTCTCAGCTTCCAGAGGAGCCACATCAACCTCTACAGCCTCCTACACACAACCTATTCAAACGACATGTGGCAGCTGTCTGTCCCCGGGCTTAGCGTGACGCATTCTAAGGAGTGAACATGCCCAGGGAAAGCTTCCAGGCTGTGGGACATTGCTGCTTGCAGAATTCTGCCTGAAGCATCAACCTTTTTCCAAAAAGAGTATCCAAAATTCAGCGCATTATGGATTCTTAGAAAATGGAAGATTACAAGGAGTTTTTAATCCCTTTCTGAGCAGACAGAAGCAGGAAGCAACCACCAGCTAAATATTTGACTAAATCCAGTTCACAGTTTTGTGTTGCTGGTAACACGGGTATGTCTGCTCCATCCCCAGAAGGGCAGCTGCCATATAGACGGGTTCCAGTGTTGTTCCCCAGCTCCAGCGTGCCTGCCTCTTCTCCCTCTACCCAAACCTAAGCCACCCACCGAGGCCCACGTGAAATGTCAGCAGCAATTCCAGGAAGCCTCTCCCGTGTAGACGCCTCCTTTCTGTACCAGTCCTCTCCACTAAACAATTTAGAGATTAATAATGTAGCAACAAGAGATTAAAAAGCCATCTGGTGAGCAGGCCCTGACACAGCTTAAAATACCCACAAAACCAAAAAGAGATGAGAACTCACAGTAAAAGCAAGAACTTGGGAGTCAGACAAGTTTGAGTTCAATTTCTAGACCTGCTACTTACTAGTTATGCAGTTTTGGGGGTGTTTACATAACCATTTCATGCTTCAGTTTTGGAATAATAATAGTACCTACTATTTTTTGAGATCAGTTGATAGTAATTCTAAACAGTCTAATATAAGTAGCATAAAGATTCGCCATTGCAACTACTGCTTTCACAGCTGGGATGGACCACCTATTGCCGATCCCTCAGGGGAGCCCCACTAACTTCATGACTGATGGAACTAGATTGAAAAGGCTCTGGGTGGTCCACTCATGTCTGACTGGCTGATGTAATCAACAAGAGCCTGCACGTGGGCAGGAGGGTCCCTGACCCTCAGTCTCTTCCTGGATGTCAAGAGCTCACAGGACCAGAGTTCATTCATTCATTCCCTCAATGTTTGTGCTATTATGTGCTGGGCACTTATCTAGGAGCTGGATATAGAGCAATGAACAAAGCTGATAAAAATCTCTGCCCTCATGGACCTTACACTCTAATTGAGAAAATAGGCATAAAAGTAAAATCTATGGCATCCCAAAGGCATAGGCAGTGCAAGGATGGTATCATCTATTTGAGATAGGGTGGCAGGATGACCTTAATGAGAAGGTGATGTTTGAATAAGGCTATGACACCATCCCACTTCCTCCCAACATCCCTTCTCCTCGAGAGTCCTTCTCTTTCTATATCCATAGAACTTAGCAAGCACAGGGGCCATGAGCTACTTCTGCAGGCACAACACATGATAAGGAGGGGGAGAGATGATCCAGCTCCTGGCCAGCCCCAGTGTAGAGAGAAACTGTCCCATTAGTCCTGATAGAGAGAGACATGTCCTGCTGATATGGCAGGGACAAGGAGGGTCACTGAGGGGCCCCAGGCAGCAGCAGCAGCAGCAGCAACAGCAGGTGGTGATCAAAGAGTTCCACGTAGGCATCTCCAAAGGAGTTCTAGGGTGGGGAGGATAGCCCTGCAAAGTGGTTCTGACCACTTTTTGGGGAGACAGGTAAACATCCCTTGGCAGCTATGGCTCAAGAAAGTGGAGGGTGGTGACTACAAGGACTGAGAATGCTGCAGACTGAGCCCCCTTGCAGGCAGCGCCCCGCTGGAGACCACAGAGCCTGATGCTGCTAGCACCCGGTTGTGCTGGGAGGTGGAGACGCACAGCTGAGACTTAAGTTTGGTTGCCATCATCATTCCTTCCACCTCTTGGCTTTCCCTTCCAAAGTGGTGGCCCAAAAAGCATCCGTCACGGAAAATGTCTCTTGTTGTTTTTATTTATTAGATTTATATTCTATGTAAGACGACTTTAAGCATCTTGAGGGCAGAGACCAGTTCTTACACTCCAATGCCCAAAATAACTCCCTTAGGGCTAAGTAATCATCATAATAGCTGACACTTCTTGAGCATTGCCACATGCCACTGTCCCAAGTGCTTCATGGGGATTAGGGCTTTTAACTCTCACACCTCTCAGTGAGGTGGTAGCTTTATTATCTCCAGGTGAGGAGATGGAGGCACAGAGAGGTGAATACCTTGTCTGAAGCCACTCAGCCAGGAAGTGGCAGTTTGGCTGTAGCAGTAATGCTACGGGCTGAGTCTCACCCCTGCCGCCCCACAAATCTGTTATTGAAGTCCTGAGCCCTGTTACCTCGGCTGTATTGAGAGACAGGGTCTTTAAAGAGGTATAAGTTAAAATGAGGTTGCTCCTGTGGACCCTAAACCAATATAGGTTATGTGGTGTCCTTACAAGAAGAGGGAATTTGGACACAGACAGATACAGAGGGAGACCCCGTGAAGGCACAGGGAGAAGATGCCATCTGCAAGCCAAGGAGAGGCCTCAGGAGAAACCACCCTGCTGACACTTTGATCTTGGACTTTCTGCCTCCAGGACTGGAGAAAATAAAGTTCTGTTGCTGCTTAAGCCAACATGGTGGCTTTACCCAATCTGTGGTATTCCGTTATGGCAGCCCTAGAAAATTAATGCAGGTACCTAGTATTTTAGAAAGACCTGGAAGGCATTGCTTTATTTATGAGGTCACTCAATCTGGCCCTGCCGTCTCTCCTGTGTTACTGTGTGGAGGTGGCGTCTCTGGGTCCGAGGCATCTGGCATCCAGCAGCCTGAGATGTCCATGGTTTCCTCAGTGCTACGTGTGCCCTACTAGGTAGAAACATTCTTCCTCATCACACAGAAACTGTTATTCACTGGCTTACGCCTGATACAAATCATGGAACTTGGCTTTTTCATTCATCCATTCATTAATTCATGGAACCAATAATTATTCCATGCCTGCAATGTCTCAGGCACTTTCCTGAGTACTGGGACTGTAAAGGTGACCAGAAATGTGTTACAGTCTCAGGGAAGTAATCGTACAAATAAACGTAAAATGTATCAAGTAATCAATCAAGTAATATAAAATAATCAATGTGGTAAGAATTTAAAAAGAGAGACACCATGTGATGGAAGCAGAAAGTAGGGGAAGTTGGCCAAGTAAGTGGGGGTCAGCAAAGGTGTGAGCCTCTGGAGATGGGGAAGATGGGCTGTAGTTAATTACACAGAGAAGACACAGGGAGTATCCAGCAGGGGAGACAGCAGGGCCGAGACCCAAAGGAAACAACCCAACACACACCAGCCCTGCCTCTCAGATGCTTGCAGAATGGAGGGAAAAGGGAAGGAAAGGAGGAAGGAAGCAAGATGAGGAGAAAAAGAAAAGATAGAGTAGAAGAAGGAAAGTCAAAGGGAAGAAGGAAACTAACATTAATTGAAACGTACTACATTCCCGGCCATGTGCTAGGCATCTTTACATGGTTCAGTTCATATTTTCAGCCATAATAAGAAACAGCTCAATAGGACCTAGAGGAGAATGAGTGCCTCCTTATATTTTAGCCCCCAGGTGCCTCCCTTGCCTCAAGGTCACCCAAGCCCGCAGCTCTAGACTAGACACATGTTTCCATATCCCTGTGGCCTGGGCCACCAGCAAGAGGCCACCCCACTGTGCTGCAGCAAGCCCTGACTCTGAAGCCCAGCACAGGAGCAGCATTCTCTGAAAGCCTCACACAACCAGTTAGGCGCCTGGACAGTCCCCGCAGCTGAGCTACCACAGCCTGTGCATTCCATTGCCTCTGCAGCCTCCCTGCAGGACTTTGAACAAAGCCCAGGGGGGCTGGTGAGGATAACAGAAGGTCAAGAATTGGTGGAATGTGATAGGATGTGCTGAAGGATTCAGATTCTCAGGAAAAGTCCAAGATAGCAGCAAGAATTTATAGCTCAAAACCAAGACCTGGAATACAAGCAGAGAGATAAACTGGGCTATTTTAAATTGCTGCCCAAGAAGTGCTTTTGTGCTATATATATACCAACAGAAAAAGAGAGAGAAAAGCTCAGATCAAAAATATTTTAACATACATTTACTTGCCACTTTCAAAAGGCCTGGTAGCACTTAGGTCAGAGGAATTCCTTCTATTTTCTATAATCTATCACAGTGCTTAGCACCGTCATTCTCCCACCTCCTTTACTAAAGAACACAAGTAACAGCTAAATGAATATTGTTAACCCAATATCTCCAAAAGTATGATTGAGAGCGTTGTCTTTTACCTAGATCAGCATCTATATTAAAGTCCACAAGATAATTTTTTTAAACATCTAAAGCTGGGAAAAGTTTGCTTCCTTTCCAGTCATAAGAGCTATAGAACTTGCTAAGTTTTCCCTTTTACCATGGCTCGGAGTCATGATTAAAGTTCAACTGTTGCAATTATGTTGACCGTTATGCTTAACAATTACCATTTCTTTTATCTGGTCCTGGTTTTCTCTTTCCTATTTCTCTTTCCTATTTACCATATTCCTCTTTCCTATTTACCATGGCTTCCATGAACATATTTTTGTTGTAGGCTGTTGCACATTCTTTGAGAAGGGAGTGTAAACAGAAATCAAACAAGTTCTATTATCTGCCCCTGGGCCAAGCTTCTCAAACTAAGAATTCCTGTCCTTGGTCATTGCTTTAAAAGCCTTAGCCACTCTGACATGACAGAGATACCTTACCTTTCACCTCTAGTTCTCACAGGAAATAATTCGAGTGCAGAGTATATTATCTATTGCTATATAACAAATTACCCCAAAGCTTAGCAGCTTAAAACAATAAACATTGATTATCTCACACAGTTTTCGTGAGTCATGAATGTGGGAGCCACTTAGCTGGGTGGTTCTGGCTTAGTCTCTCATAAGATTGCAGCAAAGTCATTGCCCATGGCTGCAGCATCTGAAAGCTTGACTGGTGCTGAAGAGTCTGCTTCCAGGGAGGCTTGCCACACTCCTGGTAAGGGAATATCGGTTGTGAGGGGTGCTCAGTTTTTTTCCACATGGGCTCCTCCATACAGCTGCTTGAGCATCTCACAACATGGCAGCTGGTTTCCCCCAAGCAAGTGATCCAAGGGAGACAGCAAGAACAAAGCTGCAGTTCCTTTTATGACCTAGCGTAGGGGGTAACACATCATCATTTCCACCACATTCTATCCATAAGAAGTGAGTCACTAAGCAGAGACCACACTCAAAGGGAGGGTAATTAGCCTCCACCTTTTGAAGGAAGGAGTATCAAAGAATTTATGGACCTATTTTAAAACCACCACTCAGATTATAAAACAATTTTTTTTTTTAAGTAGGTATAACCAAGGCACAACTTGGTATTTGACATTGCCTTTACCTAGCTGCAAACTGGGGTAGAAAAAAACATGAAGCTTGGGCACAGTGGCTCACACCTGTAATCCCAGCACTTTGGGTGACTGAGGTGGGTGGGTCACCTGAGGTCAGGAATTTGAGACCAGCCTGGCCAACATGGTGAAACCCCATCTCTACTAAAAATGTAAAAAAAACTAGCTGGGTGTGGTGGTGGGCACCTGTAATCCCAACTACTTGACAGGCTGAGGCAGGAGGATCACTTGAACCCAGGAGGCGGAGGTTGCGATAAGCCAAGATAGCGCCACCACATGCACTCAGCCTGGGTGATAGAGTGACACTCCATCTAAAAAAGAAATAAAAGCATGAAAAAGAAAATGTTTTTTTCCCAAATGATATTCTGCCAGCCAGCATGCTGAAACTGCATGGATCTATGACATTCTAAATATAGTGTCTTAGTCTGTTCAGGGTGCTATAACAAAATACTTAAAACTAAGAAATTTATAAACAATAGAGAATTATTGCTCAGAGTTCTGGAGTCTGGGAAGTCCAAGATCAAGGCACCAGCAGATTCACTGTCTGGTGAGGACCCATTCCTCATAGATGGTGCCTTCCAGCTGAGCCGTCACATGGCAGAAGTGATGAACAAGCTCCCTTAGGCCTCTTTTATAAGGGCACAATCCCATTCATGAGGGCAAAGCCTTCATGACCTAATCACCTCCCAAAGGCCCCATCTTTTCATAACTTTGGGGGTTAGGTTTTAACATACAAATTTTGGGGGGACATAAACATTTAAACCATAGCACACAGGCATATGTGTGCGTGAGAGAGAACATGACTCCAAATGGAGTGAGAATAAGAGACAAGACAAAGATTTTGAAAGGAAAGAAAGGAAACTATGTTCTCAGCCAATCTTAAAGGTCAGCCCCACTTGAGACAGAAGACTAAAACTAAGGTGGCAAGGTCTAACGTATCCATAAATTACTCTCGTCTTTTGTCAAACCTTCTAGTTAGACCTCGAGAGAGAAACTAGAAGGTAACCAGAACAAGGTTACCAGTAAGAACTGAGTTCATCTCTGGCGGGAATTACAGATGCTGGCGAAGGGGAGTGGGAGGCCTTAGTCCCAGCTCGGATTGTTGTAGAGCCATGTTGCCAGGGGAAATCCTGTAACTCCAGTTGGCCAGATGCTGAGTGCCTGATATCTCCCTGCTGCTATTCTGAACCCATGTGGCAGTGATACTTAGCATCTCATTCATCTAGAAACTGACCCCTCATAGTGAGGGAGGCCTCAAGAAGATGGGAAAGCTTTCTTATTCATCTTAATAGGCCACCACTTTGCTTTCGTTTGATAGTGAACACCCTGATGCTAAGGTGATTCATAAGATAGCCAGGTTTTCATTCTCCTTAAAGTCATCTTCACTCTTGCAAAATTGCCATAAAATACTCCAATACACACGAACTAAGTAACCAGCTCTGTGAGGTGTGTAACATTCTTGTCATGTGGGAATTAACTAGCCTAAAATATGGGCAAGCCAGAGAGTATATTATGGAATAAAGCATGCAGCTTGGAGCTTTTTTTCTTTATTCAGAAATTCAGATGCCTAAGGACATTAAATTTATTCATTCAATAACATGAATAACTGCACATTCTCCCCACCCCTTGGGTCACACTTCCATCACCACCACGTCCAGCTTCTGACTCAGAAGAGGACACTTCCAGACTCACTGAGGCTGAGTTCAGTGCCCTCCCCTGGCCTTCCATAGGAGCCCTGTGCATATTAAATGCCTTCCCGGACCGCGGTGTTTTACATTTATCTGACAATGAGTCTGTTTCTACTTACAGAACATGAGCCACAGAGGGAAAGAACTTAGGCATGCATATTGCATTTGTACGAGATGCTAAGGCTGAGACAAGTGCTGGTGGCTGGTGTGGATACTTTACTTTGGGGAGGAATCGCAGGGATAGAGAAGGGGTGTGAGGAAGGAGACACAGGAAAGGAAGGGAGACCAGTAAAAGAGGGGTGTGTGCTTGAGGTGGTCACCAGTGTGTAAGGGGAGCATGCATTCATGGTTTCCACTCCTCACTGGTCAGGGTGCAATAAATCCCTGACTTTTCCCAGTCCAGTGGATGTGCCTGAGTGAAGGGCTTCCCAGCAGACACCAAACACCCTGGGTGAGAGAAGTCTTAGGGCAGCTGAGGGGAGGTGCTGTTGGATGCTGCATTTTACAGCAATGGCTCATGTAAAAGGAGGACCAAAGGATGTGAGGCAAGGTTCAAGAGGTGACCAGTGCAGTGATGAGTCAGGGAGAAGGGATAACAATTTGGAGGCCATTGCAGTCACCTAGCAAAGGGTGGTAAGGACCTGAATTCAGACAAAGGTTATACAGACGGTGTAAAGGGAGCCGGTGAGAGGGCTGTTTAGGAGACAGCATTGGTGGATCATGCAGACTCCAGCTTGAGGGAGAGAAGGGCGCTGACTACAGATGTCTCCCTGGCTTCTGCTCTGACTTGCAGAGGGTGAAACTGGGAACTGAGGAGGAGTGCGGGACCTGAGAAGCCTGGTGGGGGTTTCAGGAGTCATGGAGGAGACTGAGAGCAGCTGAGGACCAAGGCTTAGGAAAGAGGATGAAAAGCGCCAATAAGGGCTCAGCTGAAGGAAGAGGCTGTGATTTCCAGTGGCCCCCAGCCACGTGATGGTGACGTTTTCTGCAGACCGGATATAGGAACAAGTCATGTTGACAGCAGATCTGATCTAAGTTTGGGATTTTGTTGGATAGGTCTGGAAGGACAAGAGAGCAAGGGAATTGAGGATACTAACAGCATGTAAAACCCTAGACCATATGGCAAATTATATAATGGGCTGTAGATGATTTTTGGAACCTTTTCATATGTTCCAGATTCTTAAATTAATATGTGCAATATGGTGACGTCTCCTGTCTGTGACCTGAAAAAGAAAATTAATGTGTCCAGTGTAGGTGCTATTATTTATTGCCAGAAAATATATATATTTTTTGAAAATGACAGTGGCCAGAGGTTTCTAGCAGGCTTCACAGGCAACTGAAATGAGCTCCTGGGTGCCTTCCTTGGAAGGGGCTGAGGTCATGAAAGTTTACAAGGCTTCTCGCAGTTGGGACTCAGCTGTCCTAGAAATGACAATGGGTATCTAAAAGCCAAAGGGCTTTAAGCAGCCTCTTTCCCTAGTCAGATCTCCATTAGCATATGTTGCTCCTGGGTCCCATTTCATTTTGGATTTTCTGAGTTTCTCCCCTCCCTTTTCCCCTCTCCTCCTTCTCTTTTCTCTATCCCTGCTTCCCCTAGTCCCTGGTGCTGTAAGGTGACAAGAAAATACTTGAATCCAACCCAGCATGTCCTGTAGGTCATTCTTTGAGTAAGTGCTCTAATTACCCTAGAGCTGGACATGCACCCAGGGCATTTGAGCCAGCCACACTTAGGCTGGTTCTCCCCACGATCACACAGTACAGACCCTTAAGGTTGGAAGGCACTGCTGTCCTTTGCCCTGCAGTTGTGGGGATGGGAGAGGGGGTGGGGGTTGGGGAGCAAGACCTTAACCCATCTCTGCTGAAAGCCCTGGGGTTTTGTTTTCTTTGGTTCTTTTTTTAAGGCCTTCTGTGTCCATGCCAACGTTATTCCATCTAGAATGAGTTTTCAAACCTTTGGCATTTGCTTTAAAGGTAAGTCAGCTTTGAAGATTCTGGTGGAAATTTCAATCATATTCCTATTCATAGTCAAAGAGTGAGTGGGAACTAAAAATATCAGCATTTTTATTTTTTTTCTTCTGAAGCCCTGAACAGAACCTCCCCAAGTTCTCTGAGGGAGCCAGGGAGTGGCGTCTGGCTCCTGCACCAACGCTGACACCCTGTGTCAGTGTCATCTGCCGGTTCTCAGAGGCCCACAGGCCTCCTGACAAAGCACCACGTGTCTCCAGGGCCATTTTTCTAAACACGCAAAATGAAGTTCCCTAAACACATTACAAATTTAACAGGCAAGACAATTTGGCTACAGAAAAACCTCAGAGCAGTCAGAATGTTCTGAGTATTAAAGCCAAATTAGCTGACAAGTATCATCTCCACTCCACGTGCCGCCTGACATCAAGCAGTGCTAAAAGTTATTAGCAGGGCGTTGTGGCCAAAGAGAGCTCCGTGCTGCTTTCAAGCCCACGTTCATTATTCATTGGCTTGTTCTGCCTGTGCTCTTGCAGGGCAGTTATATTCTCTAGACATGGAAAAGGCAAGTGAACATGGGGTCGGAAAATATTCTACTTGAAAGGCAATCCTAGCATAGACAATGATTTACCATTGATGGCTTCTGTGTGAGTCAGTCTTTCTAAAAGAGGAAAGCCTTCTTTAAAAGAAAAAAAAAACCTCCGAAATCTGTCGACATTAAAAAAAAAACCAGATCTGTCTTTTGGAATTGGATTTAAATTAAGACAAGATGACTCACTCTGCCAATGCCTCATTAAAATAGAGATACCTTAAGGAGGCCAGAAGTTTGGACATTGAGGTTGGATACAAAGTGTTCTTCCATTTCTGGAACTCTGCTCTCCCAAAGACAAAAGAATCTGGCAAAGTCTTATTATTTCTTGCCCAACGGGGTCAGGTTGCCCCTTGGCAACATGGGCCCATATTCTGATTGACAGGCTGAGTTAACAGTCCGTAGCCAAGGCAATAACCGTTTGGTAGGACCATATCAAAGCTAATTATTAAAGTTAATTAACAGGAAGCTTAATTAACCTATTAGCCATCCAACGGTGGAGAAACTGCTAAAGGTCACTTAGGGACTGGTCAGTCCTTTGCTGTTTCATTTTAGGTGAAGGATGAGGCAGGAAAACATTTACCAAGTGAAACAGAACAAAAAGAAAAATTGCTAAAGATCAGAGGCACCATGGTGACCCTCCATTCTGAGTGCCAAACCGCATCCAGCAGACAAATGATAATGATGACAATTTCTGGTAAATTGTGTTAGGTATAATGCTTGTCACAGAGGTACAAGCAGGGGAACCATTGTTTCCATGCTATAACTTATCTATTTCTTTCACTTAAAATCTTAGAGGAAGAAACTTATCCACATGAAAACAAATCACTTTTTGGATAAACTACCTGAGAGTTTTGCCAATGCAGAAGATGTGATGCCTGGTGAAATAAAAGTAGATGGTCATCATAGCAGACACTGAGGAAATAGTGATTACCCACTCACCCTTCCTATCTACCCTGGCCCACCCAGCCTGTCATTAGGATTAAGTTCAGCCTTATTTTCTGGATACTTAAAATGAATCTGATTTAGTACATATGCACCAACTGTAGCTTAGTGTCTGTTTGACACTGGACAAGTTCATGCAAATCCATAGAGGTCATGGTGGCAAGAATATGGGATTGAGAACATAGGCTTGAGAACCAGACTTAGATTTGACACCAGGGCTGCCACCTGCCAATTCTGTAACTCAGGCAACCCCTGGGCCACTCTGGACTTAACATGCAGTGTTGTATGGAATAAAGGCCTCACCTAACAGTTGTAGCACTGTGTAGGAGCTCCATAAATTATATTATTGTCTTAAGTGGCCTGTTTAAGTAACAAAATGTAGGAGGGCCATGTATTTATTAATCCTTTATTTAATACATATTTATAGAGCACTTCCTACATACCAGGTCCTGAAGGAGCTCTGAGGTTCTCTAGGATCACCATGGGACCCTGGAGAAGACTGTATCCCTCTGGAACATGGGCACGTACCGGGGCCAGTCCACTCTGTCCAGAGTCTGCTTCCACTGTCAACTCTGGTTACCATGGAGGAATGGCTTGCAGATTTTTTGGTCTCAGAACTCCTTTACACTTAAAAATGATCAAGGACCCTGTATTAGTTTTCTTGCTACTGCTGTAAGAAATTACCAAAAATTCAGTGGTCTGAAGCAATGCAAATTTAGTGCCTTACAATTCTTGAGGTAGGACATCCAAAACCAGTCTCACTGGGCTGAAGCAAATGTGTCAACAGGCCTGGTTCCTTCTGGAAGCTCTGAAGGGCGTCTGTCCTTTATCTTTTTCAGCTCCTGGAGGCCACCTGCAGTCCTTGGCTCACAATCCCTTCCTCACATCACTACAACCTCTGCTTCTGGCATCACTTCTACCACTTACTCTCATCTCCTGGATCCTCTTAGAGGCACAAGAGCCCCTGTGATTACATCAACCCCATCCAGATCATCCAAGATACTCTCCTCATCCTGAGATCATTAACTTAATCACATCTGTAAAGTCCCTTTGCCATATCAAGTCACATTTGCAGGTCCTGGAGATTAAGATATAGACAATTTTAGGAGACCATTAATCAGCCTATCACAGACTCCAAAGAGGTTTTGTTTATGTGGCTTATATTTGTCAATGTCTACCATGTTCAAAATTAAAGCTGAGAGATTTAATCACTATGTATTTATTAATTCACTTTAAAATAGCAAGAATAAATTTATTATAGGTTAAATAAAATATTTTAATGAAAAATCATTATATTTTCCAAAACAACAACAAAAAGTAGTAAGAGTGGCATTACATCACATTTTTGCAAATCTCTTTAATGTCCAGGTTAACAGAAGACATCTGGATTCTCATATATATTGTGGGTGTATATATATTTTTTGGTTGAAATGCATAAAGAAAATTCAGCCTCACACACAGACACATAATTGGAAAAGGAAGATCATATTTTAATAACCTTTTCAGTACAGTTGTGTATATTCTTCTTTGATACTACACCAAAACTCAATAAGTGACAGTATCTTAAAGATTAGTTGCAGTGTGGAATCTAAAAGCATATTCATCAGCTTTTCATATTGTCATAGTAAAATCCACTGGTCTACTTTGAAAGGCTCTCTAATTTGTGCATGAGTTAATAATATCATGTTACAATACTGGTCATTTGGAAAATATTGACTCACTAGGTTATGCAAGTCTTCCATGTATTGACACATTTAATTACATAAAATTTTAAAATTATACTCACTAATATCACCATAAGTTTATTAGAAAAGTCTTTAAGTATTGGGAAACTGTCAACATATTTCCCAAAATTCTAACTTTTGCTTGAAAACTTGTGTGTTATCATTGGCAACACTGTTAGTTGTTCCCCTTGAAGTAACAGGCTCACCTAGTTCATTTTTGAGAAGATGTCTGCCAAATACCGAAATCTAAATAGTCATAATTAGTCAGCAATTCTTTCAAATAAAAGTAGTGATTCACGGGGAAAAAGTGGCTAGTTCAGCTTGTAGCTCAAACAATCACACAAGTGATTTTCCTTGAGACAATCATCATAATTTGGTATGCAACATAACACAATATTCATTTTGTCACCCAGAATATAAAACAGAGATTCTCAAGAGTTGAGAATTAATAAAATCAATAATTCTTATTGCTTCTTCAAGAGTGTTCTTAAATGGAAATATCTTTGGTATTATAGTGTTTTTTATAATCATTTGTTTTGCTATGAGTTCCTGGCAGTGAGGAATATAATGGAGACTAGTATGATGTATTAGTTTGTTTTCCCACTGATATGAAGAAACACCTGAAACTGGGCAATTTACAAAGGAAAGAGGTTTAACTGACTCACAGTTCTGCATGGCTGAGGAGGCCTCAGGAAACTTATAATCATGGTGGAAGGGAAAGCAAACATGTACTTCTTCACATGGTGGCTAGAGAGAGAAGTTCCAAGCAAAGGGGGAAAAACCCTATATAAATCTATCAGATCTCATGAGAACACACTCACTGTCACCAGAACAGCATGGGGGTAACTGTCCCCATGATTCAATTACCTCCCACCAGGTCCCTCCCACAAAAAGTGGGACTTATGGGAACTACAATTCAAGATGAGATTTGGGTGGGGACACAGCCAAACCATATCATTCCATCCCTGGTCCATCCCAAATCTCATGCCTGCACATTTCAAAACCAATCATTCCTTCCCAACAGTTCCCCAAAGTCTTAACTCGTTCCAGCATTAACCCAAAAGTTCAAGTTCAAAGTCTCCTCTGAGACAAGGCAAGTCCCTTCCACCTATGAGCCTATAAAATCAAAAGCAAGTTAGTTACTTCCTAGATACAATGGGGGTACAGGCATTGGGTAAATACACCCATTCCAAATGGAAGAAATTGGCGAAAACAAAGGGGCTACAGGCCCCATGCAATTCCAAAATCCAACGAGGCAGTAATTAAACCTTAAAGCTCTGAAATAATTTCCTTTGATTCCATGTCTCATATCCAGGTCACATTGATGCAAGAGGTAGGCTCCCACAGCCTTGGGTAGCTCTGCCCTGGTGGTTTTGCAGGGTACAGCCACTCCCTTGCCCCCCCCCCACCCCGGCTGCTTTCATAAGTTGGTGTTGAGTGTCTGTGGTTTTTCCAGGTGCACTATGCAAGCTGTCAGTGGACCTACTATTCTGGAGTCTGGAGGATGGAGGCCCTCTTCTCACAGCTCCACTAGACAATGCCCCAGTGGTGACTCTGTGTGGCAGTTCCAACTCCACATTTCCCTTCTGCACTGCCCTACCAGAGGGTCTCCATAAGGGCCCCACCCCTGCAGTGAACTTCTGCCTGGACATCCAGGCATTTCCATATATCCTCTGAAATCTAGGTGGAGGTTCTGAAGCCTCATTTCTTGACTTCTGTGCACCCACATGCTCAACACCATGTGGAAGCTGCCAAGGCTTGAGTCTTGCACCCTCTGAAGCCACGGCCCACACTGTATCTTAGCCCCTTTTAGCCATGGCTGGAGTGCCTGGGATGCAGGGCACCAAGTCCCTAGGCTGTACACAGCAGGGGGGCCCCGGGCCTGACCCACAAAACCATTTTTTCCTCCTAGGCCTCCAGGCCTGTGATAGGAGAGGCTGCCATGAAGATCTCTGACATGTCCTGGAGACATTTTCACATTGTCTTGGTGATTAATATTCAGCTCATTACTCATGCAAATTTCTGCAGCTGGCTTGAATTTCTCCCCAGAAAATGGGGTTTTCTTTTCTATCACATCATCAGGCTGCAAAGTTTTAAACTTTTATGCTCTGCTTCCTCTTGAATGCTTTGCCACTTAGAAATTTCTTCCTCCAGATAACCTAATTCATCTCTCTCAAGTTCAAAATTCCACAAATCTCTAGGGCAGGGGCAAAATGCTGCCAGTCACTTTGCATAGCAAGAGAGACCTTTACTCTCTTTTAGTTCCCAAAAACTTTGATATCTCCATCTGAGACCACCTCAGCCTGAACTTCATTGTCCATATCACTATCAGCATTTTGGTCAAAGCCATTCAACAAGTCTCTAGGAAGTTCCAAACTTTCCCACATCTTCCTGTCTTCTTATGAGCCCTCCAAACTGTTCCAGCTTCTGCATGTTACCCACTTCCCAAGTTGCTTCCACATTTTTAGGTATCTTTACAGCAGTGCCCCACTCTCCAACATACAAATTTATTGTATTAGTTCATGTTCATGCTGCTGTGAAGAAATACCCGAGACTGGGTAATTTATAGAGGAAAGAAGTTTAATTGACACACAGCTCTGCATGGCCGGGGAGGCCTCAGGAAACTTACAATCATGGTGGAAGGGGAAGCAAACATGTCCTTATTCATATGGTGGCAGGAGAGAGATGTGCTGCACAAAGGGGGAAAAGCCCCACATAAAACCATCAGATCTCATGAGAACTCACTCACTATCACAAGAACAGCATGGGGGTAACTGCCCCTGTGATTCAATTACCTCCCACTGGGTCCCTCCCACAACACATAGGGATTATGGGAACTACAACCCAAAAAGAGATTTGGGTGGGAATACAGCCATACCATTTCATATGGTTTGGTGCCACTACCCTGATTGGTGCTAAGGAGCCAGTAGGCTTACCTACTATTGCATTTGCACCACTGGGGCAAGTGTCAACACATGAATAAGGCAAATATCATCTTAGTATTATTATGAAAATAGTTTTGACCTCAACAGACTCTCTGAAAGATCTTGGGAATCCCCAGGAGGTTTACAGATCACACTTTGAGAACTGCTGCCATGGATAAACCAATACCCCAAGAGACATGGACTCAAGTAGAGGTGATCCAGATCCTTTTTAACTATTAGAGACCACAGAGGCAGCTCCAGATAGCAAACATATTCCTGGAATAGATAAGGTTCTAGTCCTAACTTAAATCCTTTGCAATTATGTTATTTTTTCCATTGCAACCATAGTTCTCCTATCTGAAAGATGAAAATCATATCTTTCCTAACCACTTCAGAATTTTATTATGAGAATAAAACTTCAATTATGCGTGAGAAAATAATTTTTTCTTAACATATTTATTGGGTATAATTGACATTAAATAAACGGCACATATTTAAAGTATGCCTTGATGTTTTGACATGTAGATACTCCTGTGTAATCATCACCACAGTCAATACAATGAACACATCCATCACGCCCGATATTTCCTTTTGTCCCTTTGTAACCTGTTCCTCCTACCCCTATGTTCACTCCCTGATCCCTAGGCAACGATCAAGCTACTTTCTGTTACCATAGATTACTTTGCATTTTCTAGAATTTTATAGAAATAAAATTACATTGTAGATACTCTTTTTTTTGACTGGCTTTTTCCACTCAACATAATTATTTTGAGATTCATGCACATTGTCCTGTGTAGCAATTGCTCATTCCATTTTATCCCTGAATAGTATTCCAGTGTATGGGTATACTATAGTTTGTTTATCTATTCACCTGTTGAGGGACATTTGGGTTGCTTTTAGCTTTTGGCTATCACAAATAAAGCTGCTTTGAACATTGGTGTACAAATTTTTGTGTGAACATATCTATTCATTTCCCTTGGGTAAATACTTAGGAGTAGAACGGCTAGATCATATAATAGGCATGTGTTTAGTTTTTTAAGAAACCGCCAAACTGTTTTTCCAAAATGGTTGTCTTGTTTTACATTCCTACTGGCAGTGTGTGAGTGTTGCAGTTCCTGCACATCCTCCCCAAGACTGGGTATGGTCAGTCTTTTAAAGTTCATTCATTCTATTAGGTGTGTAGTATGTGCCAAAGTGATTTGAGGCCAGGCACAGTGGCTCCCAGCACTTTGGGAGGCCGAGGTGGGTGGATCACCCGAGGTCAGGAGTTTGAGACCAGCCTGGCCAACATGGTGAAACCTCTTTTCTACTAAAAATACAAAATTAGCTGGGTGTAGTGGCACGCACCTGTAATCCCAGCTACTCAGGAGGCTGAGGCAGGAGAATTGCTTGAACCCAGGAGGCAGAGGTTGCAGTGAGCCAAGATTGTGCAACTGCTCTCCAGCCTGGGCAAAAAGAGCAAAACTCCGTCTCAAAAAAAAAAAAAAAGTGATTTGAATGCCAAAAAAATCTCAGGGCATGTGGATTTAGCTTGCATACACTTCCCAATCCTTGGTCAGTATTTTTGTAAATATTTTCCAAGGTTTTTGAGCAATTTTAATTCTTAATAAAGATGGCAAATTCTTCAACAGCAATGATGGGGATTTTAATTTTTTTGATATTTTTTAAAAGCACTGTTGACTGCCCAATGAGAATATTTTCTTCATATCCTTCCCCCAACAAATTCTCCAAACTACTTCATGTCTATATTTACATCCAGTCAAATAGACATAGCTTTGGAGAATTTTACAAATTAAAAGGCCATTCTGCTAATATGTCCCAATGACATCAGTATTTCTGTTGGTTTTGTCTTCACATCATTAGGCCAGTTCTTATTTTCACTGCAAAGGCAGCTCCAGCAGGAAGATTAGAAACTTGAGGTGACTTGAGGCAAAATATGTTTGGAATCTTCTTGCAGCTACTTCTCAAATAGAAATAACCTACACAATGCAATTCTTCCCAGAGACATCCTGATTTGCATCGCCAGAATCACACTCAATCTCATGCAAGACAGAGGGCCTGGCTAACTCTGCTAAGGAGGAAAAAAAATAGAACATTAAATAGCAAGGAAGATCAGAACAATTTCTAAAAATAAACACTAATTAGATACACTTTTTAAAAACAATGCTTACTTCCTTGTTTTCCTGTCAATGTTAATTTATCATGTTACTGCCTATTATTAATAAACCCTTTTTATCAGTGTTAACAACTTGATAATTTATAAAATACTTTTAGGTGCATTATCTCAATACCTCTATAAGGAATGCCCATTTTTAGAAATTAACAAAAAATGTAGAAGGAATGCCCATTTTTAAAGATTAATAAAAAATAAAAGATGGGAGTCTTAGAAAAGTTAAGTAGCTTACCCAAGCAGCCCCTATTCGTTTGCTATGGCTGTGTAAAAAATTACCTCAAAGTTAGCCCTACGGTTTGAATGTTTGTTCCCACTAAAACCTCCATTGAAATATAATCCCTAATGTAAAAGGTAGGGCCTTTAAGAGGTGTTTGGGTCATGCCGCTTTGCCTTCATGGGTGGATTAATGAGTTAATGGATTAATGGGTTACCATGAGAGTGGTTCTGTTATAAAAGCCAGGTTGGCTCTCAGTGTGCCGCCCCCACCTCATGTGATGCCATTTACCATGTTATGACACAGCATGTTGCCCTTGCCAGATTCAGCTGCCTGATCTTGAACTTCCTTGCCTCCAAAACTGCTAAATAAACCTCTTTTCAAAAATAAATTATCTAGTCTTGGGTATTTAGTTACAGCAACAGGAAACAGACTAAGACACTTAGCAACTTAAAAGAACACTAATTTATTATATCAAAGTGTCCATCAGTCAGGAATTCAGGCATGAATTAACTGGATTCTCTTCTCTAAAATCAAGGCAGGGGCTGCAACTTCATGTAAGGCTTTGATTTCTCTTCTAAGCTCAGTTGCTTGCTGGAGGAATTCAGTTCCTTGCAGTTGCTGTTTTGTCTTAGAACTTGAGTTGCAAGTTTTCTTGCTGGCTATCCACTAGGATCATCTCAGCTCCCAGAGACTGTCCTTGAGTCCTAGTCACATGACCTTCTCACAACACAGTAGATTATTTCTTCAAACCTGGCAGGAGACTCTCTAGTCAGCTATGATGGAGTCTTACTTAATGTAAGGTAGTGGGAGTGACTATCCCAGCACCTTTGCCATTTAACAGAAACTAATCAAGGGAGCCACTATCCTATCATATTAATGGGTCCCACACACTCTCAAGGGGAGGAGACTATATAGGGTGTATACACCAGGGAGCAGGAATCTTGGGATCCATCTTAGAATCCTGCCCTTCACAGATCTGCAGAATAAATTGTAAGGATCAGAATGCAGGTCTAGATGATCCAGCAGTTTTCCATGGGTGTTTAAGAAATGTGTCATCAAGAGGCCTTCAGCACCTATATACCTATCCTTTATCACATCCATTTCCCCTGTAGAGCTCCTTGTCAACATCAGTGAGTCCCCAGTACCCCCAGTAGAGAACACAGATGAAGCATATTCAGCAGGACCTGGGTCAGGTGACTTGACTTTAGTTTGGACCAGTCTGAGGTGGCTCAGGAAGGTATCCCGAGTGCCAGAAAACAGCACCGCTGATGGTGGCACTCTCCCTGGGTGGCTGACAGCATTTTTTCACCCAGTACACAGACAGGGCAGTCGGCTTGTGGCTGCCAATTCCCTTTGAGGAGCCACCATTCTTTGCTTCTTCACTTCATAGTTGTACTAGTCTGTTCTCATGCTGCTAATGAAGACATACCTGAGACCGGATAATTTATAAAGAAAAGAAGTTTAATTGACTCACAGTTCTACATGGCTGGGGAGGCCTCAAATTCATGACAGAAGGTGAATAAGGAGCAAAGTCACATCTTACATGGTGGCAGGCAAGACAGCGTGTGTAAGGGAACTCCCCTTTGTAAAACCATCAGATCTTGTGAGACTTACTCACTATCATGAGAACAGTATGGGAAAGACCCACCCCCCATGATTCAATTACCTCCCACCAGGTCCCTCCCATGACACATGGGAATTATGGGAGCTAAAATTCAAGATGAGATTTGGGTGGGGACACAGCCACACCATATCAATAGTCTTCCCAGTGACTTTATTCAGAATATAGCACCACCTTCCCCTCTTTCCCAATTTCCAATCATAGTTTGTTCAGAGGATCTTTTTCCACATTCAGCAATTCTCAGTCATCTTATGATGTGGTCCCATCACCCGAAATTGTCCTTCCATTGAGGTAATCACTAGCCACCCAACAATATTTGTTCTCTCCTTCCTTGGGCACAAAGCTAAAGTATATTTTGCAGCCTTTCTTGCAGTGAGGTTTGGCCACATGGCTAGGTTCTCTGCAATGGAGATGAGGTAATGTGGGCCGCTTCCTGTTCTGGCTCATAAAAACACTCCCCACTTGCTCTTTCATGTTCTTTCCACTTGCTTTGGCTAGCTGCAGATATTGTTGAGGTCTTTGGGGATGAAGAAGCCACAGACAGAAGGAACCTGGGAGAAAAGTTGATCGTCCAACCTAAGCCCCCTCTCAGAATAGCTACATGAGAAATACGGTCTTCTATGGTATTGAGGCATTGCCTGTATGGTCTATTTGTGGCCTCAGCCTAACCTGCACTAACATGTTCAATTGTACTTCTCTACCTCCTAACCCAGTGCTCATCACAAAGTAAGCAACTAGTCAAAGAATGAATCAGTAGATATTTGTCTGAGCATCCTGCTGTATTCTATTCACTTTCTTTTAGCAACTCAATATAATTTCATTATAGCAAACAATAAATGCTCCATTAAAACCTTTAATGTCAGCATTGAATGTTCTGGGTATTGATCATAGATCACCTTGATGTTACATTAGATTTCTTGACCAATTTCATCACCTGTAAGTCATTTTCCTATCTGGGGGCTAAGAACTGCTGTGGCAGGTTGCCAAGCACCCTGGTTTCAACTTGGACTCTTCTGGTTTATAATAATAATAATAACTATCATTTATCAAATGCATAAAATAGGCCAGGCTACATACATACACACACACACACACACACACACACACACACACACACACACATTTTTCATCTAAACAACAAAAACCCTGTGATATTGGTATTACTATCATGATGCACATAAGAACCAAGGCTCAGAAGTTGAGGAATTTATGCAGTATCAGGAGGTGGTGAAGCAGGCCTCAGACCCAGGTGCTCTTTCATCTGCCTATACAGACTTCCTGTCTACTGCTGTCCCCCACTTCAAGGTTTCTCTGCCACTGAGCCATCTGCCTTCTTCACCAGAAGGAGTAACACAGTCACTGCAAGCCCATATGGCACCTTCGTATGAATTAGAACAAGGCACCCCTACATCAAGACACTTTGATGATATCTGCCAGGAATTTGTTGGAACAAATACACAAGTTTTCTATATCCATAATCTATATCTGTATCTTTATCTATATCTATACCTATAATGTACATGGTAGTGCTCCTTAAGTTGTTCAGTGTTCAACCCATACAACTGTGTGGAGTTGTCCTGGCGGGGGAGAACAGCAAATGGTCATCTAGGTTCTGATGCAGGTTTTAACACAGTTGGTCTATAGTGAGGCTACTGGTGCTCAGAAGACTCGTTTTCTATAGGAGTTTGGTGGTTCTATGTCTCCCTATTCTAATAAAAATTAAAAATAAAAAAACCTGTCACAGATGACTCGAGAAGAAGAAGACTGCTTTATTGTTTTCCCCAGCTTCTATTCCTTTGATTGTGAACTCTACTTAGGAGTAGCTTCCCGGACCATGTAGCTCATTTTACTCCTTCCAGAAATGCTGTGGGGCTCTGAAGTTACGAACCTCAGGCAAGCGTAGAAGGAAGCATGTGCTGTCCCCACTGGCAGAGTCAGCAGCAGCAGAGTGGCAGATGATGCAGCCAAGCCTTCCCTTAATGCTGACCTGGTGACTGCATTGTCCCTTCTTTATTCTGCAAACTGCAAAGAGAAATGAGGGAAAATGGGTTCATTGGTGTATCTTTAAATGAATCAAACATGTGTTTGTTCACCAAGGCAGTGTATTAAGTGGAGCCTTAGAAGAAAGGAGATGCGATAGTATTAAAAACTATTAGTTAACAATAATATCTTGTTTCAAATGGCAAGATGGATATTGAATGTTCCCAACACAAAGAAATGATAAATGTTTGAGATGATAGACATAACAGTTACCTTGATCAATATATTACATGTATTAAAATATCACTATGTACCCCATGAATATGTACAATTATTATTTGTCAACTTAAAAAGTAAAATAAAAATAATGTTATAGGAAAAAAAATCCAATATATTAACCAGAGAACTTGAAATGTTTAGGGAGGTATAATTCCCAGCTGCTGCTGCCCATATTCATAATTAGCAGTGTTTCTAGGTTCATAATCTAGAAAATAAAATTGGATGTGGATTTTTCTGCTTTAGGAACATAATTGCTTCAGAGCAGAATGAACTATTAAAGTTAACTTTAAGTCGTCTGGAAAGAGGCATTTAGGTTCTGACATCTGGATGACTACCAGCCACCAGAGGTTACTTAGCCTCTGTGAACCTTGGTTTTCTCATCTGTGTAATGGGAAAGGTAGTACCTACTTCATAGGGTTGTGGTGAAAACTAAGTAAGAAAATTAATATAAACCATTTATCTAAGCCTCTTTCATTTGGCAGGCACCAGTAAGTAGTAGTTATTACTATTAACATAATAATAAAATAATATAAAACTAATATTAAACCCACCTTCCCCAAGGGTGACAAGACATTTCTTCTCTTATGGCGTTTAGCAAAGTTTCTCCCAAAACTCGACAATTACACCTGGAAAGAAATCCTGAAGGAATGAACAACTGTAGTGAATAATTAATTCTATAACATGTGATATAAAATTTGTATGCAAAAATCACTACTTGCCACATCCATGCCCTCCAACTCTCCTGGCATGGATTATGGCAGCAATTTTAACAGAATACAGTCTTCTGAACCTGAGAGATAAAGAATAACAAGTCCATTGAAACGAACTACCATGAGGAGGGGGAATTTGGATAAAGACTCTTACTAGTAAATTGTGGCGGTCTCTTTGGACCTGGGATTCAGGTTCTCCCAGCTGCCTGCTCCTACATTTCTGCTGTCTGATCTGGATTTAGACATGGGACTGTGCACTCAGAGAGAAAGAGAACTGGGAAGTCTAGATTTAGCCAGGGAAAGATGAGGCTGGGCTCAGGTCTGAGTGCATTCTGCATTACCTCTTCTCTACTAGTCCTCAGTAAAAATAAGAGATACAGATTGGAAAGTTTCTGAGTTGATTTTACATTTGAATATGATGCACATGTAGTTATAAAAATGGCTATTTGTTCAGGTAGAACAGATCTGAAAGAAAAAATGATAGTATGAAATGGAGGAGTAAAAGACACTCCCTATAATGGAACAGCAGTGAGCTTTTAAAGGTCCAGAGCTACCCCAATTTGATTGTAGAGGCTGTGCAGTGTGCAACCTAAACAACTGTACATTATGATCTTGAATGGGTCTGAAATCCCGTTCGTATGCTTACATCCACAAATGTCAAAGGCACACCTAGTTGTGCTATCTCAAAGGTATCCATGCCTCCCTCCCAGTCTGCTCTGCTCAGATTACAAGGTCCAGCCTGAGGCCCCATGGGGTTGGAAAATTCAGAGGGATTCCTAAGTTTGAGGATCATTCTAGATAGCAGGCAGCGCTGGGGACCCTTATAGTATTGTTGTTCCTTTGAGTCCTAGTCTACGCAACTTGGCACTCTGGAGGCTGCAGTTAAGAGCCATAGAAGGCAGAGAGTTGTGTTCTTGGTGAAACAAAGCCCTGGGCCCTGCATGCTCACTCCTCCTGACAGCATGGCCATGGTGGTACCCTGCATTTTTCTCTGTTTAGTAGATGAAATATAGCCTAAAGCCAGAAATGAGAGATGCACACTTGCTAGTGAAAGCTCAGGGCTGATGTCAAGTAGATGTCCCAGCCCAGTATAGAAAAAGGGTGACTGTCTCTATTTTTCAGATAACCTGTGTTTCTCTATAGAGGAGGTGGGGTTGGCAATGCATCACCTGTTGACTGCCTGGAATGACTATGCCCTTGGCCAACAGCAGGCAAAACCGTGGCAAATGTGCCAGCAACACCATGCTACCTGTGGGTGGATGGCCTTCAAGACAGAAAGAAAATTAGGAGCTTTCCTTTCTTCCAGGCTCTGAAGCAGGGCAACAAGGAAAACATATATTATGGTGCCAGCATAAGTAAAAATGTTCCATGTACTTTTTTATACTATACTGTTCTATATTATATCATACTGTATTATATTATGTTAATTAATCATATCATATGCCATCTCACCTTTATGTCATATCATATGGTACATGTGACAGGATGACATAATACTCTTTTAAAGGGGAAAAAGTTATCTGAAGCTTGAATAAACCCCTTAGGAAATTCCAATCATGATTTTTTTTGTGTTTGGGTTATTTTCTCTTTGTTTTTGTTTACATGTTGCCTTTGCCTCTTTCTTTGGCAGTCTGATATTGAGGTTAATATTAAAAGTATGCTATGAAGAATCCTACAAAACTGTAAAAGACAAGAAAATGACGGGATGCGTTCTGGGTCAGGCTGAGCTTGTTGTGAAAACGGAGTCCCTGCAAAGTTTGATAACGGGATGATGAAACAGAGAGATGCAGGGGTTAATGACACTGAAGAGAGCTTGAGGAATGTTGATAGGGTGAGGAAAATGAGAGTGGAGCTGCGCATGGGGAGGGGGGAAAAGGAGGTTGCTAGGCAACTTCCCAGGGGCAGGGGAGAGAAATCCTGAGGGAGGAGGTGCTTTTGGAAGCGCTGGGGCTTGCCATGGGTGGCTATCTGTGGTGAGAACAGACAGACCCGAGAGGTGGATCACCTAGTTGGAAGCCGGCTGTTTGCCCAGAGCTGCTTCCTACAATAATAAAGAGTCAGGAGAAGTCAAGGGTATACAGCCCAAGCACTGCGGCAAACCATCTGCGTAGTAGCTGGGGTGCAAAATAAGAACGGAAGCTGTTCATTCTACAGCCCATGCCCTGAAGGAGATAATGGCATGGCCAGTGGTGCCTAGGGTTGTGGTTTGCAAACGCATTCATTGACTGCCAACTGGGTACCAGGCACTACTTGCTGGGAGGAACAATGGTTAAACCAGACATGATTCTTGTCCATAGCAGCTCTTCATCTAATAGAAGAGAAAGGCCTAAAGACATGTGCATTGCTAATTAGCTATAGTCATGGGGTATAAAACAAAACCTCATTATTGAGAGTTTGGAGTATGGAGCCAGGTTAAAATCCCAGTCTGCATCACACTAGCTATGTACTCTGGGATAACAGGACCTTGTGGAAGTTACTTCATCTCTCATTTGTAAAACACGAATGATCATAGTACCTATGTCATAGGGTTGCTATGAGAACTAAATGAGTTGACAATGGTAAAGTGCTGAGGATAATCTCTAGCAAATATGAGGTTTGTTCGATAAGTTCTGCATAGGATCTAAATAATCAGGGCTATGAGTGCAGCATTGAATGTGGCATAAGTACCTTTCCACACATCCATACTTTTATAAAGGTGACGCCCAGCTAGGGAACACTTGTGAACGCTGGGGCTCACCGGCTTCCTGACTTTTCTATCAAATGGTTCTTTGATTATCCTATTGCATGGTTCACATTGTTGTAAGACACCTTCTCTGGGTGGAGGAAATCGTGTCTTTCAAACTCAGATATACAGCCCAAGGCAGAACTAGGTCTGAAAAGCATAGATATCAGTTTCCTCAGCTCTCCTTCTTGTCTTCTTTTCCTGTCACCTGGAATAGGGAAGAATAAGTGCCTTTCACGGGACATTTCCTTTGCCATCAGTAGGGTCCTGCCCAAGCTCTCTTGTCTGCACAGGGTCCCTTTCCCTTCTCCATCTACAAAACCCTGAAGGCTGCCTGCAATTTTTCCCAGAAATTCATTTAGGTGTTTGGAATGCAGATATCGTTAGCCTTGCATTTCCAACTTTCCTGGCCAGGTAAGCATGTTGCCTATTCAATAAAAATAAATTTAGATCCACAGATCAGCACATGATGTTCTTATTATCCCAGCCCTGCCTCCCTGCAAGGGCCCCCATGATTACTTTATTGGCAGGACCCAGGGCCAGCCAATTGCCACACAGAGAGACAACTC
The DNA here is from genome assembly GCF_029281585.2 of Gorilla gorilla gorilla. Taxonomy (NCBI): domain Eukaryota; kingdom Metazoa; phylum Chordata; class Mammalia; order Primates; family Hominidae; genus Gorilla; species Gorilla gorilla. Next base: position 172,967,343 of record NC_073227.2, on the reverse strand, counting down.
CAATGTCAGCTGTACAAAAGACAGGGTATTTATGGCACAAACTCTTTGCAGAAGAGAGAGGTGAAAAATGCACTAAAACAGGAAGAAACATAGTCTTGAAGACCCATTTCTTCTGCCCTGGGATGCCCTCCCCATAGTCCCCAATCTGTCCACAGAGCCATCTGGGGCCATCACTCCAGTGTCCCAATGGCCCAGGTCCATGCAGTCTGCGTGCTCATTCTACCCTCAGGATTTGCCATGACAGAGGTAGTTAGCAGACTATTCAAACTTCCAGTTTTCTGTCCCTAGAGAGCCTTTTTTGGTCAATTCAGATAAAGGCTAAGATTCAGAGTTCTCTCACTTGATTCCATGTCTGAGGGCATTTGACAGAATGGGCAGAAATTTCTCTTTAAATGCCTAACTCTCGCGGTAAACCATAATTTTTGCATTAAGTATGAAGACCTCTTTAGGGAGATAGTAAAACGCTGCAACCCCTCCCTGTGCATAGACTCTCTCCAGGCCCTGCATGGTCTGTCGGCTGTTTTCATCCTCATCCATCTGGTAAACTGGCCTGGGGCCTACTCATGAGTTGGTTGGACCCTTGACCTCAGGCACACATCCAAAGCAACATGGGCTTAGATGGCCGGTCTGAGTAATGCCGGAGGTGCCATCTGTCCTGCAGGAAGACTATCCTCTGTGTCAGTCCTAAAGCATTGGCTCCACATTTTAATCACAGCTGGTAACCGTCATTTGCCAAAATGAAAGATACCTGAACAGTTAGGAAAGGAAGGCACGTGATTCAGGGGCAACTTTAAATATTAGCTAGAAGTTTCAAGCCACAGGAAGATCTCCTAGAAAAATAGGAATGACAACAACAAAATAATAATAAACAAAATTAGAAAATTGCCCAAGAATAAGGAGTTGCCCAAACACTTAGAAAAACCCAGAAACATTCCCATAACTTGCAGAATAACCTAGCAATGGATTTTGTCAAAAATCAGAGCTACCAAAACGGTTCTGAAAGTCTGCCTCATAGACAATTTGCATTGAGGCCAGCATGTCTCATCTTTCCCCATTCCAGAAAATGCCCAGGTTTCTCCTAGAGAAATCGGAAACTCTAATATTTCTAGCAATATTCGCATGTCATGGAGGGGAAGTGACTACCCCCAGAAATAATACAACTGCTTACCCAATCCATGAAGTGAAAGATTTGAAAGACATTTCTCTGTTCCAAAGGCCTATGGGCAGAATTAAAAGTAATTGCCAGCAAAGCCAGTTTCAAAACAGTCTCTACACTTGCATTTATTGAATGAGCTTATTGGATATATTGGTTGCAAGCAGGAAGCAACCTGCTGACCTGAGCTCCCTGTGGCCCTGGTCCTCTCCACTCTGAAAACATCCAGGCAGATCTTACAACTCCTCCAGTCACACCCAGATACAAACTCTAGGCCAGACCAATGCGATCTCTTGCCTGTATTTCTACTTTTGATTTCTATTGTATTTATTTAATGTTCCCTCCTTCCCCCCAGCTTGGGCCTGCTGTAGTTTAGGAAACTTGTTGGAGCAGGGCTGGGGGAAGAAGGAGGAGCCTGGAACATCGCAGTGAGGAGGAAACCCCCTTTCTCCCTAACTTCCCCTCCAACTCACAGGGTCTAGTTCAAGGCCCTCAGGCTTAAGCCCAGGGCAGAAAGGATTAGAGGGGAAAATTGGAAAGACCTGTATGGGTGTAATCTAGTGCTGATGCTCCCTGGACATAGACTTGTATAGTACAGGCGGGGGTTTTAAAGCACAAGGTAGTATGTAATTTGCCCAGTTAGAAAGTGGCAGAACATGGCCGGGCGCAATGGCTTATGCCTGTAATCCCAGCACTGGCAGCAAATCTACTACTCTGGAGGCTGAGGCATGAGAATCGTTTGAACCTGGGAGGCGGAGGTTGCAGGGAGCCTAGATGGCGCCATTGCACTCCAGACTGGGCAGCAGAGTGAGACCCTATCTCAAACAAAACAAAACAAAAAAGCAATAAAAGAAAGTGGCAGAGCATGGATTCTGGAGCCAACAGCAAAGAGATTCTATTCCCCTTAATTTGAGCAATGTTGCCTCTTATGACATCCTCAGCACCAGGCAGTCCCTGACTCCGTCCCCCACACTTCTGCTGCGGCACACTGCCATCCAGGGGTCATCTTGGCCACAGTCCCTCAAGATGACTGGCAGTCAGATATCTTCGGTGTGGTCAACACTGGTGCTCAGGAAGCACGACTCTGAGTGGTGAGCTCTTCGCCAAGCAGCCTTCTTTCCACTCTGCCACTGGCCAACTGCCTAGCCAGTCTCTAGCTTTTGATTTTCAGACATGCATGAGGAGCCAGAACCTGCCTGAAGACTCCAAATGTCCAGGGACTCATGTCAGCCCCCTGAGAGGTACCTGAAGCCATCTTCACTCGGCTTTAGGTGAGGGAAGCTCCCAGCACCCTAACAACTCGTTCAAAAGAAATCCTCTCCTTCTGATTTTTGTATCTTTAAGGATTTCTTATATACCCCAAGGTGGGCCATAAGCTCAGGGTTGCAAAGTCTGCTTCACAATCCCTTGACATTTCTTCTATGGGTGATTGGACATCTCCTGTTCTCAGACTTTGAGTCCTTGGCCAAAACTCAAAACTTAAAAAGAACAAAATAAAAGCTACATTTGACATCCTGTTATACATGGTAGAGGCAAGACTCTCCAAAACATAGTACATATACATGTTAGGAGTAATACTCTTTAAAACAAAACTCTGTCTCCCAGGTTCTTCTTTCTACACACACACACACACACACACACACACACACACACGCACACACACACACACAAGAAACAGCAGGGAGGGAAGGAGAGAGAGAATAAAGAAGAAAGAAAGAGAGTGAGGAAGAAAGAAGGAAAGAGAAAAAGGAAATGAAAAAACGGAGGCAACAGAGAGAGGAGATACAATAAAGGAAAGGAGGGAAGGAGAGAGGAAGAAGGGCAGAGAGAAAGAGAGAAAGTAAAAGAATGAAAAAGAAAGATTCTAAGGAGAGAGAGAGACCATGTGCTCACGCAGACTGGGCATTGGCATCACTGGTGTAACTAACATGACATGAAGCCTCTTTGTGTATCATGTATAACAGTTTATGAGGCTCTTTGTGGAATCTCCTAATAACAGCCTTTTTAAAAAGGTATTATTGGCCAGGTGCGGTGGGTGGCTCACACCTGTATCCCAGCACTTTGGGAGGTTGAGGCAGGTGTATCACTTGAGGTCAGGAGTTCGAGGCCAGCCTGGCCTACATGGCAAAACCCCATCTCTACTGAAAATACAAAAATTAGCTGGGCTTGGTGGTGCACGTCTGTAATCCCAGCTACTTGGGAGGCTGAGGCAGGAGAATCTCTTGAACCCAGAACGCGGAGATTGCAGTGAGCTGAGATCACGCCATTGCACTCCAGCCTAGGCAACAGAGTGAGACTGTCTCAAAAAAACCAAAAACAAAACAAAACAAGGTAAGGTAAGGTTTTCCTTTTAATACTAAGCAGCCCCCAAATCATTTTCTTTTGTGACAAAGAACAGCCTGTAAAATCAAGCTGCAGACATAGAAAGGCAGGCTAGAAGCTAGCACAGGTGAATACCAGCAGCTGTGCCAATAATAAAGGGCTACCTGGGGACTAGGTATGTTAAAAATGGCAGCTACATCTCCCATTTTCTTTGTCAACCATGTGTACAGTAAGGAGCAGGCAACATGGCACCTGCCAGGCAAAGACTTCATTTGCATAACAGAAGATTAGGGTGGGGCAGCCAGCTTCCTTGCGTGCTATGTAAACACCTAGTCCAACCAATCTTTGGGCCCTATGTAAATCAGACACCACCTCCTCAAGCCAGTCTATAAAATCTTGTGCACTTGGCAGTGGACCAGAAGTCCCACTCAGGCATCCCTCTCTCGCAGGAGAGAGAGCTATTCTCCTTTCTCTTTCTTTTGCCTATTAAACCTCCACTCCTAAACCCACTTCTTGTGTGTCGTGTACTTGATTTCCTTGGTGTGAGACAACGAACCTCGGGTATTTATCCCAGACAACAACGCCGCTTCAGTGAGTCCAATCATTGGGAGTGTTGAAATGAATGTTGGGTGATCACCTGCCAGGTGTACCAAACCTCACTGCCTAATCACCTGGGAAGCTTGTTAAAATACCACTCCACCACCACTACCACCACCACCATTACCATGGCTGCCCCAGAACTACTGAATCAGAATCTCCAGGGGTGGCAACTAAACATCCATATTTTTTTCAACTACCCCGGTAATTCTGAGGCAGCCTATGTTTGGGATTCACTGCTGTAGAATTAGATACAATTATCTCTACAGTTCCTTCTAATTCTAAGTTTCTATCATTCAGTGCACACTCTGGACGTTTAAAATCATCCTTTGTGTCCATATAAAGTTTCTGAGCCAGAATTTCTTCTTCCCAGAGAAGAGGTCCTGAGAAAATTCTTCAAAGTATGGGGACCTCGAGGTCCTGATTCCAAACAGCAACAAACATGTGCTCTAAGATTAGCCTTTCTGAACCATATTTCTCCCTGAAGACTTGTCTGTTTCCTCAGTGAAGCTATCCAAGCTTCCTAACCTCCCTCCAATGCCACAGAGACCTCTTCTCCCTCCTCCAAACTCTGACCAGCAATCTGTGTCCTTTTTTCAGAGGAAGGGGGAAGCAGAGGGCACTTCTCACATGCTCTCTGGCATCAGCTGTTGGGGGATTCAATAGGCCTGGTTAATAATGCCAGGTATCGCCAGCAAGTCACAAACTAATTGAGAAATAAGACAAAAGAATAGGGCATGTGGAGACCAAAATAACATCTTCATTGTTGATAAATGTGCTATTAGACTAGCAGAATTCACAGCCTAGTCACCCTGTCACAGGCAGCACTGGCGACAGCTCTTCCCTGGGGCACAGATCCCCGCCCTTGCCAATGATCACAGAGGAGAGAGCAAAGCAAGAACTTCTTGTGGGCAGCCTGGCTCCTAACAGGAAGGGGAAGGAAGGGAGCGTGGTTCTGTGTGCCCTGTTCCTCTTCATGGCTCTCCAGTTAAAACATCACACTCCTCCTTTCTGGGGACGGCTGGATGGAGAATGGCCAGCTGAGTCACACAGGTGAACCCCCTCCACCTGGGACAAGCTCCCCAGAGCAGGAAGGAGGCTTCCTGCCTCCCCCAACACTTTCTTATTCTTTTCTATGTGCCTTGGGTCTTTGACGGGATGATAAACCAATGGAATGCAGGGATTCTGTATTATCTTCTGTTGATGTTTTCTCCAAAGTGCCTGGCACTGTGCTGGGCAAATTATAGAAGTTCAAAAAATATGTTTGTTTGTTTTCGAAAAATAAAGGGCAAAAAAAAAAAAAAAACACAGAAGCAAGGAAATGACAGAAGGGACAGAGAGGGGAGGAAGAAATGGGGTTGGGGGACGTTGTGATGATGATTTATAAGCTTATCTTAAAAATAAGGGAAGCATGAGGGGTTGGGGATTTGACTTTGAAAGCAGATGGCCTGAGTTCAAATCCTGCCTCAGCCCTTTACTTGCTGTATTGCTCTGGGCAAGTTGCCTAAGTTCTCTTTCATCTGTACCTATCCGAGTGGGTTGTTGTGAGCATTAAATGGGATTTGGCTCATCAAGGGGTTAGAATACCAGTTGACGAACTGTGACTTTCAGGTTATTCTGACCTGATGCCTGTTTTTGTAAATAAAGTTTTATTGGAACCCAGACACATCCATTCATTAATGTATTGTCTACAGTGGCTTTTGCAACTACTCTAGTAGTTGAAACAGAGATTTTATGACTTGCAAAGCCTGAAATATTTACTATCTGGCTCTTTAGAGAAAAAGTTTGCATATTGACTCCTGGCTTAGAACACAAAGCCCCATTCTTTCACCCTATGAAGTAGAAGACTGAGTACATATATTCTTTCACCCTATGAAGTAGAAGACTGAGTACATATGTCACTCTCTTTAAAGCAGTGCTTGATTCTTGCAGTTAGACATTGGTACTCCCTTCCCACTGTCATTCTATGGCACCTCAGACTCCTTCTATGGCACTTTTCACATGGCATTGTCTAGAGATTCTCCAGTCTGGGATTGTGTCATATTCACTGCTCCAGCATAGTGCCTTAGACAAAATTGATACCCAGTAAATGCTTGCTCAATATTCATTGGTAATACACACATGCACAATAAAAACCCTCTAAAAGGAATAACTATAAACCTACAAAGTGACAAAGGCTAGAGTTCTGAGCAAGCCTCTCTGGACTTTTCACTATTGTTCCATCAGGTAGGTTTTCATGTCCTTCTTTCTGCCTCTTTATTTCTGTCTTCTTGCTTCTCAATGTCTGGCCATGGTGGTGGTGGTGCTTGAGTGGCAACAGTCCTGCGCTCACTGATGAGCCTGCAGTCTACAACTGGCATTCCTTTCCATTTCTTGCAGGGCCATCAGCCTTCCCTTCAATGCTTGGAAGTTCATGTCAAGACATTTTGGCTAGGCGGGCATCAGTCCTTGGGCAGATGCTCCTAGTGGGAAGTGAGGAATGCTCCCACCTGAGTCTCTCCCGCCTTGCGTTCCACAGCAGGTGTGCCAGGGGCATTCTAATCATGCTTCCTGTGGACTTGCATCTGCTTCTGGTTTTCAGAGCTTCTGGTCATTTTCACTACAAAATATTAGGCTCTATTTATCTGTCACATCACCAAAGCTAGTCCTGGATATTTCTGACCAGGAAATATTTGAGCTGTGTTGTAAACAAGACAATGACCATGGGCACCTCCTTGATCCTCATCCTCTTCCTCAGTAAAACAAGAGGAAATGGTCACAAGCCCCTCTGATTCTAACATCAATGGCATCTATGAGGTCACATGAACCTTCAGTGCTAGCAATGTCTTTAAATGGGATTAGCAGCTGGCTTGAGCACTGACCCATTTGAGGGGCTGGTTGCTGACCCCACACTCCTCAAGTCCTCTGTCTGCAGGATACTAGGATGCTGACCTTTCATCATTCCACTGACGTTATGTGGCCTAAAATCCTCAGCTTGAAGGTAAAATTCCTTAAAAAGCTCTGAGCTTCCCAAATGTTCTTTGGGGTTCAAAGGTGAAGTCAATGTTTGCCTCCAAGTAAGAATTCATTAGCTGCTATTGCCAATCAGAGCTGTTTTCTCTGAGCAGAAACGAGCTCCTTGGAACTTTGCAGGTCTCTAGGTCAACAGCTTAACATGCAGGATGTGCAAACGCCTGTGGTCTCATCCACCAGAACTTGCAGGTACACATAGCTTCCTCGCCCGACTCCGCAGCTTGGCTTCCCATCAGAAAACAGCTGAAAAGTACCTGCCATATCTTGCTAGTGAGACCCAGGTCCCATCAGACATCAGATCGCAAATCTAAGATGGAGCTAGAAGCTTGAATATCTCTCCTGGGTGTTCTGACACACTCATTCTCCAGCTTGACTTAAAAAGAAGAGCTTTTTCCTCCCCTTATGGCATTTTTATTCTCATAGGAATCAGTAAGTAGAAGCCTATTTGTAAAGTAATGGGTAAAATGATTACTGGGGTTTTTTAAATGCTCTTTCTGATGTTTCCATTTTTATTTAACTCAACAGTGGCAGATATACTGACAGCCACACTTATTCATGATCCAGAGAAATCTTTGCTTAATACTGTATTAAGCACTATTGAGAAGGAACACCCCTCGGATGGCTTTCTCCAGGTGTTCAGGACCTTCGCTATCCTCCCTCCACAGGGGCTGACAATACTTCAGCAAAGTTGGCTGTTGAGGATGGAATTTCATTTTGGGCAGAGCAATGTCTCAGGATAGGCTTGGGAGTCTGCCTTCCTTAGATAAATGGGCCTAAAAATGGCAAGATCATCTTCCCTGCATTGACTGCCACAGCACACATGTTAGGAACAGACTTTATTCTGACTGGGGAAAGGCCACTGAATGAGCCCTTTTTAATTAAAACCCCTGAACCTTCCTCATTAAGACTTTTGGCACACGCTGACAGTGGAATTTTTCCTCTATGGTCCTTTTGGGAGCTACCTAGATGACTTTCGCAGAGAAATGACATATAATAACATTTAGGATTATTATTATTGGGCTAGGTTCTCATCCTGTGTAACTCTCCAGGAATTCTAGCACTCAGACTTGCTTGTTATAAATACTACACCCTTCAACTTCCTCCAAGTGCACAGGAGACGAGGTGGTGGAGGGCTGTGTGGGGGTTAGGAGATGGTGTTGTTTGGAAGATCCATTAATCAAAGTCAGCTTGAAAGTCATCCTGCACATGATTAAATCGGTTATAAAAAATTATTCCCTTATTTCAGGTAACTGATTCATTCCCCCACATTTCCAGGGATGTAAGTAGCAGGCAGGTTTCATACCCATCTCAGGAATGGAAAGCAGATTGAATTGGCCCAGTGGGTGATGAGGTTATAGAACAAATGACACTGATTTGGCCCCAGAGCAAGGAACAAGGACCCATCAAAGCAGGGCCATGTCTCCAGCAAGATAAGACATTTTTGGGAGACAGAAGATAGGGATGGGAGACTATTCCCAAAATTTGACAGAAAAGCTTCTATTTAGGAATGCTGGTACCAGATCCAAGCTGACCACTGATTCGCTTAGCCAATACGTGAGTCTGTACCATGAGCCAGGTACTGTCCCCTGTACTGGTCTAGGGTGGTAAAGAGGACAGACAAAGTCCTTGCTCTCTGGAAGCTCAAATTCTAAGGTCGGGGGTGGGGGAAACAGATAAATAAACAAATAAGCGACCATACGAACAAAGATGAATTTATCAAGATAAATTCAGATGAATTTAAAAATGATACAAAGTCAACAAAACAAAAAACAATGATGGAAAGTGATGGGGAAGGGTAAGCCACGGGAGCCTGGGCAATCCAGACAGAAAGAGCAGGGAAGGCTTCTCGAAGGACGGTGCATTTGAGCTGAGATCCAAAGGATGACAAGGAGCTAGGCGTGTGGTGGCATGACTTCAGAGCTTTCTAGGCAGAAGGAACAGCAAGTGCAAATACCCCAGGGCAAGAGCAGGCTTGGCATGTTCCAGGAGCAGAAAGAAGAGAGGTCCTTGTGCCACCCCATGAGCAAAGGAAAGAGCGGCAAGAGGACATAGGGAGAGGCCAGATGCCCTTGGCGGCCATCATGAAATGTTTAGACTTCATTGTGCAAGCATGGGCAGCCATTAGGGAGTGTGGAAAAGACTACTAGTTGTCTCCCCCTGCCCCCACCCATCCAGTCTCTCCTTTTTTTTAGTCCTAGAATGTTTGAGTTTTAGCCAGCAAATGCCCACACGATTAGAAGGTCCATTTTCCAGTCTTTTTTGCATATATGTGTGGCCATAGGATTAAGCTCCTGTCAACAAGATATGTGCAGAAGTGATGTATGCCGCTTCTGGACCTAGTTCTTAAAATGTTTGAGCACGTGCCCTCCCTCCACTTTCTCTTTTCCTCATCTCAGCGGTTGGTGCGTGCATCTGGCTAGAGAGCCAGCTTTGACTTTGGAGAGTGTAGGGTAGCACCTTATGACATGGTGAGCACCAAGATAGAAGGACTCTGGGTCCCTTCATGGCTGTACATAACTTGGCCACCTGCCTGCCCTGAACCATCTGCCTTCCTTTGCTTGAGCAGTTGCATTTTGGGTTTCTTTGTTATATCAACTCAGCCTGCATTCTAACTAATACAGGATGTTTCAGGTAGGAAGGTGACATGATCTAATTTACATTTCAAATAGATCAATCTAGCTGCCATGTAGATAATGTACTGGGAGAGGAGAGAGAACAAACTGGATACAGGGAGGCCAGAGGCCAGCTCAGAAGCCATTGCAGTAATCCAGACTAAAGGCACTGATGGCTTAGGGTAGCCACTCTGCAAATAAAGAGAAGTGAATCGATTTGGGATCTATTTTGGAAGTAGAACCAAAAAGATTTGAGGAGGGATTGGATGATTGGGAGAGAGGTTGAGAAAAGAATAATTAAGGTAACTCCTAGTTTGGGATCCTTTGGTGATTTCCCTAGATATCTAGATGGGATCTGAAGATAACAGGAGGTGGACCCCATGGAAGGAGGTTGGGACATCTCTGACATAAGAAACTACCCACGAGATAGCAAACTCAGAGATGGTGCATACCCCAATTGTCAGTCTAATAGTCTTTGTATAGACACAGACTTCATGCCCCACATTTGAGTTGAAAATACTTAAGATTCTTTTAGTTGCATGTAACAGAAACCAACTCTGGCTAGTTTAAGACGTAATAATTTACTGGAAGGATTGACACAGCTCCTAGAACCCAAGTATAGCCAGATCTTTAAAAAGGACTAGAACTGAGGAGTAGAAAGATTACAGGAACCACAAATACTCTTAGCTCTTTATCTCTGAACAGACCACTTTTTTTTTACTTTTCCATAGATATGATGAATGATGGTATCTTCAAGGATTCTGAGTTTATTTTACTTCTAGCAAACTATACCAATCTAGATACACTTAACCCCCTGGGAGTAAGAATTTAACCAGCTTTTCCTGGGTCAGGGTCCAATCAGCTATAGCCACGAGGATGAAACCAAATAGTACAAACATGGCTGCCTCTGCCTATCCATGAGAAAAGGGCAGGTCACAGAGAAAGGTGTCTATGTGAGCTGGGGGTACACCCTCCCGGAGCCTTCTAACAAGGTCCATATTGACTAAGAATATCAATTTCATGAAGATACAGCACCGTAGAACTCCAGTGGTCCTTTAGAATGATCTACTTCTAGTACAGAGTTAAATGGAAGCCATCTTGAGCTGATAAATATCTTTTTTATTTTTAGAGCTATCTTGCACAGATTTCATAGCTTTTCTTGGGGACCACTGGTGGGGACTTAGAATTCTCACAAATGCTTTCTGCTTGTTTCTCACCTTTGCACTTGCCACAGCCTGTGAAAAGCTCCTCTTGTTCTCTCCTCATTCAGAAGGCGGCCATCTGGGCACCCATTCTATCTGTCGGAATAACCCTCCCTGATGGTACACCTCCAGCAAGGCTGGACTGGAGTGAATAGGGAATTCTGGAGACAACTGACCTAGATGTGATCCTGCAGTCTCAAAGATTTGTCTAAAGTGTCGCTGAACAAACCACAGGGCTTTGGATCTTAGATTTGCTTTTTCTACAAGCATCTATTCTGCAAATAAGTAATCCCATCTTTCTCTTCCCCTTGCCCACTCGCAAACATTCATTCTTTATTCTCATCCAGGGCTGCTTCTCCCCACTTCTCTGAATAAAGTTTAAAATGGAGCTATAAGAACGGATATAGCAGCTCTTTATCTGTCAGAGAAAGATTAGCTAAGGATAGTTATGGGCCCCAGGCAAAGATGGGGATGCAGTCTGCCTCTTAAAGGCTTGATTGGGAGGATTTTATTGTTATTATAAAAATGCACTTTCTTTTAAAAGTTTAGAGTTAGATTTTTTTTCCTTCTTTTAGTCACAGGAGGTCATGCACTTTTTTTTATTAGACACTTCTTATTTTTAAGGCTGAGGCTTATCAGCATACTCAGTAAGGACTATGGAAACTGAATGGGGCCTCCGAGGAAAGCCTCACCTCCATCTGTAGGGCTGGAGGGACATACGTTATGAGCTTCGTGCCTCCTGGTAATACGTGTGGGTCATAGCCCTTTCACCACAGAGCAAGCCCTTGGCGGGGGTTGAAATATACTGTTTCCAAACAGCAAGGCAATGGAAAATAACCTTTTGCTATCCTCTCTACCTCATGATTTTTTTGACTTTTTTTATTATGGACACTAATGATTATGATCAAATAGATATCATGTATAAAAAGTGCTCTAAAATATAATCTCATTATTTTTATGGGTTTTAAATTTCATACCAGAGTTTCTGTTCATGGTGTTCATAACTAGTGATCATCATCCCAACTGTCACTTAACCAATAACTATCATGAGCTCTTGCTTTTTTTTTTCTCATTCTTTTATTGTGGTAAAATATACATAGCATAAAATTTGTCAGTTTATTTTCTAAGTGTATATTTTGGTGACATTAAATACATTCACATTGTTGTGCAACCATCACCCCTATCCATCCCCCCAAACAGAAACACCGTTCCCATTAAACACTAACTCCCTTTCCCCTCTTACCCCAGTCCCTGGTAACCCCTATTCTACTTTGTGTCTGTATGAATTTGCCTATTCTAGGTGTCTCATACCAATAAAGCCTCTACTTTTTTTTCTTTTAGACAGAGTCTCATTCTGTCGCCAGGCTGGAGTACAGTGGTGCAATCTCAGCTCACTGCAACCTCCGCCTCCCAGGTTCAAGCAATTCTTCCACCTCAGCCTCCCAGGTAGCTGGGACTACAGGTGCACATCACCACGCCCAGCTAATTTTTTGTGTTTTTAGTAGAGATGGGGTTTCACCATGTTGGCCAGGATGGTCTTGATCCCCTCCTGACCTCATGATCTGCCCACTTCGGCCTCCCAAAGTGCAGGGATGACAGGCGTGAGTCACCACACCCAGCAGCATTTGCTTTTAATTCTACTTTCCAAATCAGGTACTGTGCCTTGATACCCAGCTATACAGAGACTCACCACCAGGCCTCCCCACACTCATACAGAGGCTAGAGACAATCCATTCTAAGTTGTGGTCTCTCAGCAGGAAGTCCATCCTCTGTAGACATCATTTTATTTAAACCTTATAAAACCTTGCAAGCTGGAGATTACTATCCCCCACCTTATAGCTGCAGAAAATAAAACTCCCACAGATTAGATCACAATGCTGGTAAGCAGCAAAGCTAGATTCAACTCAGGATGAGTACCAAGTCCTGCTCTTAACCCGTATGCTGTCCTCCCTTCCCCACTGACTATTGAAGTTGTATATCTGCCAACTCCTTGGCAACTCAGAATAGCTGTCCTCTAGGTTCTTGCCAAGGATTAAAATCGTGACCTCTATGTTGTCCAATGTTTACACAAAACCCCAGGTTGGAAGACATGTGACCTCTGTAGGAGGTACGTGCACTTCACTGAGAGGCAGTATAGTATAGTGGTTAAGCACCCAGGCTCTGGGGCCAGGCTGTTTGAGCTCAGCAGCTGAGTGAACTTAGCCAAGTTACTTAACCTTCATGACTCACTTTCTACTTCTGTAAATGCAAATGATACTGAGATAATGACAGTGATGATAATACCAATCTTACTGAGTTCTTATAATGATAAATTGATGTACATAGAATATTAAGACCACTGCCTAGTGCTTAGAAAACATTATGTATGTGACAACTCTTATGGCCTGTCATCCATTTCTTTCTTTTTTCCTTTTTCTTTCTTTCTTTTCTTTTTGTTTTTTGAGACAGAGTCTTGTTCTGTGGTCCAGGCTGGAGTACAGTGGCACAATCGTAATTCACTATAATCTGGAACTCCGGGGCTCAAGTGATCCTCCCACCTCAGCCTCCAAAAGCATTAAGATTACAGGCATGACCCACCACACCCAGTCTGTCATCCGTTTTTATAGCTGATTCCTACATCCGTTTAGTCATAGATTCTTCAATGGCAAGTTATGCATCTCTGTATCAGTTACAATGCTTACTGATGCAAGTCATAAAAACATGATTCACATTGGCTTACATTCGATTAAAATATCTGGAAATAACTGAAATCTAGATGTAGAGCAGATTCCAGACATGGTACAATCAGCAGTGAATGGTGTCATCAACAACTTACTTCTCTCTGTTACTCCATTCTGCCATACAGCATCAGTGGCATCCTAAGGCTGGTTTATGGGGGCAAGACGGCTTCCAGTGGTAACCAGAGCTTTGTGCTTCCTGTGCAGACCTAGAAAGAGACAGAGCATAAACAAGCTTCACCATATGATAGTTGAGCCAACTCAGGTCTCAGGCTGGAGTGGATCCCTATACAAAATCAGACAGGACTAACAGCAACAGCCTCAAATCTCTGTACCCCCAAATGCAACATACAAACTTGGCAGACAATTCCAGAAGTTTCACAGTCTGCAGATTAAGACCCTGTAGGAAATATTTAGAACATTACTCATAGAGGAAGCCAGACTCTCAGAAAGTTGTATATATGAAACACATTGTTTCAACTCCTCTTAGAATCACCATGACTGAATTGCATGTCAGTATCATGCCATCGGTGTCTTCTTCACCTATAATAGTGTTAGGAAAAAAGTTCACTTCTCCTGAGTAATTCATTCAATTTTATTTTATGGACAATGTAAAACATATTTAAACCATGTTTCCATCTCCCCTTAGGCAACTTAGGTTCATAGCTTACCTCGAGGAAAAACTAGAATTAATTTTTCTGTGCTTACCCTGTACTTTTATTGTTTTCCTATTAATAATTTCCCTTCCTCCTAACTGAATTCATTACTTTGTATTGCATGTAACTTAATATGCAATGTATGGAAAAGTATATGTATACTCAATGCCAATCCCAGCATGAATAGTTAATTTTAAAAAGCAAGCAAATATAAATGTTCAGTTAAGAAGACAATTGAGTAAATCATGCATGTTTATAAAATTAAAGACATTGCCATTAATTACAGCATTGAAAAATAAAGAGATGAAAAATGATACAGAAATTTTAAGAATTTAGAGGATAGGGAAGACAGATATCTAAAAACAAACAAACAAACAAACAAAAAAACAATAAATGGACTGATGTTTCATCAGAAAAAATAGAGCCCAGATACAGTGGAATGTTATCCTCAAGGTATTCAGGAATATAATTGTCAACAAGGAATTGTATACCTAGAGAAACCATCACTCAAGAGTGAGGGCAAAACAAAGCAGAGAGTTTATCACTCATAGGTCATTGCCGAAAGAACTACTGAAGAGAGCTATTTATTTAGAAATAAATTGAACCTAGAAAATAGAAGAGGAACACATAAAACATTGTGGAGCAAATAAATTGGTAAATGCAAAGGGAAGTCCAAATAAGTATCAATTGTAGAAATGAAAGAAAAACAAAACAAAAACTCTATACATAATATAATGACTAATTTTAGGGCATTTAAAAACAAAACAGAACCAAAATTTTAGATAACGACGTGGATCATAAGTGAGAGTCACCAGAATTAAAACATTCTAAGGTTTTGGTATTGTTCCACGGAGGGTAGATGTGTTGATTTAATGTTAGATTTCTTAAATCAAGTATGTAGGCTAAAAATTCAAAGGTAACCGCTAAAAGAATAAAAATTGAATATGTACTTCTAAAAATATAAATATTCAAAATAAATATAATTATATTAAATTTACCCACTAAAAGACAGAGATTATAAAATTGTTTTTTAAAAATATGCCTTATTTTCCTAGTGAATTTTTCCTTTTATCGTTATTTCGTGCTTTATCTTTTTCCCTATAAATTATTTTTGTTTTAAAACTTGTTTGTCTTTTAAAAATATAAATTCCAGTATCTTGAGTCAACAGTTTTTAACATGTTAGAATTGTTCCCTACTGGCCTTAAAGAAATTACACAAACATGTTACATTTTTTCCAGAAAGGCTTTTATTTAGAAAGATGTCCATTTTAATATGTGCATAATATTGATGTCATATTCATTACCTTTCAAGTTCTAGGCTTCCTAACTAATATGCATTCACACGCATATTCAATTATTAATATGCATTTATCCTCCTAGACATGGGCAATATGTGTTAAAAGTAGAATATTCTTGTTAGATTTTTGGTAGATGCTTGTCATCAAGTTTTGAAAAATATTTTTCTTTTATAGTTGGTGAACAGTTTTTATTATGAGCAAGTCTTTAATTTTACACTTTTAAAACATTAGAAGCTCTACAGGATTCTCTGTCCTTTGTCCCAAGTTCTATTCAACATTGTTCTACAGGAGATCTTATCCAACAAAGTAAATCAAGAAAAAAAATTCAGAGGTAAATGGACTAAAAAGGAAGAGACAGCATTGTCATTATTCACAGGTATTATGATTTCTTGATGTGGAAAATTCTTGAAAATTTCCATATGGACTATTAGAATTATGAAAGATTTCAGCAACTATGCTAAATACAGCCACCATACAAATGCACACTCACATGTCATCATTAATATTGGCCTTGTCTAGAAGGACACATCACGTCACATTGTTAGAGCAGGCCTGGAAATCAAAAGACAGTAGATATGAAATTTACTATTATTGACATACTAACAAGGACAGTCTATTAAACCAAAACATTTCTGGGAAAAAAATTAATACATGTGTGTATAATTTCTAAAGGCCACTTGGGAACATTCCAAAATGTCAAGAATGGCTGACTCTAGGCATTAGAATCTTCATATATGGCTTTTAACTTTCATCTCGATAATTATCTATTTTACAAAATTTCTACAATAGGCATGTACTACTTATAATTGGGGGGGTGGGAGAAATGTTTTTTAAAAAATAAAAAGAAACACTGGGGCCACATCCATCCAGCATCTCTATCTTACCTCCCACCTCCCTGAGGAGGCATTCTAACTAGCCAATCCAAACCTCTTTCTGCCTCTTAGTTCTATCTTACTTCAATTCTCATCTGAAAAAAAAATATTTTTTCTCTGTTTCTTCATAGTGTATGCCTTAATTTCTCCTGCTCTGTTTCCTCTAACTATATCATCCAATCATGTGATATTTTGGCCCAATACAACCTAGATTATAATAATACCTTTACTAAACATACGGTATCCCACACTGCCACAGCCCTTGGCAGACAGCATGGCAGAGACATTGTGAGCAAGACCTGCCTTTAACACACAGTGGAGGCAGTTGCTGGGATGGGACAGTGTCATATGGTCTCAAATTCTACCATTAAAACCTTTAGGTTAAGCATTGCCCTCTCTGGGTTCCTCTTTAAAGATTTAATTCTGCTGGAAGGTAATTAAACATCAAAGAATTCTGTTTAAAATCTCCCTCATAGTGAAAAGGAGTGGAGGAGGTAGACAAAAGAAAAACAATTTTATATAGTCCAACGTTGGACTAGGCCCACCTTACAGTGAATTCCCAGCTCTTCTTGTGGCAAGGAAGAATCCTGGGAAGATCAGAAAGGAGATTGGCTCACCCAAGCAGACTTGTTTCATGATATGCTGGTGTGACTTTCTACTAAGAAAGACTTTCAGATTATTCTGCCAAAGTGTTCTGTAGAAACTATTCCAATCCAAGTTTTCAGAATTTGGACAGATCCTTTTAGTCTTACATCCAAGTACTTGGCTCATGAAAGTGAGTGAGAAAACCCATCAGGAAGCCTCTTCTGATAGACAGAAGTTGCTAGGGTAGGGAGGTTCTCTGCCTACCCCTCACCCCACAGCAGGGGCCCATGCTGAGAGCAGCGGCAGGGCCATCTCAGTGTCCCCTGCCCGGCCAAGAGCCCTAGAGGGGTCTGGGCTGTGCACAGGGCAGCTCCCTAATGCGATTCCAGCACTAGCCTCTCACTCAAAACCCTGCAACCTGGTCCAACACAGTCACTTCTTTGCCCTGTTCAGGTTGGTGTTTAGGTTTATTAGCTTAGAGATTCCCATAAAATAGGTATAGAGAAGACTGGGAAACCCAGAAACACCAAGTAAAACCTGGGCATCTTAAACGATCCAATTTTTTTTTTCCAGGCCCCACAGGAAGTTTAAAAGAGTTGGCAATTTAGTCAGGCATACAGCCATGCAGTCATTAAACAACAATGGAGCATCACCCCATGTGTAAGTCTCCTGCTAGGCCTTGGGGTTGCAGGTGGATACAGCGTAATCTCTGTTCCAAGAACTTAGCAGCTAGATGGCAGGGATATAATAACAGGCAAATAACCATGAAACAAAGCAGCATCAGAGAAGTATCATGAGAGAGTTCCAAACCAACTTTGGGGCCAAGGGGTTAGGCAGAGGGGTTGGAGTCCTGGATCCAACAATTTCTAGCTGTGTGACTTTGGACATGGCCAAGCATTTACTGAGCATGTTCTATATGCCAGACGTGGTGAAAAGCACTCTACTATGCATGATCTTGTTTTGTCTTTATAATAACCATAGGAGGTGCTATCTCCTTTTTATAGACTGGGAAACAGAATTCAAAGCAAACACTGAGTTTGCAGTCCAAGATGTTTACTAGGGATCAGCACTTTTGAAAAAAAGGAGGAAGACACAGATTGGGCAGAGGAAGAAGCTAAACTTTGATGAAGACCAAACAAAGCCTTGACCCCAGAGCTTTGGAGCGTGAGAATTGTCTGATGGAATGTTCCACTTTGGGCTAAAATGGCTGGGCATTTACAAGGATGCAGGCTGCCCTGAGAAAGACAGGCAGTCCTCTGCAGCTGAGGAAGACCCAAAAGGAGCTGACAGCTTGAGGTCATTTGCTGGCCGCACCCCCCTGCTGGTGAACAAATCCTGAGTGACATCTCTATATGTCCACCACAGGATTCTCCCCTGCTAAACTTAGAAGGATTCGAAATAACTTTTGTAAGTACTTGGCACAAATTAGCTGCACAATAAATTGTAGCTTTTGTTATTCAACACAGAGCATGGATAGGAAAAATGTCGTGGTAACTCCCGGAGGCTATGTCTCAAGGAAAACGTCATCCACATTGGTTGTAACTTAAAACAATTTCTCCCCTCCTGTCCGTGGCTGAATCAGGCTGAATCATGCCGAGACTCACCTTAACTACAAGGTGTAGCACAACCATAGAGTGTGATGTGGGAGGCCTGTTTTGTGGCACGATTTTCTGAAGGTAATAGCAGATGGATTTTGTTCGTTTTGTGAACATTTAGTAGAAATATTTTGTAGTGATACTGTTTGTGAAAAAATGCCTCGGGTGGGTGGGTGGGTGGGTGTTATTTACCAGCAGGACAGGGAGGAGGTGGTTGCAGCAATTTGAGGAGTACATCGAAGCTGAGCTCTGTAGGAGCCCAGGTGGAGTGGGGTCTGTATGGACTTCATGGTCAAGTTGAGAGGCAGTGATGGAACTGTGTTTATGAGAGAGCCCACACTTTCCAATTACTCACAGCAAGATCGGTTCTTAAAATATAAAAATGACAACTGAGACAATAAGAAACAGGCCTTTGGAACATGCGTCCCACATCCCGGCTGCTTAATGCCATTGATCCTATCAGTTCATTGGAGACTAAGTACGTGATGTGTACGACATTTGGAGAAAATTGTTTATCCACCTATTATTTTTAATTAGGAAAAGGTGAGAGTCAAATATTTTACTATTCTATGTTCTTTTCTGCATGTTTGTAAAGCACTTCATAGTCTTTGAAGCATTTTCACATTTGTGGTCTCTAGGCTTCTCAGCTTCTCTCTCCTTATGGCCTCTGTTATGAATACCCAGTTCCTCTCTGTTGCTGGACCCTACTACCTATCAGAGCAACTTTTGAACCTACTTTGCTTGCAAATTCAAGGAACAGGTGACCAGCACCCACAGCCTCTACTTCTCTTTCCATTACCTTCTTAATCTCTCACAGCATGGATCCCACCACCACCCCTCGACAGAAAACACCCTCATTGCAGGTACAACCAGGGTGCTCCCGGAAAATCAGTGCTATTCAGCATGGCCCCCCTGAAGCAGCTGGCATCTTCCAACTCTTCCCCTTTTAGAACTTTGTCTGATTTTCTTATAACACTAAGCATAGCAAATACATTTAAAATTGAGTGCTTGCTTCTACCAGTTAGTAATGGTTTGCTTGGAGTGTTGTGTGGAGAAGAAAATTCAAGTTACATCTAGGATGCTGTGATTGATTAACATGCTTGTCACAGGCCTGAAAAAGAGAGAAGTGGCACATGTTCTAGGCATTCACCTTCTTATACCACACATTTCTCTTATTTCTCTTTGGTTTCTCCTTTTATTCTTTCTCTATTTGGGCACTTGATTTCTTCTCAGCCTCTAATGGGGTCAAAAATTATTGAGAAGATTAAATGAGGTGATATATAGAAAGCTCTTTGAATATATTGGATTCTGAATCAATAGCAACCATTATTATCATCCTCAGCTTTTTCCTATTGTCTTTATAGATTTACTTCATTAGATATCTGTGTGTTTTCTTTTTTTTTTTCTTTTTCTTTTTTTTTTTTTTTTTTTTTTTGAGATGGAGTCTCGCTTAGTTGCCCAGGCTGGAGTGCAGTGGCGTGATCTCGGCTCACGGCAAGCTCTGCCTCCCGGGTTCACGCCATTCTCCTGCTTAAGCCTCCCGAGTATCTGGGACTACAGGCACCAACCAGTATGCCCAGCTAATTTTTTTTGTATTTTTAGTAGAGATGGGGTTTCACCGTGCTAGCCAGGATGTCTGTGTCTTTTCTTTATGCAACTTAGACACTGCCTTGGCTCCCAAGTCTAGTTTTCCAGCCCCAACAACTATCTACGCTTAACAAAGAAGACAAGGTACAGAATAGGAAGCAGAAAACTGTGCAAAGGGTAAAGCAAAGACAGGAAGTCCTAGCTAGAGCAATCACTCAAGAGAATGAAATAAGTTTGATGATATGAGTCTGTACCTAGAAAATTCTAAAGACCCTGCCAAAAGCCTCCTGGAACTGAGGAACAAATTCAGTAAAGTTTCAGGATACAAAACCAATGTAAAAAAAATCAGTAGTATTTCTATACACCAATAATGTTCAAGCTGAGAGCCAAATCAAGAATGCAATCCAATTTCCATAGCCATACACATAATAAAAAATGCCCAGGAGTACATTTAACCAAGGAGATTAAAGATCTCTATGAGAAGAATTACAAAACACTGTTGAAAGAAATCAGAGATGACACAAACAAATGGAAATATGTTCCATGCTCATGGGTTGGAAGAATTCATATTGCTAAAATGGCCATACTGCCCAAAGCAACCTACAGATTCAATGTTATTCCTATCAAACTACCAACATCATTTTTCACAGAACTAGAAAAAACTATCCCTTCATATGGAACAAAAAAGAGCCTCAATAGCCAAAGCAAGTCTAAGCAAAAAGAAAAAAGATGGAGGCTTCACATTACCCAACTTCCAACTATACTATAAGGCTACGGTAACCAAAACAGCATCACACTGCTACAAAAACCAGTGAAACAGAATACAGAACCCAAAAATAAAGCTGCACACCTATAGCCATCTGATCTTTGACAAAGTTGACAGAAATAAGCAATGTGGAAAGGACTCCATTTTCAATAAAATGGTGCTGGGATAGCTGGCTAGCCATATGCAAAAGAATGAAACTGGACCTCTACATTTCACTATATACAAAAATTAACTCAAGATGGACCAAAGATTTAAATGTAAGACCTCAAACTATAAGAATCCTAGAAGAAAACCTGGGAAACACCATTTTGGACATTGGCCTTGGGAAAAAAATTATGACTAAGTCCTCAAAAGCCATTGTGACAAAGACAAAATTAACAAATGGGACCTAATTAAACTAAAGAGCTTCTGCACAGCAAAACAAACGAACAAAAAGAACTGTCAACAGAGTAAACAGACAACCCACAGAATGGGAGAAAATATTTGCAAACTATGCATCCAACAAAGATCTAATATTCAGAATCTATAAGAAACTTAAACAATTGAACAAACAAAAACCAAACAACCCCATTAAAAAATGGGCAAAAGACATGAGCAGACACTTCTCAAAAGAAGACATACAAGCAGCCAACAAATATATGAAAGAAACATTATCACTAACAATCAGAGAAATGTGATTCAAAGCCACAATGACATATCATTTCACACCAGTCAGAATGGCTGTTATTAAAAAGTTGAAAAAACAACAGATGCTGGTGAGGCTGCAGAGAAAAGGAACCACATACACTGCTGGTGGGAAGGTAAATTAGTTCAGCCACTGTGGAAAGAAGTTTGAAGATTTCTCAAAAAACTTAAAACAGAACTTAACATTTGACCCAGAAATCCCATTTCTAGGTATATATCCAAAAGAAAATAAATCATTCTTCCGAAAAGACACATGCACTCGTGTGATCATTGCAGCACTATTCACAATAGCAAACGCATGGAATTAACCTAGGTGTCCATTAATGGTGAATTGGATAAAGAACTGGTACATATACACCATGGAAACTATGCAACCATAAAAAGAACAAAATCATGTCCTACATGAATCCTAGCAGAAAACCTAGGAAACCCAATGGATGCAACGGAAGGCCATCAACCCAAGCGAATTAACTCGGGAGCAGAAAACCAAATATTGCATGTTCTCGCTTATAAGTAGGAGCTAAACATTGGGTACTCATGGACATAAAGATGGCAATAATAGATACTGGGAACTAATAGAGGTGGGAGGGAGGGAGGGGAGAAAGGGTTGGAAAACAAACTATTGGGTACTATATTCACTACCTGCGTGATGGGCTCAATCATATCATAAACCTCAGCATCGCACAATATACCCAAGTAACAAATGTGCACATGTACCCCCTGAATCTAAAATAAAAGTCAAAATTATTTTTTAAAGGGTAAGTAAAAATGAAAAACTATGGAAGGTGAAATTATTTTCTCCCCTAGGAGCTTGTTCATCGGTTTGTTTTCAACCAAGCTAGAAAGCTTTGGAGCAAAGAACGATTTCAGAAAACGTATTCTATGTCTTTATGCTCTAGCAGAGATAGGATCCCCCATACCAGAAACACTGACCTCAAAGTGCTCTGACCTCTGGCTCCACAACATGACCTCCTGATTACCCCACCGCCTGGCTTCCTTTCATATCTCCTGCCTTCTGCTCACCTGCTGTGAGCCTTCTTTGAGTGCCTCTCCAAGGGTAGAAAAGCCAGGCTAGGAAGAGAAACAGAAACATAGAAGTACTAGTAGATCAAAACAGAGAGAAGAGGGGGAAAATACGAGGAGGGGAAGCAGCTGCCAACAGTGGGGCCCTCCTCCCTCAGAGCCGCTCTCAGCCTCCACTCCCCTCACCTGCCTCTGGCCCTGAGACACCAGATGCCATCCTGGCCGACCCATTGTGGAAGGACATTCAGCCCTCAGTGTCTATTTTCTGACCCACAGATGAAAGTGAAAAAGATGAATTTTGCTTTTTTTATGGGATAGCTGTAATCCCACCGTTTCTCTTTCCTCTAAGCCAGGGGGCATCAGAAAGATTTCTACTGGCCACAGACGGAGCTGTTGCCCTGGCTGTTCTTGATTAGTCAGGGCTCCCAGTGAGAAGGGCCTCGGCTTCACAGGCTCCTTATTTCACCACCCCACTCTCAGAAGAGGAGGCCTTCCCTCCACGGTCTCCTCAGGAATCTCAGATTCTAGAAAATAAAAAGAATTTCCTCCTCACAGAAGGCTTAGCCACCCCTGCTTCAGTTGGTTTCTAACCACCAGTGCTAGGGCTTTTTCATGCTCAGGAGGTTGACTTTTTCACAGAGGACAATTCAACCCTTGTTTGGTGACCTGCAGGGTGTCCTTTCTGGGACTGAGAGGTGACGTCTAGAGCATGGCTCAGCCCCACTGCCTCTTGGTCTCTCAGGGATGGGTCACTCAGGGTAATGGCTCAGCCTCAGGGCTGTGGCTCAGCCTCAGGGCTGTAGCTCAGGCAAAGGCTGGCTGCCTCCAGCCAGGGGCTGGGTGCGGATTCTGGAGTATGCCCAGTCTCAGGCTCTCAGCCCCTCATTCCCCATCCGAGGAGAAAACTCTCCCAACCATAAAGACATGAGTTGCCTTGTTGCATTAAACCGCATTACAAAGAAATCCATTAGCCACTCTGAGCACTGCTCTCCTCTGGGGCCTCTCTTGCACAAAGATATGTTATCTTTTTAATGAATAAAACATGCCGATTTCCTAAAATTAAAAAGTGTGGTGGTAATGGAGAATTCTCAGGAAGGATTCTGAAACCTGTGCACTGTGGAGCAGAGGACCGAAAAACCCGGCTCTGGGGCTTCCTGTCTCTGCCGCTGAGTGATGCTCCTTCTCCAAAGGTCCTTGCTTCTTCCTTCCTAGAGTCCACTGCACTTCCCTGCCTGCCTGACATGGCAGCCCACCGATGAAGGAACTGTGGTTCACTGAAAAATCACTGACATGAGGCCAACCGAGTAATAGGAGAGAAAGCATACTAATTCATTCAATGTGTATCCACGGAGGCTTCGGAATGAAGACCCCAAGACATGGGGGAAATTGTCTGTTTTTATGTTTAGGCTTAACAAAGTATGGACAGCCAGGTAGAAGTCTGATTTGACAAAAGGGAGGATGATCTGATGTTAATAGACTGAGTCAGAAAGCCCAGCAAGACCTGTCTAGATTCTTCTTGGCCTCTCTAAAGCATTCCTTCCTTCTGGGTGTGGGGAAGGGCCTCTCTGGAATGGGGGTCTTGTGACCTGCAGTCAAACCAGGTAGGTCAGATATGTTCTTTATGGTCAGTTTTCACAGATAATATTTTTAGATTTTATGGCTAGCTTTGGGGAAAAGGGGTTCTGGTTTCTATAACCTGCCTTGAGAAAGAGGGATTCTAGTATCAGTGGCTGGCCTTGGGAGAAAATGGGACCGAGAGAAGGGCAGGAGAAGGTCAGAGAGAAACGTTCGCTTCTGAGGCTGCTGCTGAGACCTTCCTTTTGGGGTACTGTTTTCTGAGCCCCTACAGAGCCATGCCCTATGCAGCAGGTACTCAGGAAGTTTCTACTGTCCACATCAGGAGAGATGGGAAGCACTGTGCCCTGTCTTCCTGCATTCTCCCTTCTGCATTCTTGTTGGCTCTGGCTTCTCCCTCTCTCCCAAAAGTCCCAACTAAGTGTGAACTATAATAAATAGCTGTGGAGACAGGCCAGCCTGAAAGCTAAGACCAGACTCTTACTACGTTCAGAAGACACAGCTCCCAGCTAGAGGCCACAGCCGTTTTCCCAGAAGTGTAAAGTGACTACTAAACCTGGCTGTCAATGATTTGCCCTTGGAGGAGCTAGAAACACGTGCTGGGAAGACACGAAGGGTTGGAGTTTTAAGGAAAAAGAAAATGAAGTGCACAAAGCCGTGTAACTTTTGCCCTCCCTCCCCACTCCTCACATTTTGCTGGGGGTGGGAAAACAGGGAAGGAGCTCTACCCAATGTGTTTAGCTTGAGCAAGCCCAGCTACATCATTTGCCCGACATAGTGCAATGAAAATGTAAGACTCCTTGTTCAAAAAGCAGGACAAAGCACTAAAATTAAAAGCTTTTCACTTTCTTCTGCAGTCTTTCTCTCTCAACTTGTCATGGAGCTTTTTATTCGCTATTTAATGTTGTTCTAAGTAAAGAAAAATTAGAATTTAAAATTATTAGCCCAAATTTTACCATTCTACTTTATATTGTGCAATGCCAGCTTTAAATGCAAATTTAAGAGCATTTAACTCATATGCAGAAGCCCTGACATTGCACAATTTGTATTTCATAGCTTGTACGTGCATACGTATTTTGTCCTTTCCAGAAAAGGGGAGATGCTGTCTTTATTTCCCTTTGTGACATACACACATTCTACCGACATTCTCTACCTTTGACTTACTGATGAGTTAAGGAAGGACTGAAGACAAAAGAAACTATGGGCTGCTCTCTCTTTCCCTTTCTTTCTATGTCACCATTTTCACTTAAGTGGTTGGTCGATACAAGGAATTAACACTAATGCTATGTGCAAATGGGATAGGAAGAAATGGCAGCATGCATTATGCACACCTCTCCTCTTCTCAGGTGGGTGCACTACTTCACAAAAGACAAGTTTAAAGATAAAATGATTATGAATTTCAAGATGGTGACAGTAGAGCATTAAGTCAATCTGTCCCCTGGCTGCAGCTTAGGAGGGGAAGCACCAAAGACCCATCCTACACATGGGCACAGCACAAGCCAGAGGAACAGCAGCTGGCTGCCCTTGGTTGTGATGGGCCCTACCTTAAAAGTGGCTTGGAGGGGACCAACAGGGCTTTCAGCATTCAGAAAGAGGCCCACACATAAGCAGGGACATTGACATCCCAGTTTGAATAGGCTGCCTGGAGGGGTGAGGGAAGGAGCATCCACCGGCGGCCTGTGACCCAACCACAAAGAGTCAGGGAATCATCTGTCTCTCTCTGAAGGCTTAAACTAGCCACAGACAGAGCTTGGAAGGGCTTGGGGATTGAATTTAAGAGCTTGGAAGGGCATGGGGATTGAATTTAATGGAAGTCACTATATTGAACTGATTTACGCAAACATCACTGTTTGATACTATCCGCTTGGTGGGTCTTGGAATCAAATATTAAAATCAGTTGTACAAAGAAAGCTCTATTTCCACACACCTCCGTTTTGTGGATGGTTGTAATTTGTGAAATTTTCATTGTGTAAACATCAGTTGAGTGTTGCCAAGAACTATTTTAAACACTAGATACACATTTATCTTCACATTTAAGAAGACCCCTAGCACCCTGAAATTTTGCTTCAAAGCACTTCCCCATTTTGTCATAGTACATGTATTTGGATGCTTATTTTGACTAATGTCTGTCTTCCCAGCTAGACTGAGCTGCCTGAGGGCAGGGACCATATAAGCCAGCCAGCCATCCCCAGCAGCTTGCTAAATGTTGCCATCGATGGTGGTGCCGCTGTACAATTGTTTAGGCCATGTGGTACACAAGAGCAATGCATCTAAAGAGGTAGTCTTCTCACTGAAGACACTGTAGGTTTCAGTTTGTGTAATGACAGCTTTCTGGCAGGTGGAAGTAAAGTGTCTTACTGTAACATATTCAATGTAGTATGACAATTTCCCAGCAAATAGAAGTAAAATGTCTTGAGCAAGGGGTGCCTTTTCTAACTTTCACAGACACTATTTAGACTAGTGCAGCATTGACTGATTGTCTAACCAAAACATCTCACTTCACCCTTAGTGACTGGCAGCTCTGTCCAATTAAGTGTTGCCACTAAAAACAAAAAAGTTATATATATGTACACACACACATATATAATGTAATATATACGTGGTTTTGTAATATATACATTTATGAAGGAAATGTGATATATATACACACACATACATATAAATTCCTTCATAAATACGAAAGTAACAGGCCACCCCGCATCAGCCATTTGGCTGCTTTCAAGTACTGAAGACTCAGAGGAGTATTTGATTTGCTTCAAGCTGAAATATAACTACATGAGCTCTCTCTGCTCTCTCTCTCTTCCTCTCTCCTCTAATAAATAAGGAAAAAAGAAAGTATTTTCTCACCAATTCTAACAACTGGCCCTACAGATGGGATTCATGCCCCAAAATGAATAAATTCCAGGGTGGCAACATGCAGATTAATTAGGCAGGAAATCATCTCCCTGCAGCAGCCCGCTCCTCATTCTCTAACAAGACTAAAAATGATTCGTGCCACCTGTTTATGGCTCCAAGCATTTGCCTTGGTCCTCCAATGACTCCATTAAAAACCTTTTTGATTAACTTGGTCCAATGGTCAGCTTTTTGTTTGTTTGTTTCTTTGGAATAAATAAATAGAGATTCTGCATCCTTGTGCCTAGAGAGCCATCTGGGTGAATCAGCAGCAAGTAGTTAAGTTTGAAATACCAGGAGTGTAAACATCACTCTCAGGTCTGACGTTACCTGCGAGACTCAAAATTTGTCTGATTCATAAAAACTCCATTGCACAGGTATGTAGAGTAAACTTTCTTTCCCATTTATTTTAAGGACATTTTAGCTGTCAGGAGTTAGGAAGAAGGTGGCTTTGTTTTTTACAAGGCTGCAATATTTTTCACTGTTAGATGTTGAGAAGTGATTGCATGTGTGTGTATATACAGACACATTCCCCAGTTTGGACCCGAGTCATAATAAATTTATGTGCTATTTACACACGGCTCTAAATCATTTCACTAAGAGAAGCACACAGCCTAGGAATTTAACTGTTCTTTCTGGTGCATAAATAACTACCTCTGTTAAAAAAAAAAAAAAAAAGAAAAGAAAAGAAAAGAAAAGAGAAAAGAAGGTAGGGAAAGGAAGTAGCAGCTTTCCCTGTCACCAGCAAACTAATGATGATAGCTTGTTCTTGTCTAGCACCGAGTGAAGTGCTCTCCCAAGTATGAGCTCATTTGATTGTCATAAAATCCCTGCAAAGTAGGAAGAACAGGAATTATTGGGCTGATTTTTTTTTTAATAAATGGAGAAACTGATGCTTAGGAAAGAAACTGACCTT
This sequence comes from Gorilla gorilla gorilla, assembly GCF_029281585.2. Classification (NCBI taxonomy): domain Eukaryota; kingdom Metazoa; phylum Chordata; class Mammalia; order Primates; family Hominidae; genus Gorilla; species Gorilla gorilla. The sequence goes on along the minus strand of NC_073227.2, from coordinate 172,939,279 downwards.
CTCAAGTTCATGCAGTTTGTGAGTGTTCCCAAAAAAAAAAAAAAAAACTAGACTCTGGGGATTATGCTATCCAGTAGTCCAGCAGTCTTTCTAATCTACACTGCATCTGTGAGCCACTAAGGCTTACCATCCACTACAGGTTCATGCTCATGTGTTCTGGACATTTTGGTATAATACTTAATTTCCTAAGCCTTGGGCAGTTACTGAAAAGTTATACCCCATTGTGGATTTGGGCCTGGATAGGACTAAGCACCATCACAGATGGACACAAGCATACTTATTACTGGACTCATGGAAGACATCACCATTCAATCACCTTTCTCATTGGCTAATGGCTCAGATAAGATCAAAAAAGAAGTTAGATGAAGTCCTTGTGTCCTCAGAAAACACAAGCATGATTTGCTTCAGAACATACTGTTCTTTGATTCCTAGGGTGCCAAAAGAATAATCACTCGCTTTGCTTTAGCTTGCTTCTAACTCCTTCTGAAATTGGAATTCTCATTGAGGAATTCTCAAGACAGTGTTCTAAACAGCCTCTACTAATTGACCAGTGAATGAAAACAAAAAAAATTTTACCCTAAAATATACTTTTTTCCTTTTTTTTTTTTTTTTTAAGACAGAGTCTTACTCTTGCTCTATCTCCTAGGCTGGAGTGCAATGGCATGATCTTGACTCACTGCAACCTCCGCCTCCTAGGTTCAAGCGATTCTTCTGCCTCAGCCTCCCAAGTAGCTGGGATTACAGGCGCCTGCCACCACGCCCTCCTAATTTTTGTATTTTTAGTAGATACAGAGTTTCATCCTGTTGGTCAGTCCGGTCTGGAGCTCCTGACCTCAAGTGATCCACCCATCTCGGCCTCCCAAAGTTCTGGAATTACGGGCATGAGCCAGCCCAGCCAAATATACTTCTTTGGCATAATTTGATATGGCTATTCAGAGAGGCTGCAAGCACAAGAATAGCCTTGCAATTTCCTCCCTTTTCGGGGAAAAGGAGATTTGCATCTGTGGAGGAAATAAAGTGAAGTAACTAGGACATGCAAACAGACCTTTTCTGAGGCAACCCCTTGTCCAAAGCTAGGAAAGATTAAATTATGGGGAGAGAGAGAGAGAGAGAGAGAGAAAGAGAGAGAGAGACAGACTCAGAGTCTGACACCTTTGAAGGGCTGACAGAGAAACTGTTATTACAGGCTACTATCTATCTATTCTTTAAGGGTTGCTACCTATGAGGTTCATCAGCATAACAAGACCATCCTCACTAGCCAGGCTAGTGGTCTTATGCTAGCCTTTTTCTCTTCTCTCCCTCTTGTAACCTGTCTTGCCATGCTCCAAGCCCCTATTTTTTCCGTAATCTCAGGATGGTATAAAACTTCAATCATCAACCCCCCATCTTTAAGCCTCATATTTTGTGTATGATTCTCATGCCCATATGCACGTCAATAAATGTGTATGCCTTTTTTATTTCAACTATTATCAATTTGTTTTATAGACTCAAATTATCGAAACTTCAGGGGAAAAATTTAAACTTTCCTACACCAGAATCAGCATGAGAGAAGAACCTAGTTGCCACCCCAGCTAGGTATTTTTGAGGAAACTGTTTTTGATTACATTGGTTACTATATATTCACTATGTTATTTCATTCCTAATCAAGTCATGACAAGTGCTAACCATTATCCCTCAACACTAGAACCAGGACACTAACACATGAAGCCTCTTTGGGCATAAAACTGGCCGAGCTCAGTGGTTCATACCTGTTATCCCAGCACTTTGGGAGGCCAAGGTAGGAAGATTGCTTGAGGCCAGGAGTTTGAGACCAGCCTTAGCAACACAGCAAGATCTCATCTCTACAAAAATAAAAATAAAAAATTAACCTGGTGTGGTGGTGCATGTGTGTAGTCCTAGCTACTTGGGAGGCTGAGATAGGAGGATCACTTGAGCCCAAGAGGTCAAGGCTGCAGTGAACCATGACTGACCACTGCACTCCAGAACAAAGCCCTCTCTCAAAAAAAAATTTTTTTTAATTAAAAAATAAACCCTATCCAGACCTGCCACACCCTCTGCTGGGTGTGATTTGAAACCTATGCTGAGCCTGGATCATTGGTTTGCAAATGAATCTAAGACAGGTCATCCCCCAGTAAGCCTCCACTGCTGTAGCTGGAACCATAAAATGATGAAAGTAGCATACACTCTTCACACTCTATGTAACCCAGTATCTTAACCTCAAAATGTATTTTGAAGTTTCATTTTCTCTCTTCTTAATCTTAAGAAAACCCTTCTTCCTCTTTCTATTCCAGACACTCCCTTGCACCATATTTGCTTGTCTAATGATGTACTTGCTTAGAAGTTCCAGGGGCTAATCTTGAAATAAACCAGGCATAGAGATCCAGTTGTGGAAGTCTCCCCCACCTAGAAATTGCCTCAAGGTGGTTAATCTACAACCCAACCATTGTCAAAATGGTCCCAGTTCATACTCCAGGTGGACAACAACTCAAGATAGCCATTGGAGCAAGATATGCCGACCTCCATCCTGCACCACTCCCACATGCTTCCCATACCAAGTTTCCCTTCCCAACCCCCTTCACTTAGCCTAAAAATTTGAGATGGTTCTTTGAGACGTAAGTCCAGCCATTCTTCTCAATGGCTAGCCTTTGAGTAAAACTGCTTTCCTCCTTTCCATCTTGCTTCTCTTGTTTTGGCTTCCGAGCGGCAAGCAGCCAGACCTGAGTTTGGTTAAACCTGGTCATTGTGTGTCAAGCTAAACTCTTTAATTTCTCTCATAGAACTATGGATTTGTTTGAATATCTATTGTCTGTCTCCAAAAAAATAAGCTATAAATCTCTACAATCTCTATTAAAGGGAGGTTGGTGGACCTCTCCATGCCCAAAAGGGAAGGTGAGCATTCCCTGTGGCTTCTTCCCTGGTTTGCTTCATCAATAACTCCAGACCAGAATGCTCCCTCTGTAAGGAGAGTCTGAGACTTCTTTTTGAACAGGAGAGTGAGCACTTTCTGCACTTCCTTCCCCAGCTTGCTCCAGTGAAAATCCTAGCCCTGCTATCTCTCTGTAGAAAGAGGTTGGAAAACTATGCTGGCAAGAATGACAGCATTTCCTGTGCCATCTTCCCTGGCTTACTCTAAAGATAAAGTCTTGGAATCTGTCATTGGGAGGATGCTGGGGGACCTCTCCATTCCTGAAAGAGAAAGTGAGCACGCTCTGCACCTTTCTCTCTGGCTTGCTTCAGTGATAACTCCAGACCAGAAATCTCCCCTTGCTAGGAAGGTGTGAAACTTCTGCTTGCTCAAACAGGAGAGTGGGAACTCCCCACACCTTCTTCCCTGGCTTGCTCCATAAATAAATTTAAATCTGCAGACTCTCCCTGGAAGTAGTTTCTGCATGCTCCAACTTTTACAGCTTTCACCTGAAGGACTAGCTCCTAAATCACCTCACTATGGGAGTTGACAGACTCTGCACTCCTGAGTCTCCTAGACCACTGAGAACAAAAAGGTAACTTTTAAACTTGTAAATTTTCAGCAGTCATCTCAAAGTGAGTAGTCTGATCAAGAGTACAAGCATCTGCTCCAGACTCTTTCCTTGATGTACAGCAGAATGAGTGGAGACAAACTCTAGCTCTCAGTTTCCCTGCAAAGGAAGAAGGAACTAGAACATATATCTAACACCATCTGCATCCCAAAGTTCTGGCTTCTGTCCCACCTCTCTTAAGACAATAGCACAACTTGACACTTTAATTCCTTTTTCTTTCTTCTTTTTTTTTTTTTTTTTTTGAGACAGGGTCTCATGCTGTCGCCCAAGCTGGAATGCTGTGGCATGATCATGATCATGGCCCACTGCAACCTCAACCTCCCGGGCTCAGGTGATCCTCCCGCCTCAGCCCCGCAAATAGCTAGGACTACAGGTGTGTGCCACCACGCCCACATGACACTTGAATTTCTTGGAAGCCACTAAGAACAAAAATAGCAGGTTGGGGACATGCACAAACAGTTTAGAGGGACCTGGAATGTCTGGTCAGGCAAATTGGGCAGGAGCAGCTCCCAAAATGGAGCAGTATAACAAAATTAGGGAAGGTAGTTTTTTTAATCTAATGTGCAGAGACCAACACAGAGAGTGAAGGAAAATGAAAAAACAGGAAAATGAAGAAAACATCTTCTGAATAAAAGAACAAGATAAATCTCCAGAAACTGACTCAATGGAATGGAGACAGGTGATTTACCTGACAGGGAATTCAAAAGGACAGTTGTAAAGATGTTCACCAAGGTAAGAACAATGCATGAAAAAACTGTCAACTTCAACAGAGAGATAGAAAAAAGGTAAAAAAAAAAAAAAAAAAAAAAAGAAGCAGCAGCAAACAAACCGAAATCATCAAGCTGAAGAATAACTGAATTCAAAAATTCAATAGAAGGCTTTAACAATGACTAGATCAAGCAGAATAAAGAAATAGTGAACATAAAGATGGTTTATAGAAAATCATACAATATGAGGAGAAAAAAGAAAGAAAACAAGTGAAGACAACCTAAGGGACTATGGGACATCATCAGGTGGAATGATATGTGCATTATCAGAGTATCAAAAGATGAGGAGAAAGAGAAAGGGACAGACGACACATTCAAAAAAATAATGGCAAAAACTTCCTACTTCTGAGGAAGGAAATAAAAACCTAAATCCAGTAAACTCAACATACACCTAATAGAATGAGTCCAAAGAGACTCACACCAAGACACATAACAATAAAATTGTCAAACATTAAAGACAAAGAGAGAATATTGAAAGCTGCAAGAGAAAAGTGACAGTTACTGTCAGGCCTCTGAGCCCAAGCCTGCAGATATACATCTAGATACATCTGAAGTAACTGAAGAATCACAAAAGAAGTGAAAATGTCTGGTTTCTGCCTTAACTGGTGACATTACCTTGTGAAATTCCTTCTCTTAGCTCAGAAGCTCCCCCACTGAGCACCCTGTGACCCCCGCCCCTGCCTGCCAGAGAACAACCCCCTTTGACTATAATTTTCCACTACCTACCCAAATCCTATAAAATGACCCCACCCCTATCTCCCTTTGTTGACTCCTTTTTTGGACTCAGCCCACATGCACCCAGGTGAAATAAACAGCCTTGTTGCTCACACAAAGGCTGTTTAGTGGTCTCTTCACACGGACATGTGTGACGGTTACATATAAGGGGACTCTAATAAGACTCTCTGAGAGTTTTCAGCAGAAATCCTGTGGGCCAGAAGGGAATGGGATGATATATTCAAAAAGCTGAAAGATAAAAATAAATAAATAAACCTGCCAACCAAGAATACTATACTTGGAAATCCTACTCTTCAAAAATGAAAAGGAGATAATCACTTTCTCAGACTTAAAAAGGGGGGGAGTTGCTAAGTAGCAACATAAAAATATATAAAAATATAAAACTCATTGATAAAAGTAAATATATGGTCAAACTCAGAACCTCATACTATAATGGTCATCTGAAAATCAATTATATCTCTAGGATGAAGGTTAAAAGACAACTATTAAAAACGACAATAGCTACAATAATTTGTTAAGGGACACAAATTATAAAAGATACAAAATGTGTGACCAAACAAATTAGGAGGAAGTAGAAGCGTAAAATTTATGCAAGTGATCAAAGTTATTATCAGCTTAAAATAACCTGCTATTAGTATAAGATGTTTTATGTTAGTCTCATGGTAACCACAAAGCAAAAACCTTTAGTAGATACACAAAAGTTAAAAAGAATTTAAGGCATACCACTACAGAAAATCATCAAACCACAAAGGAAGAGAAAAACAAAAGATCTACAAATTAACTGGAAAAAAATTAACAAAATGGCAAACATAAGCTCTTACATGTCAATAACTACTTTGAATGTAAGTGGATTATATTATCCAATCAAAAGATATTGAGTGGCTGAATGGATAAAAATATAAGGCCCAACTCTATGCTGCCCAGAAAAACTCATCTCACCTCTAGGGATACAAATAGACTGAAAGTTAAGGGATAGAAAAAGATATTCCATGAAGAAACAGAGAGTAGAAAGGTGGTTACCAGAGGCTGGGGGAGAGGGGTAGAGATGGAGAAAGATGTAATCAAAGGGTATAAAGTCTTAGGCTGGAGTAACAAGCTTTAGTGATCTATTGCACTGCATGTTGAGCACAGTTAATAATAATGTATTACATATTTCAAAATTGCTAAAAGAATAGATTTTTAACATTCTCACCACAAAAAATAAGTTGGTGAGAAAATGGATATATTAATTGGCTTGATTGAATCTTTCTAATACAGTGTATATATCGATCAAAACATTGCATCATCACATTTTATCCCTTAAATATGAACAATTATTTTTTGTCAATTAAAAATAAAAAGTAAAAAATAAACTATAAGCTCCTTGAAGGCAGGGAGAACTTTGTTATTTCCTGCACAAGAATAGTGCTAGACATGTGGTAGATCCTTGATAAATATTTGTTGATTAATTGACAAGAGGAGAAGAGGGAAGAATGCCTATTTGTGCCACGCAAGCTGGGAAGTGGATTCATTTCTAGGCATGGGATTTTATAGGGAATCACTAAATCTGGGGCATTTGAGATAATATTATATAAGCCTGGGCTTTCAGAAATATTCTATCCATCTATTTTTTTAATTTTTTTATTCAATCAGCAAATATTGTTGAAACACTTATAATGTGCCCAGACGTATATGGTAAACACCTCTGACAGCAATGATTTGCGCATACCCTGAGAATGACCCCGTATGGCTGACACACCTGAATGTGTTTGGAGGGGATTCATTCCTTATCTATGAGGAACATCTGAGCTCCCAGCCCATCCTGTGGAACAAGGTCTGTACAGGGGATCAAGACTCTGAGTTTTGGGTTGGATGAAGATTGCCAGGTGGAGGCTGTTAGGGGAAGGGTGCTAAGTGAAAATGCTATATAAACTGCATGTTTTTTGCAAGTGGTTGTGGTTCTTCTGCCCAGCCTACTGCCACTGGGCCATGCAGTTCTCCTGCCCAACCTGCTGCCACTGGGCTGTGTAGTTTTTCTGTCCAGCCCACCACCACTGGACCAGCAGTTCTCCTGCCAGCCTGCCACCACTGGACTCTCTCCCCTGTATGTAAACCCCCAATAACCCCATGTCTCAGTTGCTGTCTCTGGGTCTCTTTGGCATCTTGAACCTGGTGCCATCCTCATTGGAGTTGATAGGGATTTAGCACAATTGGTGAGCTATCCAGAAGGCTGGAGAAAATCCTGTGAGCACCAAGATGGTGGGATCAGGGAAGGGGAATCCACAGGGGAAATTCTGAGCTGACCGTCCATATCTATGTGGGACCTGAAAGCCACTATCCTTGATGGATGGGGTCCAACATGTGAGCACAGGGATGCCCCCAAAATGCTAAAGGATCTGGAAGAGTTGTTGAAGGAGAAGGATCTGACTGAGCAAGGGTCAGATGCCCAAGTGGTGGCAGCTGCAATTGGCTGGCTGCTCTACAGAGTAGCCACTGAAGCTGAGTTCACATTGTAGGCAAGTGTTTGTCAGTTACAGGATGAACTGCAATTAGAAAGAGATGCCAGGTTAGCTCAGGCTGAAACACTGGAGAGCTTACTGTCCCGCCTGCAGGCACAGGATGACAAGATGGAGACCCTGGATTGTCGGGTAGCCCATTTGAACGGTCGCCAGCCGCCATATCAATGGGTCTGAGCTATCATGACTAAATCCTCCTGAGACCCTAAGTCCTGAGACCCTATGGAGAGCTCTAGTAGGGAGGAGAGTGAAGACTGGGATGAGCTTCTAGAGGTTCCCATCCCCTCTGTGCATCTGATGGTCACCACCAAGATAAAAGCCGACCCAGTGTGCCCATAGCTGGTAGCCCTGCAAGACTTGCCTCTGCCTGGAAGACCACAGTGCACCACCATGTGGGACCACACAGCTGTGGAATTGGTGGAGCTGGAAAATAGGTTCAGGCAGAAGGGGAGAGAGTTGACTGTGGAGTGGCTTCTCTGTCTCTGGGACATGGAGGCAGAGGGTGTTGTACTCTCCGTAAGTGAAATGGCATCCATTATAGACCACTGGGTCTCGAGGCAGCCCCTCTGTGGTGCTGGTAATGGGGATCAGGTTGTGCCCTTGGTTGGGTGATTGTAGGCTGCAAGGCAGCCTTGCCAAGTAAGGGAGATGCCCCACATCTCCTTTGCAATGACAGACTGTGGAAGCATTGCAGGACATCCTCTAGGAATTAGGGATGAAGCATGCTGTCTATGCTGGGCATTACCAAGGTCCCAACGATGAGCTTTTCAGTGCTGGTATGAAAGACACCATCTTATAGTTGGCACCAGCCAATGGTATGGCACACTAGTGTCTATCCTGAGCCCCTTGGTAGGACAGCCAGTGTCTCTTGTGGCTCAAGCAGACACTGACATGGAGGAAATGGTGGGGGGATACTACATGGGTGAAGTGTACACACTGCTGGAATGTAAAGAAAGGAGACAGCCATGGGGCCCATCAGGGTGACCCAATAACAAATGTGGCACAACCTCTTAGTGGCAGGGACACCTGCTGTGAAAACAGATAAACAGCCAAATGCTGTTCTGGTCAGACTGGGGCAGAAGCTCAAGTTGGAAGAGCTCCACTAAGGAGCCCCAGGTACATCCCACTGCCCCTCCCACAGAGAGATGGCAGGCACCAACCTCTTTAACTAGGATGCAGGCCAAAGCCCCAGGATCCCAATAAGAGCAACGATGACCAGGCTGTCCAGGGACCAGAGGCCACATGTAGAGCTATATTTTGGTCACCTAAAAATAACAGACTGTGCATGCCTCATGGATACAGTGAGCCAAATGCACTCTCATATATGGTGATATAGTTTGGATCTGTGTCCCCACCAAATCTCATGTTGAAATGTAATCCCCAATGTTGTAGGTGGGGCCTTGGGGGAGGTTATTGGATCATGGGAGTGGATTTCTCATGAATGGTTTAGCACCATCCTCTTGGTACTGTCCTTACGATCATTGAGTTCTCATGGGATCTCGTTGTTTAAAAGTGTGTGGCACCTGCCCCTCTCCTCTTGCTCCTGCTCTTGCCATGTGAGACATCTCACTCCGTGTTTGCCTTCCACCATGATTGGAAGTTTCCTGAGGACTCCCCAGAAGCAGAAGCCTCTATGCTTCCTATACTGCTTGCAAAACCATGAGCCAGTTAAACCTCCTTTCCTTATAAATTACCCAGTCTCAGGTATTCCTTTATAGCAATGTGAGAATGGACTAATACATATGGTAACATTCATGTGTTCCAAGGGCCTGTGATAACAATAGATGGTTATGGGGCCGGAGGGCCATGAAAGTCAGACAAGTTGAACTAGTATTACCAGTTGAGAGACTGCCACCAAAACCCTATTTAGTATACATAGCTCCCATCCCAGAATACATCTTCGGAATGGATATCTTGTGAGCCCCCAAACAACTGCCAGGGAACTCAGACTGAGAGTTGGGGTGGTGAAGCATGTGATCAGGGGAACATGAAATAGACACCAGCACAGTTGCCAGCCCCATACAGTAGCCCTGTATGGCTTGTATGGAAGCCTGATGGACACGGAGAATGGCAGTGGATTACTGGAAACTAAATAAGGTGGTCCCCCAGAGTGTATGCAGCTGTTCCTCCTCTGAGTATCATCTCCCCAGATATGAGGGTAGGAGAGGAACTTGGCATGTACCATTTTGTTATCAATTTAGCCAGTGCCTTCTTAAGCATTCCCATTGCCCCAGAGTCAAAGCCAATTTGCATTCACCTGGGAAAGAGAATAATGGACCTTTACCATCAGCCCCAGGGATATTTAACTTCTGAGTCTTTTTCCGGTTTACAAATGACAGCCCACAGTCTGCTGTCTCAATTGGGTTGGTACAGACAAAGTCCAGGGTCTAGGCTTGGCAGTCAAATACTTGGATGTCATCTTGTTGGGTAAGACTAAAGTCATTGCATCTGCCATTATGGATAGGGTGCAGGTCTACCCATGTTGTAGCACACCAAAGCAGCTGCAAAACTTCCTAGGCCTTCTATGGTATGGGTGTTCTTTTATTCCCCATTTGGCCCAACATCTTAGGCCCCCATACCACTTAGTCAAAAAGGGGGCCCACTGTGATGGGTCCACAAGGAAGGATGAGGCCTTGGAATAAGCTAAAGTTGCAGTGAAACACAGGATGTGGGTACTCTTGTGCAGGTACAGCATTGTGAAATGGACATAGCTGGTTACCCTGAGGGTTTTATGTGGGGCCTGTGGCAAGGGCAAGGAAATGAATATGTGCCTTTAGGATTCTGGTCCCAATTATGGCAGGGGGCTGAAGGTGGATGATAGTGTCATGGAGCAGTGGCTCTGCACTGCATATTGTGCCTTGCAACAGATGGAGGACATTGCAGAGGGGGTCCCAGTGCTGGTGCATGCCCAGTATCCTGTGGCAGGTTGGCTACAGGATACCTTCCAGAGACTGAGGTCTGGGAATGCCCGGGTGCAGACTGTGGCCACATGGCATGCATGCCTCCAACAGAGGAGCACATTGATGGGTAGCCCCTTGAGCACTGAGCTCCATTCAATGCTTGGCCCTGTCACCTGTCACCTGAACTGAAGCAGTCTTTGACAGAGTCTGCTGGACCTCCATGGATTCCCTCCTTCATACAGGAGGGACAGGGCCCCATTCCTAACATGGCTTTGCACTGGCCTGGTATTGGAGACAACCTACAATTACCCTTGCCTCAGGACCTATCGTCTAGGGAGCATATCATTATGTGGCTCTGGAAATGACAAATTAGCCCACGATGGTTCACTTTTCCCACTCCTTAGGGGAAGGGCCTGGAACAGGATACACAGGTCACACCTATTTTGCACCCTATTCCCTCTTGTACTTCTGGAATGGTGAGTCCTGGTCCTTCCTTGGGCAAGGGGATGATTACCCTCTTACTGTGAAACATTGGGTGCCCTTGCTCCGGCCTTCCACCACATGTCACAGATGGGAGCCAATCCACTGATGTAAACCAGGCACCAGGCCATTGCCAAGGGCAGTGCTCTCTCAATGCCAGGACTTCCTGTGTCTTGTTAAATGGTCATGACTTGCCCTTTTTTGTACCCACTAAACATCTCATCTTCTGTCCATAGATGATGTGCAGCAAACCTCTTCACCAACTGGACACAGACGGTGGCCTCTCTCCAGAACAAAACAGACTGTTGGGTCTGTGGAGAGCTGACCCCTCTCCTCCACAGTGGGACTGCTATGGGCATCCAGGATCAACTCCCAGCACACGGAAGGACTTTTTGTTTGTGTAGTTTGTATTGCAGTATGGCATCTGGCTGCAATGTTCCTCTGCATGCCTGGCCCCAGGGAAATTGCAGAAAAATAGATGATAAGAACATGAGGGCCACTCAAGGGCATTTTGGGGTGGAGTGTACAATAAATTCACCTGGCAGCAGTGACTCGAGCATACCCTGAGAGTGACCCTGTATGGCAGACGCACCTGAATGTGTGTTCAGAGAATAATTCCTTATCTATGAGAAACATCTGAGCCCCCAGCCCAGCCTGTGAAACACTGGCCTTACAGGGGATTCAGGCCCTGAGTTTGGGGTTAAATGAAAATTGCCAGGTGGAGGTTTTTAGGGGGAGGATACAAAGTGAAAATGCTGTATAAACTGCATGCTTTTTGCAAGTGGATGTGGTTCTTCTGCACAGATCTCCACCGCGGCATTCTCCCCTGTATGTAAGCCCCCAGTAAAACCACACGTCTCGTTTGCTGGCTCTGGGTCCCTTCTTTGGCTTCTTAAACCTGGTGCCATCCCCACTGAGGTTTATAGGGATTTAGCACAACAAGGCCTGGACTTTTCAGGGTGACCTCAGCCCATCTAGCATAGATGCAAATGCCACCATAACATGAGAATGGACTCAGCCTCCCCAGGCTGATGTCTTGAATCAGGGGAAAAAGCTGAAGTCTTTGTGTCTTCATAAACAACAAGTGTGGATGGGCCTCAAATCATACTACCTTTTGGGTGAATATCTAGAGTGTCAAAAGAAGAATCACTTGCTTTGCTTCGTTTTGTTTGTCCTTCCTTCTGAGATGCCTTTACTCTCACAACTGTTATTTAAGCTCAGAAATAGAAAGAACCTTTCTTAAGTTCCTCTCTTCTTTCCCACCTCGATTCCTAACTGGTAAGTTTCATGAGGTCTCTGCTTACCCCTACATACAAGGAGCCACTGCTCTGAAAGGGCCCGGCGCTGTCCTGCCTAAGTCTCTCTTCTCTTCCATATCCTCATTTATCCTTTGATGCTAATGGAGCAATCAGGATTGGAGAAACATTTTATATAAGGGTATCTAGTGTAGCATTCACTTATTCACCAGCAAAACCCAGAAATAACATAAACATTTATCATTGGAAGAGTAGGTAATTAATTATGGTACTTCAATAACATGAAACATTAAGTAAATTTTAAATAAACATATATAATGGCACAGAGAAATATTCCTAATCTAATGTTATGTGGGGAAAATAATCAGATACAAACTGATAAACCAGTTATGTAACTATATGTATAAATGTGTATACATGGAGAAATGACTAGAAAAAAATAACGGTAATAATAATTAACTTTCTTTTCTTTGTTTTTTTTTGAGACAGAGTCTCACTCTGTCACCCAGGCTGGAGGGCAGTGGCACGATCTTGGCTCACGGCAACCTCTGCCGCCGAGGTTCAAGGGATTCTCCTGCCTCAGCCTCCCAAGTAGCTGGGATTACAGGCGCCTGCCACTGCACCAGGCTCATTTTTGTAGTTTTAGTAGAGACGGGGTTTCACTGTCTTGGCCAGGCCGGTCTTGCATTCCTGACCTCGTGATCCACCCGCCTCAGCCTCCCAAAGCGCTGGGATTACAGGCGTGAGCCATTGCACCTGGCCCAGTTAACTTTCAGTAGTCAGATTTTGTGGGGGTTGGTTCCTTGTTCACACTTTTTGTAGTTTTCCAAATTTTCTACATGAAACATAGTATTTTATAATTATACAAAAAGCAGCACACATTGAGGAGTTGTGTGTATATCAGTCACAGTTTGTGATAAGAAAATAAACATCTCAATAGGTCAGTGGTTCTCAGACTCTAGTTTACATCGGAATTGCCCGGAGGGCTTGTTAACCTGGATTGCTTGGCACCATCCCTAGGGCTTTTGATTCAGTAAGTCTGGTATGGGGCCCAAGAATGTGCATTTCTAACAGGTTCTCGGATGATGATGATGATGATAATGCTGGTCCAGGGCCAGTCTTTGAGAACCACTACTCTAAGTATGTTATGCAAAAAGGTTGACTTTTAAGCAATGCAGGAAGAAGATAAAATGTGAGCAAAATTATTGGCTGTGCTACAGGAAGGTAATTTAGAGGAAGTGCCACTAGTTTTCAGATTACACCACTGTACCTGAAACTTGTAACCTGTAACCTCATGATCCAGAGATTATAAAGTTGGGACATACTAATATCCCAGGGTCAGAAAACTGCAGGAAACCTCTGCTGGCTTCATAGCTGCCTCTTGGCCCTGAAGTTGTGACTGACAGTAGAATACGGAGTCTGCTACAAAAACTCATATCCAGCACAGCTGATATTTCTGCCATACCTCTTTCTGCCAGAGGAAGAAGACCCTATTCTCTGCCTTCCTGGAATCAAGGAAGCCTGAGAAATATGAACTCCAGGTTTCCAGCCCCTGAGATATGAAGAAGGGTATATGTGCAATTGCAAATGAATGCTGATTGACAAGAAACAATATCTAGCAGAGAGGAAGACAGACAGAAACAGAGATAGAAAGGGAAGAGAATGGAAAGGAAAGGAAAGAGAAGAGAAAGAAGGGAAAGAAAGAGAAGAGAGCTAAGCGGGGAACAGGAGAGAGAGAGAGAGGAAAGAAGTGCATATCACATATGGGTGCAGAATTCCGTGAAATCACCAGTTTCAATGGGAACTGACAGGGGTTAGGGTTGGTGTGGGGAACAAGCCAGTGGTTGCATCAGGCTAACAGCACCACAGAATTCATTCAGTTCTACAGGCAAAAAGGTGCAGTGGAATCTGATCCAAAATATGTTAACAGAGAGGTCAACCTTAGCTTGGACCAGGACAAGACAAACATTCTCGCCTGAAATTTGTGATTGGAGTAACGAAGTTTTGTGATTCCTCCTGTTAATTTCCATCCTAGGCCTAAAGCGATACAGTTTAGGTAGGGAGATAAAAAACACTCTTACAACTATAAAACACTACATAAATGTAGAGAACCATCATCTTTCTTTTTTACTTTAAGGTGGCCATCTAAGAACAGCTACTGAATTATCTGAAAAGCAGGGACAGGACTTCTTCCTAAAAGCCTCTGAGAAGCTGAAAAAGGCAAAGGAAGGCAGGAAGGTCTTGGATTCCCTTGGCCTCCTCCTCATCCCTTGCAGTTGTCTCCGTGGAGTCTTGCTTTGCTGCACAGCCACCCATAGGAAGAGCTGTGCCACACCACAGGCTGATTGGAATTGCTTTGTAACTCTACACTGATGGGCAGTAAACCCTGTTGCTTTCTCTTTTTTCTTCAGAGCAGCCCATTGAAGTAATGGGTCCTCAAACGGATGAGCAGGAAGCTTCCGGTCAGGATTCTCAGGGCAGCTTAGGGCTGGGGAACCACGTTCTGAGAAGCATCGAGGTATGGGAATGCCTGGGAAATTAGGTGAGATATGAAGAACAAAAGAACAAGAGGAAGCCTGGAGTGTTCTCAAAGAAAGCAGGACAGGAAGTTCTCAAAGCCAAACGATGGAGCAGGTGGAACGTTCCCTTACATGATTGAGCAAGGAGACAGATTCAGGCTTGGGGAGGATGGCAGTGGGATTCTCAGGTGCATTCTCCTAGGTGTTTCTCCATGCTGCCCACCTTCTGCTCTCTCCAGCATCGGTGATTCAGGCTAACTCCCACTTTTGAAGCCAGAGGTCTGCTGAAGCTAACGAGGCAATGGTAATGACTGAAGAGGACTGTGATGAGCAGGGCCAATCGCCCAGGGCTCAGGGCAGTCTGCAGCCTCTCCTGTGGCAGTCCCCACCCGTTTGGCATCATGGAAACACCAGCACCTTACAGCCTTTCTCTGGGCAAGGCAGCACCTCAACCTGCCAGAGACTCCCCAGAAATCTACCCTTCTCTCTTTCACACCTTGCTTTGCTGTTGTCATTTGCTTTACTTTGCTTTGTTTACTGAATGGCCCTTGCTGGTCTCCAGCAGCAAAGCAAGGCCGTTCTCCTCCACTCCCCCTGCTCCTTCCACCCCTCACCCCCAGGCAAACAAGGACCACATCTGCATGTCTGCCCTCTGCCAAGGTCAAGAATGCTGATGAGACCTTAGGATCAGCCGGGTCTTATCTCCCCTGCATTCCCCAGCTGAGCAGGGAGGTCAGACCTCACACTGCTGAAGAGGCCCAGGTGCCTGCCAGCTTGGGTGGGCACATTCTTTTTTTTCTCTGACTCTTGTCCATGGCTTATGGGCTCTGGATTGCCTTTCCTCAAAAGAGAGTGGTAACAAGTGCAACTTGGGTATAAACTTCGGGAAGGAAAAGCAAAAGCAAACTTTTCAGACCTCTGTGGGTCCGACCACCACATTCCTCATGACCCTTCTCCTCTGGACTTAGGGGCCACAGCCCCAGAAAATACTGGACTGCTCTCCTGCTTTGCTGGGCCCCTTGGGATGTCTCAGGTGCACGTGGCAACTGAGCATCAACTTGAGAGCTGTCTTCCGGCCATGGGGCTTTACATGAAAGCATCCATTGCCACTGAACTTGCAATTCTGACCACTCACTCAGGGCAACAAGTGACTTTTGATGTCATCCTGAAGAAATGTGCCCTTTCCTGCCAGCCCTTGAAGCAGTCAATCTCCCATCCTGCGTATTGTTTTTGTGGCCAAAAACTGCATTGCTTATCACACATGATTGATCGGATAAAAATTATGAGCAAAACATTCTGCTAGCTTTTCCTTGTCCTGTCATCTGGTAGAAAGAGATTTTTCCTGAAGCAAGTCAGAACCTTTTCTTTCCAGAAGTGGTGAGGTTGCTGCCTTCCTCACCCGGACACCTGGAGGGTTTTCCAGGGCTGGTGTTTTTAGACAACAGCATTCACAGCATGTCTTACAGATTTTGAAAAGGCTACAGGGTAGTATACCATCTATCTAGACATTTAAAAGGCATTTAAAAATGCCAAATGTCTGTTCTCTGGCTGGTCAGGTGAGCTTCTTTCTATGCTTCGTTTCCAGAGGGTTCCTGTGGAAGCCACCAGCACATTGAGAGAAGGGAAAATGTGGTTATTCTGCATCCATTTTACTGCAAGGAGATTGGGGCTGATGTGGCTGGCCAATTCACAACCCGTCTCTAATGTATTCCCGTTTGAGAAACTGATCATGGACAGCTAATTGAAATGCGATTGCAATATATGATATGCTCCCAGGAAAAACCGAGAGTAGATGAGAGAGGTTCAAGCAGCAAACAGCTCCAGGGGAAGCCCGAGAGTGGGAAAGAACTTTTCTGCTGAACGAGGCTCTTACATCTCATTTGCAGTGGGTTAAGCTGTTTCCAGTATGCCATTTTCTGTCTCTGATAATGTGTGTGTATTTTGTTATATTAGCCCAACATTTGGCAAATGGTTTCCAAGTCCAAACATTTGGTATTATTTTATGCTAGGTGAACGTGGCGCTGTAGGCAGGCTCAGGCTTGATTCAGAAATCTGGCTATGAGTGTGCAATAATTTGTCTGGATCATTTTATTTCACAGCCAGGCTGTCCTTGAAATGCTTAATGCATAAAGAGGGAGAGCTGCTATTTGTTTTAGTAGCCCACAGTCAAGGAAAGAAAGTGGGATTGAAAAAAGGCACATGTCTTTCTTGCCAAAGACCTGGATCGCCTAGCTTGGTTTCTCCCAGGTTGCCCCCAGTTTTGGCCTGATAACCTCAGTCATATAAAAGTTGATAGGCATCGACTAATACCGACAGATACAAAGTAGCTATAGAGTATAACTAAGGAAAGGTTGTTATTATAACTAAGTCCAGTTACTATGTATAACTAGACTATACATAATAGACTAGTTAGAGAACTGAAGCATGTAAATAGGGTGCCATGAGGAATAGTACCAATATTTTAATCAAGCATGTAATTAATCAGCAACTATTGATTGCATCAATCCATTATTTTTTCAAAAATGTGAATTGAGTGTCTTCAGCACCATGCCAGGTGCTGGGAATACATCAGTGAATTAGACACTAGCCTGTCCTCAAGGAGGTCACAGTCCAATTGGAGAATCTTAGAAGTAAATCAACAATCACAGTACACAAAGACAAGGGCCATGATGGAAAGTCCAGGCAGCTGGAGGAGTATGAAGAAGGGTTCCTAACTCAGTTGTGGGGGAGAAGAATGACAGAGTCAGAGAATACTTCCCAGGCCAGACAATATCTACTGAGTACTGAAGGGCAGACGATAACCAGTTGGTAGCTAAGCACCAGGTATCAATTAGGTTCACAACCTACTCTGGTGCAAAGAACTAACTGGAAGCAGAAGATGAGCACAGGATGTGTGGTTTAGTGCTGTTGGGATTCAGAATTGAGCAAGAGTCAGAATTTCCAGAGGATTTGATGTGGGTCCAAGAAGATTGAAAAGGTTCACCCAGGTAGGCAGAAGAGAAGGCCCTCTGTGAAGGAAACAAATTTACAGGAATGAGAAACGGGATGCTTAGAGGTCAATAAATGTTCATTGAAGAGTACGTAGTTCTGTAGGAAAAACAAAGTCATCTATGACATGCTTCTACCCCCAAGAGCAAGAGTCAATAAACTTTTCCATAACGTGTCAGATAGTAAACATTTTAGCTTTATGGATCATACAGAATTAGTCCACAGGCTATGGTTTGCCAACCTCTGCTCTACAGGCTCACACTCTTATTGGGAACACAAAATAGAGATACAAAAAATGTATAAAGCCAAATGATCTTGCCCTGAGTCTTGGAAGGTTAGTCTAGTAACAAGGCCTGGTTCAGGCTGTGGAGAGCTTTGAACGTCAAACTCAGTGTTTGGATGTCAGCTGGTAAGCAGTGAGGCACCATTGACGGCTTTCAGCAAGGGACTGTTTTTTGGAAGATCAATTTTGCAACAAGATGCAGAATGGGTGAAAGCATAGAGAGCCTGGAGGCAGGGAAACTTGTAAGAACTCTGAAGTGGTACTCAAAGCATCAAGTGAGAACTCAGATTCTGCAGGTAGTCAGGGAATGGAATGGGAAGTACAGGGTGAGAGATATTTCATAGTTTGATGACCGGATATGAGGTCTGAAGGAAAGAAGGAAACAAAGATTCTTTGGGTGGCTAAATGGTGGTGCTGAATGAACAGATACAAACATTTGGGAAAGGAACATTGTATGAAGGGACAATTCATTTATCTCAATGTATGTTACTTTAGAATTGATAGTGGTACACCCACATGAAACTGTTCATCTAAAATACTAGGAGAGCTCATCAGTGTGGCCAGTACTGCAAACTAGAATTGTGGGCCATGCATGAAAAATCAATAGCAACAAAAGGAAAGAAGGTTAGTAACAATGGACACTCATGGACAGCCGTTATCCTGCCAGGTATCGCTTTAGACATGTTACAATGGATTATCTCCTTTAGTCACCCCTACAGTACTCTGAGGCATATATTATTATCCTTATCTTACAGATATGGAGATTGAGCCTTAGAGAGGTTAAGTGATTTGCCCAAAGTCACACAGTTAATAAGGTGTCACACCACAACTAGAAGTCATGTGTGTCTGCCTTGGAAGGCTGCGCTCACAACATCAAACCTCAGCCTCTTGGTTCAGGGGATTTCCTTCCTGCGTGCAGAAGTTTTCTTTCCTCTCCACTAACCTGTCGAACTCAGAGCCTGTGTTCACTCTTGGTTTCCCAATGCATATGGAAAAATACCCTCTTTCTTCACTAAATTAACCAAAACCCCCCATGGTGCTACTCACACACCTACTCATCCTTTGCAGGTCTGACTTCTCTCCTGGAGGCTCC